>NW_027507748.1:10813401-10945901 GCF_037356315.1 Lithobates pipiens | reverse complement strand
ATACGGTATATATAATGTTTTGGGGGTTCTAAGTAATTTTCTAGCAAAAAATAACGATTTTGACTTGAAACCAACAAGTGTCAGGAAATGGTTTAGTCTTTAACCACTTCAGCCCCGAAACAGATTTACCCCCTTCCTGACCAGAGCACTTTTTTGCGTTTTCGGCACTGTGTCTATCGCTTTAACTGCCAATTGTGCGGGCGTGCGACGTGGCTCCCAAACAAAATTGACGTCCTTTTTTCCCCACAAATAGAGCTTTCTTTTGGTGGTATTTGATCACCCCTGCGTTTTTTTTTGTTCGCTATAAACAAAAAAAGAGTGACAATTTTGAAAAAAAAAAACGCATTATTTTTTACTTTTTGCTATAATAAATATCCCCCAAAAATATATTAAAAAAAAATTTTCCTCAGTTTATACCGATACGTATTCTTTTACATATTTTTAGTGTATTTTTTCCATTATCTGTGCCCATTTCTTATGATCATGTGCTGGTCGGAGCGGAGAGAATAATTCTTCAGTTTCGGGTGTCCATTAGTGATGGACGAACTTCCGACGGGACGTTTCGCGAACCACCTATGCAGGGCTCCACTGCATTGGTCCGGAGGTGCCAGTCCAGTGCTGATCCTCAGCCATGGTGCTGGCACTGTCTGCTGATTGGCTTCTCCGCTGCTATCTCCCTCACTGACACCAGCACTGAGATAGAACACTAAAACCAGCACCGCGATAGAGACTGAGCACTGACACCAGCACCGTGATAGAGACTGAGCACTGACACCAGCACCGAGATAGAGAGCACTGACACCAGCACCGCAATAGAGACTAAGCTCTGACACCAGCACCGAGATAGAGAGCACTGACACCAGCACCAAGATAGAGAGCACTGACACCAGCACCGCAATAGAGACTAAACACTGACACCAGCACCGAGATAGAGAGCACTGACACCACACCAGCACCGTGATAGAGAGCACTGACACCAGCACCGAGATAGACAGCACTGACACCAGCACCGAGATTGAGAGCACTGACACCACACCAGCACCATGATAGAGAGCACTGACACCAGCACCAAGATAGAGAGCACTGACACCACACCAGCACAGTGATAGAGAGCACTGACACCACACCAGCACCGTGATAGAGAGCACTGACACCAGCACCGTGATAGAGAGCACTGACACCAGCACCGTGTTATAGAGCACTGAGACCACACCAGCACCGAGATAGAGAGCATTGACACCACACCAGCACCGAGATAGAGAGAGAGCACTGACACCAGCACCATGATAGAGAGCACTGACACCAGCACCGTGATAGAGAGCACTGACACCAGCACTGAGATAGAGAGCACTGACACCAGCACCGAGATAGAGATCAAAAATATGACACCGCTCAACCTCTTCAAACAGGAGGGTACGGGCATATAGTACGGTGTGCTCCTCCGAGATCCATGCCTCATTCATTTTTAGAAATGTGACGTAGTCAACACTGTTGTGAGCTAGGCGAGTGCGCTTATCGGTCACGATCCCCCCTGCTGCACTGAATGTCTTTGCGGACAGGACACTGGACGAGGGGCAAGCCAACAGTTCCATTGCAAATTGGGTAAGCTCTGGCCAGAGGTCAAGCCTGCCCACCCATTAGTCCAGGGGTTCATCACTCCTCAGAGCGTCCACATCGGCCGTTAACCCGATGTAGTCGGACACCTGATGGTCAAGGCGTTCCCTGATGCTGGATCCAGATGAGACCTGTCGATGGGTCAGCTGAAAGAATGACCTCATATCCAAAGTCACCAACACATCTTCAAACCACCCTCTTCTTGCAGGCGCTGTTGGATTGGTACCCACAACTCCTTCTCTGGGAGTGGGAATTGCTCCTCTGCCAGCGCACACAAAAGCAGAATGCAGCATTTCTCGAAGCAAGGCCTGGAAGTGCTCCATTCTGACAGCCCTCTGTGATGGTGGTAACATTTCTGCCATTTTGTGTTTGTACCGGGGGTCTAAGTACGTTGCCACCCAGTACTGGTCCTTGACCTTTATGCTTTTTATACAGGGGTCCCTGTTAAAACACTGGAGCATGAAGGCCCCCATTTGCACTAAACTGGAAGCGGTGTGGTGGCCTGGCTCCTGCTCATCATCCAGGATAATGTCGTCCTCCTCGTTCTCCTCTCCCCATCCACGCACAACAGGGATCCCAGAAAGGTTTAAAGCATGCTCTTCTTGCTCCTCCTCATCCACCCCGGCACCATCCTCCTCTGACTCCTCTTCAGACTCCTGTTGTTCACTTGTCTCAGATAGAGTAGGCCCCCCTGGGAATTCATCCAGCATTGCGACTTCCTCATCTTCCTGCTCCTCCACGGCTTGATCAATGACACGATGCAATGCACGCTCCATAAAGAAGGCATAAGGTACCATGTCACTGATGGCGCCATGGCTGCGACTGACCAGTTTGGTGATCTCATCAAATGGCCGAAGAAGTCTGCATGCATCGCGCATTGAGCAGCCACTGGCACGGTGAAAAAAAAACCAGCTCCCCAGAACCTGTTCTGCCGCAGAGTTCATACAGGTAGACGTTAACTGCACGTTTCTGCTGGAGCAGCCTATCAAGCATATAGAAGGTTGAGTTCCATCACGTCGGGCAATCGCAAATAAGACGTCTGAATGGCAGATTGTGTCGCCACTGAATGTCAGCAAGGCAGCCATGGCCGTGTAAGATCTTCTAAAATGGGCAGAGATTTTTCTTGTCTGCCGCTGGCACGTGTGTAATTTTGCCTTGTTTCAATGCGCTAAGCAGATTGGCACCATTGTCACACACCACTTTACCAACTGTCAAATTGAGCGGTGTTAGCCACTGATCTACCTGTGAACGCAAAGCTGAAAGGAGTGCCGGGCCAGTGTGGCTCTTGGCTTCCAGGCACAACAGACGCAGCACAGCATGGCATGTCTCACCTGGCATGTCGAATAGGTTCTGGGGATCTTGGGCGGCGCAGCGGAAGAGACACTAGCAGCGGAAAAGGAGGAGTCAGCCGAGGAGGAGAGGGAGGAGGATGGAGTAGGAGGAGGAGTAGGAGAAGAAGAGCCAGGCCTGCATGCAATCCGCGGCGGTAAAACCAAATCTACACGGGTGCCACGGGTTACATGCTTGACGGCCATCAGAAGGTTCACCCAGTGGGCAGTAAAAGTGATATACCTTCCCTGCCCGTGTTTGCTAGACCACGTGTCTGGTCAGATGTACCTTGGCACCGACACTGTGTGCCAGAGATACATTCACTTGCCGCTGAACATGGCCATATAGCTCTGGGATGCCCTTCTCTGAGAAATACTTCCTTCCTGGGACCTTCCATTGTGGTGTTCCAATGGCCACAAATTTGCCTAAGGCCTCCGAGTCCACCAGTTTATATGGCAGTAGTTGGCGGGCTATCAGTTCTGACAAGCCAGCTGTCAACCGCTGGGCAAGAGGGTTATCCGGCGTCATCATTTTTTACGCTCGAACATTAGGCCCACGGAAGCCTGCCTTTTTGCAGAAAAACGTGAGCTTGGCGTAATGGAAGGTGGAGTGGAGGACAATTGTGAGGAGAGAGGAGAGGGAGAAGTAGAAGACGAGGCTGGACGGTGAGAGCCTGTAGTGTGGCTTTGTGTGTTCCGTTGCTCCCACTGGGCTCGGTGATGGCTGCCCATGTGCCTTCTTAAGGCGGTCGTCCCTAGGTGAGTGTTGGGCTTACCGCGACTAATGCGTTGACTGCAAAGATTGCAGATGGCAACGCTATTGTCAGCAGCGGACACGTTAAAAAAAGCCCACACTGCGGAGCCATGTGCCGGTGTCCTGGGAGAGCCAGATGTGACCGTACATGGTCGATGACTCGCTCCTGATACATTTGCAGTCTGCTTTGTCCCTCCTGTGCAATGTAAGTTAGTCCTGCTTCTCCTCCCTATCTGCTGGTCCATATCTCCCTCTGAACTCCCCTCCTCTTCCTCTCTTGTGGGCACCCACGTGACATCACTAGACACGTCATCATCAAAGTCACCTTCCCCACCGCTATAAGTAGAGATCTCGGAGTAGGCAGCAACACCAGGGACCAACCTCCTCCTTGGGCTGATCTGGGTACTGTCGTCAGACTGCTGAGTAGCGGTTGTTGCTACCTCCTCTTCCTGATCCAATACCAAGAGTGGCTGCGCATCAGAAATGTCCTCTTGATATGGATCGGAAAATAATTCCTGTGACTCAAGCGGAAGGTATGTGGTGGTGGTGGTTGTGGTGTTGTTGGTGGTAGTGTCTTTGGGGGTGCACATAGCAGAGAGTGAAGAAGAGTGAGTGAGCCACTCAACCAAGTCTGGTGCGTCCTTTGACATAATCGCACGCACCTTCTGCAATTTGCCACTTTGGCTCAAGCCTGTTGCTCCTGCCCTACCCCTACCACCCCTGCAGAAGGGTCTGCCTCTTCCTCTGCCTGTCATTTTTTAAATGACCCTGTGACAAAAGTCTCTAGAGAAGTGCAGTATGTATGTGGAAGACGGTATATAACACCCCGCTTCAATCTGTCGTTTTTGGGGGCCACTGGTCTATCACACCAGTTATAATACTTATTTTTTTAATTGGGTTTGTCACTCTTTGTAGTATCGCTGCAGAACCGCTCAGCAGTCACAATGCTGCACAGTGGAAATGCATTATACTATGCTTTCTATATGTGCAAATATTTTATACATGTATTACACCCCTATATACTGCACACCAAATAGTACACCTATACCAATCCTTACAAGGACCTTTGTGGACCTAGTAGTAGCTAGAGAATTGCAGACTGTCCCTGCTACAAAAACCAAATTGTCCCTCCCTACACTGAGAAACGACAGCTGCAGAATCGGTCAGCAGCACTGCATACAGTGCACTATAATATGCTTTCTATGAAAGAAAGTATATTATACGTGTACAACCCTATATACTGTACACCTATACCAGTCCTTAAAAGGACCTTTGTGGACCTAGTAGCTAGTGATTTGCAGACTGTCCCTGCTCCAAACACCAAACTGTCCCTCAGTCCCTACACTGATAAAAGACAGCTGCAGAATCGGGCAGCAGCACAGCAGTGCACCATAATATACTTTCTATATTTGCAAGAAAGTATATTCTAAGTGTATTACAACCCCATATACTGTACACCTATACCAGTCCTTAAAAGGACTTTTGTGGACCTAATAGTAATAGCTAGTGATTAAACTGACTGTCCCTGCACCACACAGCGTCCTGTCCCTACACTGACAAAAGACAGAATGTAAAATGGCCGCCAGATCAGGTCTATTTATAAGGTAGGGGGTATGTCCATGTGCTGAAATGTCTCAGTTGGCTGTCCTGTACCACATGATGGATGTGTCATGGGTCAAAGTTCTTTAAAATGTAAACAAATATGGCCTCCGCGAACAGCGCCAGACGTCCGCCGGTTTGGCAAATCGCGAACGAGCAAACTTCACCACAAACCGACCACCGGGCAAACTGCAAGGCCATCTCTAATGCCCATTCCGCTCCTGCTCGCATGTTCTTCTGCCCTGACTCAAGTCCCGGCCACCCACCTGCCCATCTCCTTGCCTATCCCTGGCCGAGTGATCTTCCAGTGATATCCCATCCACCACGCCATTACACCCCCACCACCAGCCTGAACCGGTGATACCCCATCCCCCACGCCATTACACCCCCACCACCAGCCTGAACCGGTGATACCCCATCCCCCACACCATTACACCCCCACCACCAGCCTGAACCGGTCATACCCCATCCCCCACACCATTACACCCCCACCACCAGCCTGAACCGGCGATATCCTGTCCCCACACCATTACACCCCCACCACCAGCCTGAACCAGTGATACCCCTTTCCCCCACACCATTACACCCCCCCACCAGCCTGAACCGGTCATACCCCATCCCCCACACCATTACACCCCCACCACCAGCCTGAACCAGCGATATCCTGTCCCCCACACCATTACACCCCCACCACCAGCCTGAACCGGTGATATCCCACCCCCCACACCATTACACCCCCACCACCAGCCTGAACCGGTGATACCCCATCCCCCGCACCATTACACCCCCACCACCAGCCTGAACCGGTGATATCCCATCCCCACACCATTACACCCCCACCACCAGCCTGAACCGGTGATATCCCATCCCCACACCATTACACCCCCCACCACCAGCCTGAACCGGTGATACCCCATCCCCCGCACCATTACACCCCCACCACCAGCCTGAACCGGTGATATCCCATCCCCCACACCATTACACCCCCGCCACCAGCCTGAACCGGTGATATCCTGTCCCCCACACTATTACACCCCCACTACCAGCCTGAACCGGTGATATCCCATCCCCCACACTATTACACCCCCACCACCAGCCTGAACAGTTCTGCATAGAAATCAGCTTCCAGCTTTTATTGTCAAAGTATATTTGAACCAGCTGACGTTATAAGCTGATTGACTACCCTGCACAATTTCACCAGATTCTGAAGTGCTCCAGGTTTGGTAAATCCCTGGGTCTAGGGGGGTATGTCAATGCATAAAGCAGCATTTGAAACACAAACCCCTTTCCATCCAAATTCACTGCACACTGCATTCTGTTCTTTTTTGTTTCATTTTTTTTTTGCTTAATTCGATAATTAGAAAATTAGAAAATTCAGCTTTTCGAAAATTATAAAATCTTCGAATTTCCAAGTTTCCAAATTTCCAAGTTTTCAATTTTCCAAATTTCCGATGTTTTAAATTCCGAATTTCCGAATTTTTAAATTCCAAATTTTCGGAATTCGAGAATTAGGAAATTCAGAAATTCGAAAATCCGAAAAATTTGAAAATCTGAAAAAAAGAATGAAAATCTGTAAAATTCGAAATAATAACTAACTAATAATAACTAACTATTAAATTATAGATATTGGAATTTCCTTTCAAATTTGGCTGTTTGTGAACGTAACAAATATAAATTTATCTGAAGTTATGAATTATCTGAAATAATGAATGCCGCATCTAAACAAATGGAAATGTTGAATTTCCAAATTTCTGAAATTTTCAAATTTCCAAATTTCTGAAATTTTCAAATTTCCAAATTTCTGAAATTTAAAAATTTTCACATTTATGAAATTTTGAATTTTCCAATTTCTGAATTTCCAAATTTTCGGAATTTCAGAAATTCAGAAAATTTCAGAAATTGCAAAAAAAATTGGAAATTCTACATTTCCAAATTTCCGAATTTTCGAATTTCCAAGTTTTCAAATTTCCAAGTTTTCAAATTTCCAAGTTTCCGAACTTCTGAATTTTCAAATTCCAAATTTTTGAATTCCAGAAATTCAGAAATTTGAAAATCCGAAAAATTCGAAAATCTGAAAAAAAGAATGAAAATCTGTAAAATTCGAAATAATAACTAACTAATAATAACTAACTATTAAATTATAGATATTGGAATTTCCTTTCAAATTTGGCTGTTTGTGAACGTAACAAATATAAATTTATCTGAAGTTATGAATTATCTGAAATAACGAATGCCACATCTAAACAAATGGAAATGTTGAATTTCTGAATTTTTATATTTCTGAAATTTACAAATTTCTGAAATTTTCAAATTTCTGAAATTTTTAATTTTCCAATTTCTGAATCTTCGGAAATTCTGAAAATGTGAGAAATTCTGAAAAAAATTGAAAATTCTGAATTTCAGAAATGTAAAAATTCAGAAATGAACGAATTGCAAATTTTCTACTCTGCACCCCCCCCCCCCCCCTCCCCATTAATTCTAGCACTGCAGTCAGGTGATGGTAACCCCCTTCACCTCTAGAGCTCAACTGTGTATTATCTGTGTGCAAAAGTGTTGCTGCCAGTACTCAGGGTACCAAGGTCATCCAAGGGGCATTAGGGCGTAAAATATAAAGTATGGTGTAAGCGCTACACCACACTTTATATTTGTTTCCATATTGTTTCCAGCAATATTTGTGTTAGCTGCTGTATTTTCTTTGTTTATTTTCTTTTGCTTTTAGCGCAACAAAATTTCTTTCTATTATTAGGGCGTAAAAATTAAAGAGAGTTTCAAAGTTAAAAAAATTGACCCTTTGTGCTGAGGTTTATGTCTGTCTGTAAGACTTTTATTTGTGTTATTGTAATTAGCCATTCAGCCCCACAAGGAATTTGCCCCCCTTAATGACCCAGGCCATTTTTTGCGTCGCTTTAACTGACAATTGCGCAGTCTTGCCACGTTGTACACAAACAAAATTGACGTCCTTTTTTTCCCACAAATAGAGCTTTCTTTTGGTGGTATTTGATCACCTCTGCTATAAACAAAAAAAAGAGCGACAATTTTGAAAAAAAAAAATGTTTTACTTTTTGCTTTAACATATACCACAAATAAAAAACAAAAAAAAACAAAAACAAATTTATTCATCAGTTTAAGCCGATATGTATTCTTCTACATATTTTTGGTAAAAAACAAAACAAAAAAAAAAACGCAATAAACATATATTGATTGGTTTGCGCAAAAGTTATAGCGTCTTCAAAATAGGGTATAGTTGTATGTCTTTTTACATTTTTTTTACTAGTAATGGTGGCGATCTGCGATTTTTAGCGGGACTGCGACATTGCGGCGGGAAGATTGGACACTTTTGACACTTTTTTGGGACCAGTGACATTTATACGGTGACCAGTGCTATAAAAATTCCCCGTAGGTCAGGGTTAACACTAGGGGGCGATCAAGGGGTTAAATGTGTGTTCCCTTAATGTGTGTTTCTAACTGTGGGGGGAGGGGACTGACTGAAAGAGGAGACATATTGCTGTTCCTGATCACTAGGAACAGCAGCTCTGTCTCTCCTCTCCTGTCAAAGCGGGGATTTCTGTGTTTACATACACGCATCCCCGCTCTGGCTCTCGTACCCGCCGGCCACGTGCATCGGGTCCCCCCCCCCCGCCGCCGTGCAGCGGGCGTGTAGGTGCACGTGCCTGCTATGGCTCTAAAAGGAGCCGACGTACATGTCCTTCGATTCACGCAGGGGAGCCAACCTGCCGCCGTAAATGTACGTGAGCCGGTCGGGGACGTGGTTGAGGATTATTCTGTGAGTAGAAGGCCCGGGACCTGCATGTGTGGTGTATATGAGCGCAGGCTCAGACTTCAACATTCAGCATCCTTTAACCACACATTATTTTTACCCTAATCTATCTGAAGTGCCCCTCTCCATTTTTACAAACATTTTTTGGCACCCCAGGCCCCGGTACTAGAGGAACACGTCGTAAAAGCAGCACAGCGATCCCAGGTGAAAAATAAATAAAAAATAGGTAAACTCAGCTTCCCATCTCCCCCTCTCATAACAAAGAGAGATAAGTAGAATTTTTCCTCGCTGGAAGTTCCAGAAAAAAGCTTCTAAAAAAGGTAAAGCTGCAATTTTTAGCTTTATTTTTTCAGTTATGCCAAATGCATGGGTACCAAATACCAAGGAGGTGTTATCTAGACACGTGCGTTCTCAATAAATTCGCTTTGTTTCCTTCCGTTCCGTATTAGCCGTCAATTCGTATTTCGTAATTCGTGTCTGAAATTCAATTTGGATTCATACGAAATACGAATTTTCCTTGGGTTCGTTAACTTTTCGTAACAATTACGAACGTTCGTTATGATGAATTTAAAAAGCAAAGAAAATACCTTTCTCAATATGGCAGTCGTCAGACTCATTATGAGAGGCTCCCACCATCCCTGTGCTGTGATCATTATGAGGGGCTCCCACCATCCCTGTGCTGTGATCATTATGAGGGGCTCCCCCATCCCTGTTCACATTATGAGGGGCTCCCCCATCCCTGTTCACATTATGAGGGGCTCCCCCATCCCTGTTCACATTATGAGGGGCTCCCCCATCCCTATTCTCATTATGAGGGGCTCCCCCATCCCTGTTCTCATTATGAGGGGCTCCCACCATCCCTGTTCTCATTATGAGGGGCTCCCACTATCCCTGTGCTGTGCTCATTATGAGGGGCTCCCCCCATCCCTGTGCTGTGCTCATTATGAGGGGCTTCCCCCATCCCTGTGCTGTGCTCATTATGAGGGGCTCCCACCATCCCTGTGCTGTGATCATTATGAGGGGCTCCCACCATCCCTGTGCTATGATCATTATGAGGGGCTCCCCCATCCCTGTTCTCATTATGAGGGGCTCCCCCATCCCTGTTCTCATAGGGGGCTCCCACCATCCCTGTTCTCATTATGAGGGGCTCCCACCATCCCTGTGCTGTGCTCATTATGAGGGGCTCCCCCCATCCCTGTGCTGTGCTCATTATGAGGGGCTCCCCCCATCCCTGTGCTGTGCTCATTATGAGGGGCTTCCCCCAACCCTGTGCTGTGCTCATTATGAGGGGCTCCCCCCATCCCTGTGCTGTGATCATTATGAGGGGCTCCCACCACCCCTGTGCTATGATGACTTCCTGGGTATTTAACTTCATCATAACGAATAAACGTAATTATTATGACAATAGTAAAACGATATTAACGAACATTCTTACTTTGTCTGATTCTGAATCTCCCATCGACTACCAGTACCAGTCTCTCCCACTCCCATATTAAAAAAGGCCATTTTCCCAAACCCCACTCAGCAACAGAAGAAAACCTCTGATTGGTCAACAAAACACCAGTCACGGAATTTGGATCCGAAATTCGTAAACAAAATTTCGTACAAAATTCGGAAGCATAGCAATTCGTATTTCAGATCTTCCAAAATGTACGAATTTAGGGAAATTCATACGAATTTTAGATTCGTACGAAAATAATCGCACATGTCTAACAGCCATGGAGACTCCTGAAATCTATTAAGGCAGGCATCGATAGTATAAGGTTTATTATACCCCCCCCGGGGGAAACATCAACCACTAGTGTGTCCTGAAGAAGCATAACAGTGAAACGCGTTGACACACAGGGGCTCACTGCTGTCTTGTCCTTTTTGCCTGGAAAGTCCGATTTAGTGCCATTTGGCTCCAATTTTCTCTAAATTCAACCCCCATACGGTTGTGGCCTTAGGAGTGTTGTTCCAATTTTTTTGGATTACACGATGCAGATACTGATGGCGGTGCAGGTGAGGAGCACCGGGATCATTTTCCAGACTGTGATCCAGGTGGCGGAACTTTGAATATTTTCGATAACGATTGGTGTATTTCCATCTGCAACACAAAAGAAACAACCATGAGAGCCGAACTCACTGGAAAAAGCAACATAGACTCATAGACCACCTCCAACTCCTATCCCGGGGACACCAAACACACGCCATTGGGTACCGCAACAAGGGTTTTCATTTTCGAGGTCTTTATTTTATTACATATTTTGTACATCACTGAGTGCAGAGGGTACACAATGGAAAGGACCCTACTTGGGTCCTAATGATGCAGCTTAACCACTTGCTGACCCTCCAGCGGTGTGCCAGACCACATATCTACGTGATACCACACTTCCACCTGCAGGGGGCGCGTGTGTCGCTTCTGCTGCGATTATTCACATCCGAATCCGATCTGCGGGTGCTGGGCAGTGCGGGCACTCGACTGACCCCCAGAGCGGGGAGGGGGGGGGGGGGAACAGGAAGGGGCCTGTCCCCAGTGCCATCTGGCCTTCAAAGCTGGAGAACCATGCCCATGTGGTCTCCAGCAAAGATCTGAAAGCCGAAGACTACACAAGGTCATGCCAATAGACCAATTTCTGGAGGAAGGGGCCTGTCCCCAGTGCCATCGGGCCTTCAAAGCTGGAGAACCATGCCCATGTGGTCTCCAGCAAAGATCTGAAAGCCGAAGACTACACAAGGTCATGCCAATAGACCAATTTCTGGAGGAAGGGGCCTGTCCCCAGTGCCATCTGGCCTTCAAAGCTGGAGAACCATGCCCATGTGGTCTCCAGCAAAGATCTGAAAGCCGAAGACTACACAAGGTCATGCCAATAGACCAATTTCTGGAGGAAGGGGCCTGTCCCCAGTGCCATCGGGCCTTCAAAGCTGGAGAACCATGCCCATGTGGTCTCCAGCAAAGATCTGAAAGCCAAAGACTACACAAGGTCATGCCAATTTCTGGAGGAGTTTCTCCCTGGCATCCTTCTCCTTCACAATCAGGCCTTCCGATTAATTAATTTCCCCCAATTTTCACCAACCAGACGGTGACTGAGGGTGGTCGGTGCCGTTTCCAAAACACAGGAATACAACTTTCCTGCTGAACTCGCCAAGACTGGTACAATAGATTTTCTATTACAGGGATATGCAATTAGCGGACCTCCAGCTGTTGCCAGAATACAAGTCCCATCATGCCTCTGCCTCTGGGTGTCATGCTTGTGGCTGTCAGAGTCTTGCTATGCCTCATGGGAGTTGTAGTTCTGCAACAGCTGGAGGTCCTCTAATTGCATGACCCCACAGTAGGTCTTGCTGGGAAGCTTGTCATGGTGTGAGGGAAGAAAGATCGGATCCAGACCCTTGATTTGTGCACTTGCCCAAACCATTTGGTGGAGGGTGGATCATGCTGTGGGGGGAGGGGGGATTATGGCGGGGGGTTGTTTTTCAGGGGTTGGGTTTGGCCCCTTAGTTCCAGTGAAGGGAACTCTTAAGGCGTCGGCATACCAAGACATTTTGGAAAAGAAAATGGGAGACCGGTGGTAAGCAATATTTCACGGGCGATGGCTGGTGTTGGCACTTCAATCGTCATGGCACCATGGTTGATATGGTGTCGGGGTGATTGAAGTGCATTATTTCTCTTGTTACATTCTAATATTTAATGAAGTAGTTCAACTCACCATACTGCAGAGTGCAGAATCAGTGGGAGCCCTGGGCGTGTCACTCGCCACGTCTCCTGCCACCAGATGCACCATTTGCAGATTGTCACTTGCCACATCTCTTGCCACCCTTTTGCAGATTGTCACTTGCCACGTCACCGGCCACCAGATGTGGGTTGTCACTTGCCAACTGATGTGGATTGTCACTCGCCGTGCCACCAAATGTGAATTGGTGGCAGGCTGGCAGCGTTGGTCCATTTAGCGAGAGCAGGAGAGCGGTGATGCGGGGCGGGCCAGTGAGAGATGATGTCATCTCGCTGCTCCCCACTGCACCTCCGACATTGAAGCGAGGGGCATCTGGCTGCAAAGTGGAGCTCCACGATGACAGGAATCACGTGACCTCCACTCCACCGCGCTGTGAGGGCACCAAGAACACTGATGTGCGGCAGGCAGTGATGTCATCTCTCTGCTGCTTGCCGCAACCCCGCTCCCAAATTGAAGAGGCCCGGCTGTGAAGAGCGCTGATGTGGAGCGGGGGGCGGAGAGAGATGTCATGTCCGCTCGTCAGCCCGCTCGCTTCTCTACTCTCCTCCGCTTCTCTCTCATTCAGCCAGCCCGCCCCTGCCGCAGCAGCCGCGAACCCGCTGGTTAGGGGGGCTATGGGCCTCAGATTCGGGGCTGTAGCCCCAGTAGCCCCCCCTAGCAACGCCCCTGCACACAGCTCTGCTCTCTCCTGCATGGACAGGGACATTACCTATCCTTCACGGCTTCTTCCTTCTGCCCCGGGGGGGGGGGGGTCCTACTTTCTGGACCCTGCTTCCCCAGGGATTGGTGAAAACTCCATAATCCAGAGAGTCCCAGAAGACGTGGACGGTAACCCATGCTTGAGGAGTCAAACAAAATGCACCAGCGACATTGAGGGTCCTACGCTTGGATTCCTACCTGAGACCACAACACGGACGGTTCTATTCAGTCTCCCTTCCCGGACCTGGCAGAAGTAGGCTACGTTTGGCGCCATTTCCACTGTCAGTACAGATTCCACCATTTGCCTCCCGTCTCCGAGATCTGTCACGTTTCCGGTGGCGTTGCGGGATAAGTCAGTTTTCCGGAGATCATACCAGCTGACCTTCAGGTCACGGAACACCCCGGAGCTCAGGCAGCGCAGATACTGATGCCCGTCTATGTCGGTGAAGATAACAGCCGGGTCCGTTACATTTAAGCCTGAAAGAAAAATTGCGGTTGAAAGTGAAAGTGAAACCGATTCCTAAAGAGATTGTATTTATATTTAATGACTAGAACTGAATTGGTCAGAAGAGTCAGAGAAAGTCACTGCTACTTCTCCTGATCAGGTCCATCAGCTTCATCCTTACTAACATCATGGAGCCAGATCACATGACACTTAACCACCCCCCCCACCCCCCCCATGGTCCGCATTTTGTCCGCCTACTTTCTAGGTGAATGTGTCCAAATCACACTCATTTTATGGGTTGGTCCCTCCCAGACCCCCCACCTTCAAATATTTTAGGGATTGCCCACCACATTGGGGGCTCCAACTCAAACCACTTAAGCCCCCCCCGGACCAATTTGCAGCCAAAGGACCGGGCCCCCTTTTTGCGATTCGGCGCCGCGTCGCTTTAACTGACGATTGCGTGGTCGTGACGACGTGGCTCCCAAACAAAATCGGCGTCCTTTTTTTTTTCCCCCCCCACAAATAGAGGTTTCTTTTGGCGGTATTTGATCACCCCTGCGGTTTTTTATTTTTTGCGCTATAAACAAAAATAGAGCGACGATTTTGAAAAAAAAAATGAAATAATTTTTTACTTTTTGCTATAATAAATATCCCCCCCCAAAAAAAAAAAAAACTTTTTTTTCCCTCAGTTTAGGCCGTATACGTATTCTTCTACATATTTTTAGTAAAAAAATAAAATAAAAAAAAAGTACGGGATAGTTTTATAGCATTTTTATTAATATAATCATTTTTTAAATAATAAAATAATTATTAAAAAAAAAGTAGGGGATAGTTTTAAAATATAAAATAATAATAATATAATAATTTTTTTAAAATTAATTAATTATTAATATTTTTTTTTTTACTAGTATTTTTAGTAAAAAAAATAAAATAAATCACAATTAGCGATTATTGATTGGTTTGCGCAAAAGTTATAGCGTTTACAAAGTAGGGGATAGTTTTATAGCATTTTTATTAATATAATAATTTTTTAAATAATAAAATAATAATAATATAATAATTTTTTTTAAATTAATTAATAATATTTTTTTTTTACTAGTATTTTTAGTAAAAAAAATAAAATAAATCGCAATTAGCGATTATTGATTGATTTGCGCAAAAGTTATAGCGTTTACAAAGTAGGGGATAGTTTTATAGCATTTTTATTAATATAATAATTTTTTAAATAATAAAATAATAATAATATAATATTTTTTTTAAAATTAATTAATTATTAAATTTTTTTTTTTTACTAGTATTTTTAGTAAAAAAATAAAAATAAATCGCAATTAGCGATTATTGATTGGTTTGAGCAAAAGTTATAGCGTTTACAAAGTAGGGGATAGTTTTATAGCATTTTTATTAATATAATAATTTTTTAAATAATAATATAATAATTTTTTTAATTAATTAATTATTAATATATATATTTTTTTACTAGTATTTTAAGTAAAAAATATAAACAAATCGCAGTTAGCGATTATTGATTGATTTGCGCAAAAGTTATAGCGTTTACAAATTAGGGGATAGTTTTATAGCATTTTTATTAATATAATAATTTTTTAAATAATAAAATAATAATAATATAATAATCTTTTTTAAATTAGTTAATTATTAATATTTTTTTTTTTTACTAGTAATGGCAGCGATCAGTGATTTTTACCGTGACTGCGACATTATGGCGGACGCATTGGACATTTTTGACACATTTTTGGGACCGTTGTCATTTATACAGCAATCAGTGCTATTTAAATACACTTATTCCTGTGTAAATGACACTGGCAGTGAAGGAGTTAACCACTAGGGGGTAGTGTAGGTGTTATGTATGACGTTATGTGTTTTTTTATTTTATTTTAGGGGGGCGTGGCCTGGCATGTGATGTCACTGATCGTCTTTCCCTATAAAAGGGAAGAGACGATCAGTGACGGGCTCAGTAGGAAGCACGGGGGAGAGCTTTGTTTACACAGACCTCTCCTCGGTCTTCAGCTCTTTGACCCGATCGCGGGACGCCAGCGGCGATTGGTTCCGCTGGTTCCGCGGTCACGGAGCTCAGGGCCGGGGCGCGCTCCCGACCCACGGCTGGGCACTTAAAAAGCAACGTACAGATACGTGCTTGTGCCCAGCCGTGCCATTCTGCCGACGTATATGCGCAGGAGGCGGTCCTTAAGTGGTTAAACCCCGCCTTTAAATAACGAGCCCTTCATTGGAGGTCCCTGGGGCTGTGAATGTGTGGCCCCTCAATGAATGCCTTATTAAGTTACCATCAACTCAAGTAAGGTTGACCCCCCGTGGCCCCGGGACAAAGCGTCAACCCGGACATCAACATCAACCGGACCGAGGGCCATGAAGTGGGACTGTCCCGGCACATCCGGGACCGTTCTCATGTATGGAAATTAAGAGGAAAACATAAGCTTTCGGCAGGCTTTTAAATTGCTAGAAACGTGAAATTCGTTTCGTTGGGAGTCAAAATCCGGACCGAAATCTGAATCTTGCAAAAAACGCATTGAGGTTTCCCCCATGGGGTTTTTTTTTTTTTTAGCAACAAAAGTAAGTCAAAAAGAGAGATTTTTCATAAAAATGTATTTTATTGACAACTTTGGACAAAATCCCCCATGCATTTCGACCTTTTGGGGTTATGGTCTTCCTCAGGGGGTTCTTATATTTCTACAAGCAAAATTTATAAAAAAAAAACCCCTGAGGAAGACCATAACCCAAAAGGTCGAAATGATTTGGGGTTTTTCCCAGCATCGGACAGTATAACCATAAACATTTTTTTTTTTTTTGGGTAGCATATTTTGATGCATATTCCCCATAACAAAAACTTTTTATGATACTATTTACTGGTCAATCTGCTATCCAATCCAAGTTGTCTCGTATCATGTAAACCGGAACTCATGTTTTAAACGTTTGTATTGTGTAACTCATGTCCAAAATTGTCCATAAAATACATTTTTTACCAAAAATCTCTCATTTTGACTTATGTTTGCTGCTAGAATAAGTAGCTAGTAGAATAGAATAAAATAAAAAGAATACAGCTGTCTTCCTAAAATCGAATAGAATATAATAAAATAGAAAGAATAAAACGGTCTCCTGAAAATCAAATTTCAAATAGAATAGAATAAAATAGAAAAAATATAGCCGTCTTCCCGAAATTAAAATTTTGAATAGAATAGAATAAAATAGAATATAGCTGTCTTTCTAAAATCAAATAGAATAAAATAGAAAGAATAAAACTGCCTCCTGAAATGTGAATTTCAAATAGAATAGAATAAAATAGATAGAATATAGCTGCCTTCTGAAAATAAAATTTCAAATAGAATTGAATAAAATAGAAAGAATAATAGTCGTCTTCTGAAATTTGAGTAGAATAGAATAAAATAGAAAGAATATAGCTGTCTTCCTAAAAATAGAATAGAATAAAATAGAAAGAATAAAACTGTCTCCTGAAATGAGAATTTCAAATAGAATAGAATAAAATAGATAGAATATGGCCAACTTCTGAAAATCTAATATAAAATAGAATAGAATAATATAGAAAGAATATAGCCGTCTTCCTAAAATTGAATAGAATAGATAGAATATGGGCGACTTCTGAAAATCTAATTTAAAATAGAATAGAATAATATAGAAAGAATATAGCTGTCTTCCTAAAATTGAATAGAATAGAATAAAATAGATAGAATATGGCCGACTTCTGAAAATCTCATTTAAAATAGAATAGAATAATATAGAAAGAATATAGCAGTCTTCCTAAAATTGAATAGAATAGATAGAATATGGCCGACTTCTGAAAATCTAATTTAAAATGGAATAGAATAATATAGAAAAAATATAGCTGTCTTCCTAAAATTGAATAGAATAGAATAAAATAGAAAGAATAAACCTGTCACCTGAAATGAGAATTTCAAATAGAATAGAATAAAATAGAAAAAATATAACCGTCTTCTGAAATTACATTTTTTAATAGAATAGAATAAAATAGAATATAGCTGTCTTCCTAAAATCAAATAGAATAAAATAAAAAGAATAAAACTGTCTGATGAAATGTGAATTTCAAATAGAATAGAATAAAATAGATAGAATATAACTGGCTTCTGAAAAACGAATTTCAAATAGAATAGAATAAAATAGAAAGAAGAATAGTCGTCTTCTGAAATTTGAGAAGAATAGAATAAAATAGAAAGAATATATCTGTCTTCCTAAAATCGAATAGAATAGAATAAAATAGAAAGAATAAAAATGTTTTCTGAAATGAGAATTTCAAATAGAATAGAATAAAATAGATAGAATATGTCCGACTTCTGAAAATCAAATTTAAAATAGAATAGAATAATATAGAAAGAATATAGCTGTCTTCCTAAAATTGAATACAATAGAATAAAATAGAAAGAATAAACCTGTCGCCTGAAATGAGAATTTCAAATAGAATAGAATAAAATAGAAACAAATACAACCGTCTTCTGAAATAAAAAATTTTAATAGAATAGAATAAAATAGACTATAGCTGTCTTCCTAAAATCAAATAGAATAAAATAAAAAGAATAAAACTGTCTCCTGAAATGTGAATTTCAGAGAGAATAGAATAAAATAGAAAGAATATAGCTGTCTTCCTAAAATTGAATAGAATAGAATAGAAAGAATAAAACTGTCTCCTAAAATGAGAATTTCAAATAGAATCGAATAAAATACAAAGAATATAGCTGTCTTCCTAAAATCGAATAGAAAAGAATAAAATTGAAAGAATAAAACTTCTCCTGGAATGTGAATTTCAAATAGAATAGAATAAAATAGAAAGAATAATAGTCGTCTTCTGAAATTTGAGTAGAATAGAATAAAATAGAAAGAATATAGCTGTCTTCCTAAAATTGAATAGAATAGAATAAAATAGAAAGAATAAAACTGTCTCCTGAAATGAGAATTTCAAATAGAATAGAATAAAATAAATAGAATATGGCCAACTTCTGAAAATCACATTTAAAATAGAATAGAATAATATAGAAAGAATATAGCCGTCTTCCTAAAATTGAATAGAATAGATAGAATATGTCCGACTTCTGAAAATCTAATTTAAAATAGAATAGAATAATATAGAAAGAATATAGCCGTTTTCCTATAATTGAATAGAATATAATAAAATAGAAAAAAAATAACTGTCTTCTGAAATTAAATTTTTTAATAGAATATAGCTGTCTTCCTAAAATCAAATAGAATAAAATAAAAAGAATAAAACTGTCTCCTGAAATGTGAATTTCAGAGAGAATAGAATAAAATAGAAAGAATATAGCCATCTTCCTAAAATTGAATAGAATAGATAGAATATGGCCGACTTCTGAAAATTGAATTTAGAATATAATAATATAGAAAGAATATAGCTGTCTTCCTAAAATTGAATAGAATAGATAGAATATGGCAGATTTCTGAAAATCTAATTTAAAATAGAATAGCATAATATAGAAAGAATACAGCTGTCTTCCTAAAATTAAATAGAATAGAATAAAATAGAAATAATATAGCCATCTTCCTAAAATTGAATAGAATAGATAGAATTTGTCCGACTTCTGAAAATCGAATTTAGAATATAATAATATAGAAAGAATATAGCTGTCTTCCTAAAATTAAATAGAATAGAATAAAATAGAAAAAAATATAACTGTCTTCTGAAATTAAATTTTTTAATAGAATAGAATAAAATAGAATATAGCTGTCTTCCTAAAATCAAATAGAATAAAATAAAAAGAATAAAAATGTCTCCTGAAATGTGAATTTCAGAGAGAATAGAATAAAATAGAAAGAATATAGCTGTCTTCCTAAAATTGAATAGAATAAAATAGAAAGAATAAAACTGTCTCCTGGAATGTGAATTTCAAATAGAATAGAATAAAATAGAAAGAATAATAGCCGTCTTCTGAAAACCGAATGGAAAATAAATAATAAAACTTTCTTCTGAAATGTGAATTTTGAATAGAATAGAGTAAAATAGAAAGAATATAGACGTCTCTTGAAAATTCAAATTTTGAATAAAATAAAATAAAGAATAAAATAGAATATAGCCGTCGCCCGCAATTCAAATTTCAAATAGAATAAAATAAATTGGAAAGAATATAGCCGCCTTCCGCGATCTGAATTTTGAATAGAATAGAATACAATAGAAAGCATAGGCCTATCTTCCAATATTGGGATGTAGAATTGAATAGAATAGAAAAAAATTAGAAAGAATTTAAACTGCCTTCCAAAACTCTCATTTAGAATAGAATAGAATAGAATAGAATAGAATAGAAGGACTATAGCCGTCTTCCGAAATGCAAAATTTGAATCAATTTGAAAATAACGAAACAAAATGATTATCTTAAGGAAGAAATGAGAGGTGGAAGGGAAGAGACGGTTGGGGATGTCTATGGGTCCCGTGGCGCGGCGCGTCCTCCTCACCTCTGATGTCCAGCGTCACCGTCAGATCCCCGTCATCCCTCTGATGGGCGGCCTTACAGACATAGGTGCCCTCGTCCTGGAAGGTCACCTCCCTCAGGGTCAGGTTCAGGTTCCCCAGCGAGAACTTCCCGGAGAGTTGGACACGCCCCCTGAAGCCGGGATCCTGGTCAGCGAGGAGGTCGGTGCCGTTCATGAACTTGTACACCAGTAATTTGCGTCCATCGCCTTCCACTTTTTCCCAAACCACGGACAGGCCCTCCGCTCCTTGTACGAAGGGGAAGGAGCACGGCAGCTGCACAGAGCCGTACAGGTAGGTGGACACTGGGAGGAGGACAGACACACATTGTGAGAAGATTGGAGCTTTCGATACACCTGAACCCCTCTGTGTGAAGAAGTTCCCCGACATCCCACATGATTATTATGATTATTTATTTTTATTTTTTGCGCTCTTTTCAATGTGAAACGTGTAAATATGTGTTAAAGGTGTAAAAATAATAACGAGCAAAGCAAACAAAACAAAAAAAAGTTTTCATTATTAATAGTTTTTAAAAATCATAAGTGAAAAAAATTTAAATAAATCATTATTATGATTATTTATTTTTAATTTTTGCGCTCTTTTCAATGTGAAACATATAAATATGTGTTAAAGGTGTAAAAATAATAATGAACAAAGCAAAAAAATAAAATAAAAAAAGTTTTAATTATTAATAGTTTTAAAAATCATGAATGAAAAAAAATAAAAAATCATTATTCGTTTTTTTAAAATTTTGCACTCTTTTCAATGTGAAACATGTAAATATGTGTTAAAGGTGTAAAAATAATAAAGAGCAAAGCAAACAAAACAAAAAAAAGTTTTAATTATTAATAGTTTTTAAAAATCATAAGTGAAAAAAAAATCATTATTATGATTATTTATTTTTATTTTTTGCGCTCTTTTCAATGTGAAACGTGTAAATATTTGTTAAAGGTGTAAAAATAATAACGAGCAAAGCAAAAAAATAAAAAAAAGTTTTAATTATTAATAGTTTTTAAAAATCATAAGTGAAAAAAATTAAAATAAATCATTATTATGATTATTTATTTTTAATTTTTGCGCTCTTTTCAATGTGAAACGTGTAAATATGTGTTAAAGGTGTAAAAATAATAACGAGCAAAGCAAACAAAACAAAAAAAAGTTTTCATTATTAATAGTTTTTAAAAATCATAAGTGAAAAAAATTTAAATAAATCATTATTATGATTATTTATTTTTAATTTTTGCGCTCTTTTCAATGTGAAACATATAAATATGTGTTAAAGGTGTAAAAATAATAATGAACAAAGCAAAAAAATAAAATAAAAAAAGTTTTAATTATTAATAGTTTTAAAAATCATGAATGAAAAAAAATAAAAAATCATTATTCGTTTTTTTAAAATTTTGCACTCTTTTCAATGTGAAACATGTAAATATGTGTTAAAGGTGTAAAAATAATAAAGAGCAAAGCAAACAAAACAAAAAAAAGTTTTAATTATTAATAGTTTTTAAAAATCATAAGTGAAAAAAAAATCATTATTATGATTATTTATTTTTATTTTTTGCGCTCTTTTCAATGTGAAACGTGTAAATATTTGTTAAAGGTGTAAAAATAATAACGAGCAAAGCAAAAAAATAAAAAAAAGTTTTAATTATTAATAGTTTTTAAAAATCATAAGTGAAAAAAATTAAAATAAATCATTATTATGATTATTTATTTTTAATTTTTGCGCTCTTTTCAATGTGAAACGTGTAAATATGTGTTAAAGGTGTAAAAATAATAACGAGCAAAGCAAACAAAACAAAAAAAAGTTTTCATTATTAATAGTTTTTAAAAATCATAAGTGAAAAAAATTAAAATAAATCATTATTATGATTATTTATTTTTAATTTTTGCGCTCTTTTCAATGTGAAACATATAAATATGTGTTAAAGGTGTAAAAATAATAATGAACAAAGCAAAAAAATAAAATAAAAAAAGTTTTAATTATTAATAGTTTTAAAAATCATGAATGAAAAAAAATAAAAAATCATTATTCGTTTTTTTTAAATTTTGCACTCTTTTCAATGTGAAACATGTAAATATGTGTTAAAGGTGTAAAAATAATAAAGAGCAAAGCAAACAAAACAAAAAAAAGTTTTAATTATTAATAGTTTTTAAAAATCATAAGTGAAAAAAAAATCATTATTATGATTATTTATTTTTATTTTTTGCGCTCTTTTCAATGTGAAACGTGTAAATATTTGTTAAAGGTGTAAAAATAATAACGAGCAAAGCAAACAAAACAAAAAAAGTTTTAATTATTAATAGTTTTTAAAAATCATAAGTGAAAAAAATGAAAAAAAATCATTATTATGATTATTTATTTTTATTTTTTGCGCTCTTGTCAATGTGAAATGTGTAAATATGTGTTAAAGGTGTAAAAATAATAATGAACAAAGCAAACAAAACAAAAAAAGTTTTAATTATTAATAGCTTTTAAAAATCATAAGTGAAAAAAATAAAAAAAATAAGGAGTTTATTAGGGCTGATTAGAGTAAAGTAAGGGTTAATAAGGGGTTAAACAGAGGAACATTTACAAAAGAAATTATATATATTTTTTTTTTTATGTGACGGGGTTAAACAGAGGAACATTTACTAAAAAAAAAAAAAAAAACTATATATATTATTATTATTTTTTTTATGTGACAGTTTACTTTAAAACTGACTTCATCTGCAGATCTGTAGATGAATAAACAGAAAGATACAAAAAGAAACAATGTTTCTTTTTATCTTTCTGTTTCAGGGGCTGAGCAATGTTGTTGATAAAAAGTATTGGTTTCAGGTATTGGAGCATTTGAACGAGTACCCATACTCCTGCGAATGCTTAGTATCGGCACCAATACCGGTATCGGTACAACCCTAATAATTATCATTGACTCATAATACGCCTTTCCTTTAAGTGGAATGAGGTGACATTGGGGGCATCTATTCATGGAGAGAGTTAGAGAGCCACACAGGATTAGTTCATTTATATGGGGGATCATTACCCGATGTCCCCGCAGACTGGATGATGGTACATCCCACCCACAGCAACTGAAACAAGAAGAAGAGAGAATTATTCACCTGTACAGGTTCTTAAATTAGTAAGGATATAAAAAAGAATAAAATAAACACATAACCTACACCGCCGTCATTACAAACTAGTCTAGACATGTGCAATTCGTTTAGTTCTGAATTCGTTTTTTAACTAATTTTAACAAATTCGTTAATTACAAAATTTTTCAATTCTCAATTTTGGAAATTCGACGTTTCGGAAATTGGAGAATTCGGAAATTTGGAAATTCGGAAAATTTGAAACTTTGGAAATTGGAAAATTTGGAAATTTGAAAATTCGAAACTTTGGAGATGTGAAAATTTAAAATCTAATTTTCGGATTTCTGAATTTTCACATCTCCAAAGTTTCGAATTTTCAAATTTCCAAATTTTCCAATTTCCAAAGTTTCAAATTTTCCGAATTTCCAAATTTCCGAATTCTCCGAATTCTCAAATTTTTTCGAATTTCTGAAAAAAGCAAAAAAAAAAAAAAAAAAAAAAAAGAATGAAACAAAAATGAAAACAAACAAATTTTTTTTGTCAGTGCACATGTCTACAAACTACCAATATACCCTGTTTTTACCTTTAGTATCCTAAAAGCCGAAGGCTCTAATTGGCTTAAAAAAAAAAAAAGGTGGGCTCAGGGCGCAGTGAGCCCACGCAGTTGTGTGACAATAGTGAATTAACAATCGCTATTGTTTTTCTGCTTCTCCTCCCGGCCAATCAGGAAGTGGGGCTTAAGACCTGTGGCGTTCTTTCTATCATGGAAATCAAACAAACGGCAAACAATGCAACCACAGCCACTCTGCAGACCGCATGTTTTTAAAAGCTGAAACCGGCGTTTAGAAACGCAAGTTTTGCTGCGATTGCATGCTGCATTTAGCGGTGTTTTACCGCATTTGCGCCTAGAAGCGTTTAGTTACACATAACATCATAAGACCCTCCCCAAGCTCAAAAAACGGTATTATTAACTATTTCAGTCATTTTGTGAGACCAGAATGAGCAGCAGCAGCTGTGAGAGCAGCAGTGTACTTGTATTTAGCGTGTCACTTGCCACGTCACCTGCCACAAGTTGTGGATTGTCCACTTGCCACATGACAATGCCACGTCACTTGCCACGTCACCTGCCACAAGTTGTGGATTGTCCACTTGCTGCATCACTTGCCACGTCACCTGCCACGTCACCTGCAACAAGTTGGGGATTGTCACCTGCCATGTCACCTGCCACAAGTTGTGGATTGTCCACTTGCCATGTCACCTGGCACATTACCTGCCACAAGTTGTGGATTGTCCACTTGCCACGTCACTTGCCATGTCACTTGCCATGTCACCTGTCACGTCACTTGCCACATCCCATGCCACAAGTTGTGGATTGTCCACTTGCGGGATGACAATGTCATGTCACTTGCTATGACACCTGCCACAAGTTGTGGATTGTCCACTTGCCACGTCACTTGTGACAAGTTGTGGATTTTCCACTTGCCATGTCACTTGCCACGCACCTGCCATGTCACTTTCCACGTCCCCTGCCACATCACCTGCCACATCACCTGCCACAAGTTGTGGATTGTCCACTTGCCACATGACAATGCCACGTCACTTGCCACGTCACCTGCCACAAGTTGTGGATTGTCCACTTGCTGCGTTACTTGCCATGTCACCTGCCACGTCACTTGCCACATCCCCTGCAACAAGTTGGGGATTGTCACCTGCCATGTCACCTGCCACAAGTTGTGGATTGTCCACTTGCTGCATCACTTGCCACGTCACCTGCCACGTCACCTGCAACAAGTTGGGGATTGTCACCTGCCATGTCACCTGCCACAAGTTGTGGATTGTCCACTTGCCACGTCACCTGGCACATTACCTGCCACAAGTTGTGGATTGTCCACTTGCCACGTCACTTGTCATGTCACTTGCCATGTCACCTGCCACAAGTTGTGGATTGTCCACTTGCCATGTCACCTGGCACATTACCTGCCACAAGTTGTGGATTGTCCACTTGCCACGTCACTTGCCATGTCACTTGCCATGTCACCTGTCACGTCACTTGCCACATCCCATGCCACAAGTTGTGGATTGTCCACTTGCGGGATGACAATGTCATGTCACTTGCTACGTCACCTGCCACAAGTTGTGGATTGTCCACTTGCCGCGTCACTTGCCACATCACCTGCCAAAAATGTGGGATTGTCCACTTGCCACATCACTTGCCACGTCACCTGCCACAAGTGGTGGATTGTCCACTTGCCACGTCACTTGCCACCTGCCATGTCACTTGCCACAAGTTGTGGATTGTCCACTTGCCACGTCACTTGTCATGTCACTTGCCATGTCACCTGTCACGTCACTTGCCACATCCCCTGCCACAAGTTGTGGATTGTCCACTTGCCAGATGACAATGTCATGTCACTTGCTACGTCACCTGCCACAAGTTGTGGATTGTCCACTTGCCGCGTCACTTGCCACATCACCTGCCAAAAATGTGGGATTGTCCACTTGCCACATCACTTGCCACGTCACCTGCCACAAGTGGTGGATTGTCCACTTGCCACGTCACTTGCGACAAGTTGTGGATTTTCCACTTGCCATGTCACTTGCCACGTCACCTGCCATGTTACCTGCCACAAGTTGTGGATTGTCCACTTGACACATCACCTGCCACGTCACTTGCCATGTCACCTGCCACAAGTGGTGGATTTTCCACTTGCCACGTCACTTGCGACAAGTTGTGGATTTTCCACTTGCCATGTCACTTGCCACGCACCTGCCATGTCACTTGCCACGTCACCTGTCACATCACCTGCCACGTCACCTGCCACGTCACCTGCCACAAGTTGTGGATTGTCCACTTGCCACATCACCTGCCACGTCACATGTCATGTCACCTCCCACAAGTTGTGGATTGTCCACTTGCCACGTCACTTGCCACCTGCCATGTCACTTGCCACAAGTTGTGGATTGTTCACTTGCAATTGTAATTGTTTAAAATATTTTTTAATGGTTTTTCATTCATCATTTGCTATCATTTTTGAGATTTCTTATGGAAAATAAATAGGGCACCTTTAAAAACGCTTATAAACGAAAACGCGGCAAAACACTTGGCGTCTGAAACATGGAAAACGTTTGCGTCTGAACCCATTTTTTTGCTTCTGGAAAAATTAGGTTAAACGCAACTGCCTAAAAACTGCAAAAAACAAGACTGTGTAGATGGACACATAGGATAACATTGAATGAGTTCAGGGGCAGTTGAAAAAAGTGTCCAACTGCCTCTGAACACACGTTTAACAGCGTCTCATGTGCATGAGGCCTAAATCCTACCTTCTCTAACCTTAACATAATGCTAGTAGCTAACCCTGTGTAGCCACCCTGCCATAAGCAGGAACTACTATTTCAATGTAGTCTTGCTGAGTGGTAGTCAGCCCAACTGGTTTATATTCTATTTGTTCATTAGGTTTTTCCCCTAAACACAGTGGAGCTGGCATTTCTCCCTTCTGCTAGTAGGTGCAGGGCCGCTGTTAAGGCAGTACACCCGGTCCTCTTGTAGTGGGCCCGGCCCCATCAGCTGAACAGGGGGGAGTGGGCAGCTTTACAGTTTATTGGTGCAAAGTAGAAAAATAAGGCTTTCTAAATTACACCCCCCCCCCCCCCCCCGCTACTACTTGGTTAGGGAGGTGTATATGTCCATTTTCCCGGACCCCTCTGTTGACCTATCAAATGTCTCTTTAGACCTTTGATATCTCACCAAAGACCCCCACAACGAGTCTCCTCGAAATTTTAAAAAATAATAAAAAGTAAAATGGAAAAAATAAATAAAATAAAAATAACAAAAAAAACTGACACCAGTGGTGGATCTACAAGGGTCAGACAGGTCGCATTTGTGACTGGATGCTGGCATTCCGCCACCATAGGGGGGCTCCAAGACAAATAAATAATGAAAAAATAAAAAAAACTACCGACACCAGTGGTGGAACTACCAGGGTCAGACAGGTCGCATTTGTGACTGGATGCTGGCATTCTGCCACCATAGGGGGGCCTCAAGACAGATAAATAGTAAAAAAATTAAAAAACTACTGACACCAGTGGTGGAACTACCAGGGTCAGACAGGTCGCATTTGTGACTGGATGCTGGCATTCTGCCACCATAGGGGGGCCCCAAGACAGATAAATAATAAAAAAATAAAAAAAATAATGACATCAGTGGTGGATCTACCAGGGTCAGACAGGTCGCATTTGGGACTGGATGCTGGCATTCCACCACCATAGGGGGGCCCCAAGACAGATAAATAATAAAAAATAAAAAAACTACTGACATCAGTGGTGGATCTACCAGGGTCAGACAGGTCGCATTTGGGACTGGATGCTGGCATTCCACCACCATAGGGGGGCCCCAAGACAGATAAATAATAAAAAATAAAAAAACTACTGACACCAGTGGTGGATCTACCAGGGTCAGACAGGTCGCATTTGTGACTGGATGCTGGCATTCCGCCACCATAGGGGGGCCCCAAGACAGATAAATAATAATAAAAAAAAAAAAAAATACTGACACCAGTGGTGGAACTACCAGGGTCAGATAGACTGCATTTGTGACCGGGCACTTGCATTCCACCACCATAGGGGGGCCCCCCAGGAAAGATAAATAATAAAAAAAATACTGACACCAGTGGTGGAACTACCAGGATCAGACAGGTTGCATTTGTGACTGGATGCTGGCATTCCGCCACCATATGGGGGCCCCAAGACAGATAAATAATAATAAAAAAAAACTACTGTCACCAGTGGTGGATCTACGAGGGTCAGACAGGTCGCATTTGTGACTGGATGCTGGCATTCCGCCACCATAGGGGGGCCCCAAGACAGATAAATAATAAAAAAATTAAAAAAAAACTACTGACACCAGTGGTGGAACTACCAGGGTCAGACAGGTCACATTTGTGACTGGATGCTGGCATTCCGCCACCATAGGGGGGCCCCAAGACAGATAAATAATAAAAAAATAAAAAAACTACTGACACCAGTGGTGGAACTACCAGGGTCAGACAGGTCGCATTTGTGACTGGATGCTGGCATTCTGCCACCATAGGGGGGCCCCAAGACAGATAAATAATAATAAAAAAAATAATACTGTCACCAGTGGTGGATCTACCAGGCTCAGACAGGTCGCATTTGTGACTGAATGCTGGCATTCCGCCACCATAGGGGGGCCCCAAGACAGATACATAATTAAAAAAATAAAAAATAAAAAAACTACTGACACCAGTGGTGGAACTACCAGGGTCAGATAGAATGCATTTGTGACTGGGCACTTGCATTCCACCACCATAGGGGGGCCCCCCAAGAAAGATAAATATTAAAAAAAATTAAAAAAACTACTGACACCAGTGGTGGATCTACCAGGGTCAAACAGGTCGCATTTGTGACTGGATGCTGGCATTCTGCCACCATAGGGGGGCCCCAAGACAGATAAATAATAAAAAAATAAAAAAACTACTGACATCAGTGGTGGATCTACCAGGGTCAGACAGGTCGCATTTGGGACTGGATGCTGGCATTCCACCACCATAGGGGGGCCCCAAGACAGATAAATAATAAAAAATAAAAAAACTACTGACACCAGTGGTGGATCTACCAGGGTCAGACAGGTCGCATTTGTGACTGGATGCTGGCATTCCGCCACCATAGGGGGGCCCCAAGACAGATAAATAATAAAAAAAAAAAAAACTACTGACACCAGTGGTGGAACTACCAGGGTCAGACAGGTCGCATTTGTGACTGGATGCTGGCATTCCGCCACCATAGGGGGGCCCCAAGACAGATAAATAATAATTAAAAAAAACTACTGACACCAGTGGTGGATCTACCAGGGTCAGACAGGTCGCATTTGTGACTGGATGATGGCATTCCGCCACCATAGGGGGGCCCCAAGACAGATAAATAATAATAAAAAAAAAATACTGACACCAGTGGTGGAACTACCAGGGTCAGACAGGTCGCATTTGTGACTGGATGCTGGCATTCCGCCACCATAGGGGGGCCCCAAGACAGATAAATAATAAAAAAAAAAAAAACTACTGACACCAGTGGTGGAACTACCAGGGTCAGACAGGTCGCATTTGTGACTGGATGCTGGCATTCCGCCACCATAGGGGGGCCCCAAGACAGATAAATAATAAAAAAAAAAAAAACTACTGACACCAGTGGTGGAACTACCAGGGTCAGACAGGTCGCATTTGTGACTGGATGCTGGCATTCCGCCACCATAGGGGGGCCCCAAGACAGATAAATAATAATTAAAAAAAACTACTGACACCAGTGGTGGATCTACCAGGGTCAGACAGGTCGCATTTGTGACTGGATGATGGCATTCCGCCACCATAGGGGGGCCCCAAGACAGATAAATAATAATAAAAAAAAAATACTGACACCAGTGGTGGAACTACCAGGGTCAGAAAGGTCGCATTTGTGACTGGATGCTGGCATTCCGCCACCATAGGGGGACCCCAAGACAGATAAATAATTAAAAAAAACACTGACACCAGTGGTGGAACTACCAGGGTCAGGCACGTCGCGTTTGTGACTGGATGCTGGCATTCCGCCACCATCGGGGGGCCCCAAGACAGATAAATAATAATTAAAAAAAAAAAAATACTGACACCAGTGGTGGAACTACCAGGGTCAGACAGGTCGCATTTGTGACTGGATGCTGGCATTCCGCCACCATCGGGGGGCCCCAAGACAGATAAATGATAAAAAAAATAAAAAAACTACTGACACCAGTGGTGGAACTACCAGGGTCAGACAGGTCGCATTTGTGACTGGATGCTGGCATTCCACCACCATAGGGGGGCCCCAAGACTAATAAATAATAATAATAAAAAAAAACTACTGACACCAGTGGTGGAACTACCAGGGTCAGACAGGTCGCATTTGTGACTGGATGCTGGCATTTTGCCACCATAGGGGGGCCCCAAGACAGATAAATAATAATAATAAAAAAAAAAAAACTACTGACACCAGTGGTGGAACTACCAGGGTCAGATAGACTGCATTTGTGACCGGGCACTTGCATTCCACCACAATAGGGGGGCCCCCCAAGAAAGATAAATAATAAAAAAATAAAATAGCAAAAATACAAAAACTATTGACACCAATAGTGGAACTACCAGGGTCAGACAGGTCACATTTGCGACCGGATGCTGGCATTCCGCCACCATGGGGGGGCCCCCAAGACAGATAAATGATAAAAAAAAAAAATTACCAAAAAAAAAGAAAAACCACTGACACTAGTGGTGGAACTACCAGGGTCAGAAGGACCACATTTGCGACCAGGCGCTGGCGTTCTGCCACTATGGGGAGCCCCCTAGACAGCAGGAAGGAGGCATGCTGCAGAACATGTAAAAAGGGGTCATGCTGTGGGACCATAATAAAAGGGCCCCACAATGGGAGTAAAGGGCCCCTGGATCAGTAAGATGCGCCCTGGCTGGGGGTCAGTGGGGCCTTTTCGTGCTTTCTTGCACCAGGGCTCTGAAGGTTCTCCTCAAGCCTGAGACCTAGGAGGAGGACCCTGCTGGAGGAAGGAGCAAGAATGAAGGTTGGTTTCCTCATAGTGGCATGGTGGCTCTCTTGGGAGGATGCATGAAGTTCTAGGAGGATGCAGAGAGGTATTGGAACAAGTACAGGAAAGTCTACTAACCAGCGGGAGGTGCTTTCTACAGTGTTGCTGGTGTCGGCCTAAAGGCTCTTTACACTCTAGAAGCTGGATCTGGAAGTCTATAAGTGTTGCCTGGGGTATCTGTAGCCCCCCTTATCACTCTCTCCTTGTGTGTTGAGTAATAAAATCTCTAAAAAAGACATTTAAAGTGACCCAATGTTTCTCAGCCCCTCATTTTAGCCACGGACTCAGGGGTGAAATGTCAGCCCACCCTGTCTCTAGGGGGTACTCTACCTGCCTGCAGGAGTTAGGGGGTGCTAAACCAGCTAATCAAGCCTATATATCTAGTCCTAATATTACTTCCGGGCCCAAACCTGTATTTTACCAAATCAAGTTATTGCCAAAGTTATACTATGTTGCAAGTTGATAATTCTGATTTAAAGATTTCGAAAAACACCAATCCTTCTTATTCAGCTACTTCACCGATATGTAACTTGCACTCAGGACACCTAAACCATGGAGCAGATGTTGGTTTAGAACAACTATTGATGAAATAAAATTGGTTGTTGGTCGTACCATCACCAGGAGACCCATGTTGGTAGGGGGTTGGGGATGCCGATTCTGGATCTGGATAAAGACACAAATAATAGAGTGACATCACAGCTGGTTATAAATTACATTTTTGTTTCTAAAAGGTGAATGTGTCCAGAGATCTCCGACCTGAACCATCCTAGAATAAACCTTTAGTAATGTGTTTGATGAGTATTTCATATTGAACCTCTTTGTAAAAGGTGTTGGGTACATGGACACCTTGCTGTAAATCCATAATAATAATGGGTTCTATGATCTCCTGTCTGCATGGCTGAAATGCGTCAACTATTTTGTTCCTGGTATTTTACCCCAACATCTCTTTAAAAAAGATTGTATTTTACCCTTCGGAGTTGCTGGCTCTTTTGACTGTTGTACCTTTTCATAAGAGGCCAGTGGAGAAGCCTCCCCCCCTACTATGGTGGTCAGTGATAGAAGAGCCTTACCCCAGTGTCATTGGAGAAGGTCCCCCTTACTATGGTGGTCAGTGGAAAAGGTCCCTCTTAGGTTGGTAGTAAGTGGTAGAAGAACCCCCTTTACATTGGTTGTCAGTGGAGAATACTCCTTTAATATGTTGGTGCTCAGTGGTAGAAAAGCCATCTTACACTGGTGAAAAGTGGAGAAGGCCTTCCTTAAATTTTTTGGTCAGTGGAGAAAGGCCTTCTTACATTGGTGGTCAGTGGGGAATAATCCCCTATATGTTGGTGCTCAATGGTAGAAGAGCCACCTTACACTGGTGGAAAGTGGGAGAGGCCTTTTTTATGTTGTTGGTCAGGGAAGAAAGGCCTTCTTGCATTGGTGGTCAATGGGGAATACTCCCCTATATGTTGGTGCTCAGTGATAGAAGAGCCCTTACCCCGGTGTCATTGGAGAAGGTCCCCCTTACATTGGTGGTCAGTGGAAAAGGTCCCTCTTAGGTTGTTGGTCAGTGGTAGAAGAACCCCCTTTACATTGGTTGTCAGTGGAGAATACTCCCCTAATATGTTGGTGCTTAGTGGTAGAAGAGCCATCTTACACTGGTGAAAAGTGGAGAAGGCCTTCCTTAAATTTTTTGGTCAGTGGAGAAAGGCCTTCTTACATTGGTGGTCAGTGGGGAATAATCCCCTATATGTTGGTGCTCAATGGTAGAAGAGCTACCTTACACTGGTGGAAAGTGGGAGAGGCCTCTTATGTTGTTGCTCAGTGAAGAAAGGCCTTCTTACATTGGTGGTCAGTGGGGAATACTCCCCTATATGTTGGCGCTTAGTAGTAGAAGAGCCACCTTACACTGGTGGAAAGTGGGAGAGTCCTCCTTTATGTTGTTGGTCAGTGAAGAAAGGCCTTCTTACATTGGTGGTCAGTGAGGAATACTCCCCTATATGTTAGTGCTCAATGGTAGAAGAGCCACCTTACACTGGTGGAAAGTGGGAGAGTCCTCCTTTATGTTGTTGGTCAGTGAAGAAAGGCCTTCTTACATTGGTGGTCAGTGGGGAATACTCCCCTATATGTTGGTGTTCAATGGTAGAAGAGCCACCTTACACTGGTGGAAAAGTGGGAGAGGCCTCCTTTACGTTGTTGGTCAGTGAAGAAAGGCCTTCTTACATTGGTGGTCAGTAGGGAATACTCCCCTATTATGTTGGTGCTCAATGGTAGAAGAGCCACCTTACACTAGTAGAAAGTGGAGAAGGCTCCCCTTGGTCAGAGGAGAAAGGTCTTCTTACATTGGTGGACATAGTGTAGAATGCTCCTTACAATGGTACTCAATGGAAAAAAATGCTACCTGGCTCCCAGGTAGCTAAAAATGCCTTGTACACATGATCGGAAATTCCACCAGCAAAAGTCCGATGTGAGCTTTTGGTCGAAAATTATGACTGTGTGTACGTGGCATTAGTGGTAAACTATCTAAGGGGCAGAAACTGCCTATAGATCAAGGAACCTCTAGGGACTTCTGAAGGAACCCTTGGATTCCATGCAACTCTAGCTGAGAAATGTTACCTTAGGGTCCTTATTGCGTTCTTCGAGAGACTTGAGAAGGAATACCTTCACATTATAAGCAGCTATGGAGGTGAGAGAGGACTTGTAAAGCTTTTTTACTGCTCTTTAATAAGGCATGAGTAATTGAAAGTCCTGGACACAGGAGCACTTTAGATATTTCTAAAAAAATAAAATAAAAAATTCTCACAGATTTCTGAAGTCCCCAACATTCTTCTGATTTTAATTTGATATACATATTTTCAAAAAAGCAATATTTTTTTTTAAATTAAGGGTTCTATTTTATAAAATAATCCTTCAGCTCAGTGAGCCTCTATGATGGGCAGATGATATGATATCTGGTGGTCATTCTGTACAACAATGGTCTAATGGGTGCCTCTAGGTTGTGTGACATTGGGGTGTTTAGCTCAATTGGTAGATGCATTTTTTTTGTCCACATCAGGCAGGCGTGTATAGTTAAGGGCCTGGTAGCCCACGTTTATTATAAGAAAAACAAAATATTAGTCCATCCAGTAATCCCACGCAGGGGTCCAAGCTTAAATTAAATACACACAAAAATCCAAATGAAAATGCTAGCCCACCTGGCTACTCTTCAGCAGTAGTGCTGCTATAAGTACTTGCCCCTCAAACGAACTGCTTGGATACACACAGCTTCAAGCCCTTTAACGCACACAGCTTTGGGCTCCTTGGACATGCACAGCAGCAAGCTACTCCACTCCACCATCCTACCAACAGCCCTTCATTATATGGCCTGTGTGCAGCTGGGCACACACCCTGCTCGTTATCATTAAGACCTGGACACAGGGTTGGAGAACCCTCTTTCCTCCAATTTCACAGGGACAGAGCCTCGCTCTGTCACATATCCCCCCCCCCCTTTGTTTCAATCCGGAGGGAGGAACACCAGCACCCATCATGATGGTTGGGACACCTCTGTGCTGGCTGTCAGCCACGTAGGCCCAACCTTTTTCCGGGTGTGCTTCCAGGAACATTCCCCCCCTTTGTTTCGACCCAGAGGGCGGAACCCCCAAGTTACTTTTGGCACCTCAGTGCCAGATACCATTTACAGAAGTACCCTCCTGTCCAACCTCGCTTCTCCTAACGGGGAACTCTACCCAATGCCTCCTCTGGTGTCTCCCTCTAAGCCTTACTGTCACTCTGCTATGAGCTTTGATGCAACCTTCCCAACTTTTCTTCCGAGTGCATTTCCATAAGCACTTCCTCTCCTGAAATCTTAATGGGTTCCCATTGGTCTTTCTACCAACCCTTCTGCCTCCACGCTTCAGGTTCCCAGGTTTCCCCAAAACTTTCTCAGCAGTACTGTTCTGAGACTGTAGGGGGCCTATTTCTGTAGTGTTTAGAACGGAAACCCACCTCTTATTTCTGGTACCTGACTCAGCAGTCACTAATTGATTACCAGGTTTACCTGTACCTTTGGGCACCACATTATCATGTACCATTAACACATTATTTGGTTCATCATTGACAGACATATTCAAACCAACATTAGACCTCTCAATGTTGCACATGTCACCAATGCCTTTTTTTTCAAAATTTGCTAGGGCAGAATCTGCAGAGGGCACACATACCAGAGGGCCGCCATCACCCACAGGAACCCCACAGGACGCCACCTCCCCTGGGTTCACCCACTCTGCAGGCAGCTGTCCTACCACTTGACCCGTTCTGATGCCATCTGTATTTTTATCCACGCTCCTTGCCCATTCCCCTGTCCTGGGGACCTTATTAGGTTTGTCAACTAAACCAACCACTGGACTGGGGACCCCAGTCTCTTTAACCACCTTTGTTCGAGCCCTGGTCAGGATCTCTGCTGCTTTCAGGTCCACACATGGCCCTACCACCTCATGTGGTTTTTCTACTGGTGCAGTATACACGCCCTTCACCAACTGACCAGTACCACACTGGACCATAGCAGCAGAAATGCTTCCCATCTGGCTGTTAGGAGGTGTAACCACAGGCAATTTAGGCTTATTTTCAACTTCTCCAACATCTGTCTCAAATATTTCTTCTGGATCTAATCTAGCAGCATACGTAGCGGCAACTTTTAACAAAAGTAGCAAATTTAGGAATAAACCATTCCTCTCCTGTTTTGCTGTGCTCTGTACAGCCTGCCATACAGTGTTCCACCTAGTGGTACTGCGCAATACCAGACCATCAGACTATGGAGGAGACACACTATTATAGATTGGCTGTACATCCCAAAGTTCAAGCATCTCTTTTAATGCTTCGGTTATAAACCAGGCCCTTGACTCCAGACCTAAGTCCTTCCTGGGGATTTTCATGACACTGGGGATACAGAGAGACTCACTTGCTGAGACTTGAAAAGTTGCAATGGTTAACGGAACCTCCTCCCAGCTGGAGGTAAACACAGCCTGGTGCTCCACCAGAGAGCTGCCAATTGCTGGACTCATACCCAACTTCTCAGGCTCAGCATCAGTGAACTGCTCCAGAAAATTACCAGTGACGTCACGTTGACACTCCATGCCAACCTCAGTTTTGTGGGTCACGGACAATGTCTCTGCTGTGCCCTTATTTGGTTCATCCTGCTCACCAGGGTTAACCCCTGCAGCAGCCACCGTGCCCTCAGGTACAGGCTGTTTTGCAGCCCCTCCTGCTGGCCCAGCAGAAACCGTGTCCACCTTATTTTTGTGCATAAAAGCCCTATCTATCAGGGAGATAAGATTTTCACCCCAACTATTCCAATCTATTGTATGTGAGCTCCCTTCTGCGGTACTCCTCAGCACCGATCCATCTGCCCAAGGAGACGCATAAGAACAGACTGGCTTAGTTGCAGACTCATTACACCAGTCATTGTAAATCATGTCAGACTGTGGGGGGGCACAGGTTGCAATACCCCATATTCACCACCTTTCTCTGCTTGCATTTCATAAGCCTCACACACTTTTGCATTTTTCCCAGGTTGTGTTAATCCACCATTTACCTGTACATTTTTAGTACTAGCAGCTTGCACTAACACATTACCATTACACGGTACAGTTCCATTCTGTCCCACCAGAGTGACATCGCAGTTGTCCAGGGCAACCTCTGACTCCAACACATGAAGTTCCCTGGAGATTCCTGTGGACAACTGTGCCGGCTTACCACCAGTTGCTACAGGCAACGGCCCATTTTTGCTAACCCCAGGTTCTTTCAGAGCAAAAGTTTTCCCAACAGCATTAAACTTTTCATTAACAGTAACACTTATAGCATTTTTCGCATTTGTAGGCTGTCCTAGCCCATGGTCAACTTGAGCCTGATAGTCATTAGACACAACATTTTTAGTCATCAACACTGGTTCTGTTTGGATTTTAACCCTTGCATTCCCACTATATAGGGAAAAGTCATTCTCAAGTGCACATTCAGTGGCCCCACTAACTGGGGTCACTCTCACATCATCATGGACAGTCTCGTAACCAGTCCTTTCATACATGAAATCAGCAGTTCCAGCCATCATTTCATTAAAGACAGTCTTACCCACCGCAGTAGTTGGGGTCACCATCTTCATTTGAGTACGTCGTCTTATGCACCTGTCCTCTGCTGCACTTTTACTGGCCAACTCCTCCTGGTGGCCATGGGATGAAACTACAGCAGGCATCTCCCACCGTTTAGCACCCCCTGCAGGCACAACAGGAAACTTCTTGTTGCTAGTGGTGACTGCAAACATATTTTCACCGGAATCTGAGCCTACAGACAAAACTTTTTCCTCAGCAACATTATCTCCAGCCATATTCCATAACCTAGGGCAAGAAAACATGCCATGCCCCAGCTGGCCACATTCCAGGCATGGTACTGGACGATTTTTTCCCAAAGCGATTCTCTCCTGGTGATTCCCAGCTTGCCGGAATGCACAGGCCTCTTTGTGGGGACGCTGAACCAAATCTCTACTGCAGCTCCTTTCAGGCATAAATTTCAGTCCGGTTGCCATGGGAGACCGCACTCTCCCAGCAGAACTTTGCTGGCTCTCTCCAACATGATAAATTGGCTCCTCCTTAAGCCACTTTCCATGATCCTTATTACACATAGCCCATGGTACAGAGACAGCCCGACTGGCTTCCTCTGCGTTGCTATGGGCAACCACTCTCATCCTCAGGCTTTGATCAGCCTCTCTCCTTGCATATAGCATGGGCTTCTCTCTGCTGGATCCCATCTCATGCTGTGACACATTCACATCTTTCACAATAGCTGTTTTAACTGCATCAGCTTTGCCAGGGGCAACAACAGCCCTCTTCCAGTTATGGACATCCAGCGGCTTTCCCCTTGCACTGAGGGTTGGCTTCCTTTTCTCTGTAGCTTGGTTCAGTGCTGCTAAATGCCGCTTGCACCAATCCACTGCAGATTCAAATGCTGTTGGACTCTCCATAACAGCAGTCACCAGTGCACTCATTGCACCAGTGTTGCTAGGGACAACCCCAGCCCTTTTTCTCCTTGATACACTCTGATCAGGTATGTATGGGGCTCGTTCGGGCGGTAACAACCCCTCCAACCACAGAGCTCTGTCTCTCATTTCAGCAAACCTTGCCTCTTTTAGGAGCTTTGACCGCCCCATACTTAGAGACTCCAGAACAACTTTAAACAGTCCAGGAAAATGAAAGTGTCTCTTTTAAAGCAAGTTGCTTTTCTCTTCATGCAAGCTTTCCTCACCTGCACATTGCACACACAGATTGTGCTGTCTCATGCACACAAACACATTTTATAGCAAGAAAAAAAAAAAAAAAAATTTGACTTTTCATTCACAGGTACACCACCTGCAACACGCAATGCCTTTTGCCTGGCTGCACTTCCACACACAGCCAATAGTTCCTGACTTGAACTTACTGTAGAGCAAGGACCCGGATTCCACCGTCTTATGCCCGCATTCTCCACCACTTGTAACATTGGGGTGTTTAGCTCAATTGGTAGATGCATTTTTTAGTCCACATCAGGCAGGCGTGTATAGTTAAGGGCCTGGTAGCCCACGTTTATTATAAGAAAAACAAAATATTATTCCGTCCAGTAATCCCACGCAGGGGTCCAAGCTTAAATTAAATACAGAAAAATCCAAACGAAAATGCTAGCCCACCTGGCTACTCTTCAGCAGTAGTGCTGCTATAAGTACTTCATCAAACGAACTGCTTGGATACACACAGCTTTAAACCCTTCAACACACAGCTTTGGGCTTCTTGGACGCACACAGCTTCAACCCTTCAACGCACACAGCTTTGGGCTCTTTGGACATGCACAGCAGCAAGCTACTCCACTCCACCATCCTCCACCAACAGCCCTTCATTATGTGGCCTGTGTGCAGCTGGGCACACACCCTGCTCGTTATCACCAAGACCTGGACACAGGGTTGGAGATCCCTCTTTCCTCCAATTTCACAGGGACAGAGCCTCGCTCTGTCACTATATATATATTAAAGTGATATTTATAGTGAAACACAGCAAACACAGCACACAGTAAATGTGAACATAAACAAACCCCAAAAGACAAATAACAAAGGAACCTAACAACTAACTATATACAAAAACCATCTAAAGGACAAGGATAAGGGAATGCAAGGTTGCAAGGAAGGGGGATCTCAACAGGGTACTCAAATAGAAGCAAGGCAGGAACAAGGCAGAGAGGTGCAGACTGGCTCAAGCTAGGCACAGCCAGCAAGGAAGGGACCAGAATCGTGACGCACCGGGGGAAGGGAGGAAAAGCCTTAACAAGCCCCCAGGCAGTTGAACATTAATTAACCTGATTACACCAGCCTGCTTAAAACTTAAATCCTAACAGCCTATCATCTACGAGGACCCTCAGGTCCTTTTTTCAATCTTAGATTCTCCCAGAGGTTTTCCCCCCAGTCTATGGATTACATTCAGATTTTTGCCACCCAAATACATTATTTTACATTTTTCTACATTGAACCTCATTTGCCATGTAGTTGCCCCTCCCCCCATTCATTTGTTCAGATCTTCTTGCAAGGTTTCCACATCCTGCGGAGAAATTTTTGCCCTGCTTAGCTTAGTATCGTCCGCAAATACAGAGATTGAACTATTTCCCCCATCCCCATCCTCCAGGTCGTCTATGACCAAATTAAATAGGATTGGTCCCAGCACAGAACCCTGGTGTTTGACACAGAGAGATTGACACTCTGTTTTGAAATGACCTTGAAACGTGTATGAGGTTTTAGTGATTACTAATAGTCTGTAATGATTTATAAAGTGTAAACAAAGTAGAGCAAAAAAGTATTATACAAAATGGGAGAAATGTAATTATAAATGGAAATGGGGTACTGCTGCACTTACTGAAGGGAAATGTCTGAACCCAGAGAGAGAGATTGATACAAAAATAGTGATGCGCTGTACTAAAAGCTATAAAAAAGGAAAATAATTGTGTGTTGTGTGAACTTATAGGTAAAATACAAATAAATAAATAAAACCACCAGGAGTGGTTATAGTAAATGAAAAGACATATATGTAGGTAAATAGATGATGGCTAATAATATGTCAAAAAAGAAGAAAAATATATAATAATCATATGGCACCAAAAATTAGTGATTTAGCATACACATCACTACATAGAAATAATCCATAACCATTAATGGTATTATAATAGAAAGTACACCAGTGAGTGGAATATAAAAAAAAAAAATTAATATTGAAATAAAAAAATAAAATAAAAAACACAGTAAGTTAAGAAATACAATGGCAAAGTGCAATAGTGCTAAAGGCTACATTCGAGAAAAACAAAAACAAAAAAAAAACACACAACCTTTTTAGAGTTAAAGCGGTGGTCTAGGTTGATGAAAAATATTTATATCAAGTGTCAATACAAGTGCATATAGTGGAATAAAGTCCTAGCTATGCAAAATCGCATAAAGTGCAAATACTTAGTGTAGCGACTTAAGTCGCATAGAACATGGGTGAACTTCAAAAATCGCATAAAATAAAATATGGGTGTAAATATCGTGCTAAGTGACCTTCAATATGATAGGTGATGATAGAGGTGATCCCACGAAGTTCAGTGTGATCCCAGATGGTCAATTTATGGGTGTCCCCTTACCTTACTGCTGTAAGGTTACAGCATATATTAAGTGTATCTTTAGGTATTCCTGGAGGTCTTTCCCTTTATGGATCCTAATATGGCAATTCCTATTTGGCGTCCCTCTCCTGCTCACTATATGGTACGTGGCCTCTTTAAAGGATACTTGGGATGTTTGCCGTAGGTAATCACCGAGTATGTAGGATTAAAACATAAAGGAAGGATGCCCCATAGTGTAGTATTTAAAAAAAAAAGTGAAGTATTTATTGAAAAAATATATTCCAGGTACTCACAAACATAGGGTGATAGAAGGCAGTATAAAAAACGAGCAGCGAGCTCGACCAACGTCACTTCCGGTAGCGGTAATTCCCGACGCGTGTTCGTCACGGGTCACGTGACTTCATCAGGGGATGTTTTTTTTTTTAAATACTACACTATGGGGCATCCTTCCTTTATGTTTTAATCCTACATACTCGGTGATTACCTACGGCAAACATCCCAAGTATCCTTTAAAGAGGCCACGTACCATATAGTGAGCAGGAGAGGGACGCCAAATAGGAATTGCCATATTAGGATCCATAAAGGGAAAGACCTCCAGGAATACCTAAAGATACACTTAATATATGCTGTAACCTTACAGCAGTAAGGTAAGGGGACACCCATAAATTGACCATCTGGGATCACACTGAACTTCGTGGGATCACCTCTATCATCACCTATCATATTGAAGGTCACTTAGCACGATATTTACACCCATATTTTATTTTATGCGATTTTTGAAGTTCACCCATGTTCTATGCGACTTAAGTCGCTACACTAAGTATTTGCACTTTATGCGATTTTGCATAGCTAGGACTTTATTCCACTATATGCACTTGTATAGACACTTGATATAAATATTTTTCATCAACCTAGACCACCGCTTTAACTCTAAAAAGGTTGTGTGTTTTTTTTTGTTTTTTCTCGAATATAGCCTTTAGCACTATTGCACTTTGCCATTGTATTTCTTAACTTACTGTGTTTTTTATTTTATTTTTTTATTTCAATATTAATTTATTTTTTTATATTCCACTCACTGGTGTAGTTTCTATTATAATACCATTAATGGTTATGAATTATTTCTATGTAGTGATGTGTATGCTAAATCACTAATTTTTGGTGCCATATGATTATTATATATTTTTCTTCTTTTTTTTGACATATTATTAGCCATCATCTATTTACCTACATATATGTCTTTTCATTTACTATAACCACTCCTGGTGGTTTTATTTATTTATTTGTATTTTACCTATAAGTTCACACAACACACAATTATTTTACATTTTTATAGCTTTTAGTACAGCGCATCACTATTTTTGTATCAATCTATAAAGTGTAAACGTTTTACCTGATCGCCGTCACCACATCCTCCCTCCCGGGGCTGCCAGTCACTATGTGGTCTGATCTCCCAGCCTTCGCTGCCCTCGCTGTCTCCGCGATCCGTCTCCTCAAACCTTCCGCTTCTTCTGGTTCTCTTCTCTTCTTTATGGATAGAAGTGATTGTAAAGTTTCACATGAAACTGCCTGTCCGGTTCCAGCTAGAATGTCTTATTTATTTCCATAAAAGTTAACAAACACTTTGAACTTTAACTGGATAGAAAGTAATACAGAGGTGAAGAGATGGACCCCCCCCCGTCTAAGGTGACTTCGCCTGCCTGACTCATCCATTAATGATCACATTCCAGAAGCCGCTCACCAATCTCTGATCTCCTACTGCACACTCCCTGACCATCCAGTAACTGTCACCTTTTCTTTCCTGTTGGGCTGGGTGGACCAGGTGCGAACTCCGGCACCTGCTGGCCAAAATAGGGAAGTGCACCCTAACATTGCCTCCTACACTCACCTATTAGGTACACCTGTTCAATTGCTCGGTAACACAAATTGCTATAATGGGGCTAAGATCTCTTTTTACCCTGATTTCTCCCCAGAGCTTCAAAAACGTAGGGCTGAATTTATACCAATCAAACGTATTTTCATTAAGTACAAGGTAACATATGCATTATTGTATCCAGCACGAGTATCAGCCCTGGGTCAAACGTATTTTTTTAATACTCCAGCTGAGGCAGACCATTGGTTTGAGGAAAACAAGACGGTCTTGTGACCTGCGACTTGTTTATGCGATTATATTGTTCTATTGTTATTTTGTTTTTGTTTTTTGTGTAAAGTAATAGGAGAAATGGGGAAAGAAAATGGAGAATTATTATTTTTTTTTTTTTTCTCTTTCTCTTTTTTTTTTTTCTTTCTTTCAATAACACTTTAAAATGGAATAAAATGGTATAACGGTGTAATGTTATAATAATGATAGGAATAAAAGGAAATCCAGTGTGGAGGAGGGTGAGTGCACCTCGATTTGTATGTTTTGTTATTTAGAGGAATGTTTGTTAAGGAGCAAATGAGGCTCCCATTTTGGATACACTCTGCACTTATAAACTTGAGACTACAAGGATGGGATGTAAGAGGGGATAGGTATGGTAGGGTCACAAGAAAACCCTTGATGGGTAGCCAAAGTGGGCAGAGGTGGGAGGGTAAGGGAGGGTGGGGGGGGGGGTGGGTACAGGGTGGATGCACCATATTTATTATGTGTACCTCAAGTATTTTAGGCACTACAAAGATTAACACTGATATGGATATGTTTTGAGATATACTTAGAGAAATGGTTGGATTGCACATTAAAGAAGAAGAAGGAACACAAATGGGTGGAGGGTCAGACTGGTTTTGGGAGGGTCCATAGAACTCTCACTAACTTGCCTGACCCTGATACTTTTTTTTTTTACTTTTTTTGTTATTTTTGAAATATCGTTTTTTATGCTTATGCAGGATAAAACCTTTAGTATAGTTTCTTGGAATGTCCGAGGCCTGAGGGACCCAATCAAAAGAAAGATAGTTCTGTTCGTATTAGAGGGGTCAGGGCCCGGACTCCTTTTTCTCCAGGAGACGCATTTGACCAAGGATACTATTCCGCTATTGCGTAGTCAGAAATTTCCTTCCCGATATCATTCGGTTCACACCTCCTACTCGAGGGGAGTGAGCGTAATGATTGGGAAAGAATTAGTCTTCTCCTGTAGAGAAAGTCACATTGATGTACAGGGCCTGTTCTGCTCAATTGAGAATAAATTATATGTTTTAGCGAATATCTATATACCCCCCCCCCATTTAATTTTGAGGTATTACAAGAACTGGTGGCATTTACATTAAACAAAGTGGGTATCCCCATTATTGTGGTGGGGGACTTCAATGAAGTTTTAGACAGAGGTTTAGATACCTAACACAGTGGCTGAGGGCCGCTTATCCTGCTTTTTATCTGAAACGGGACTATTTGATATAGGGCGAACCCGATATCCGCAAGAGCCCCAATATTCTTGTTTTTCAGGTACTCACCTTACCTTATCTAGAATTGATATTGCCTTAGCTAATAGTGAAGCATTTCCGTTGATAAGGAGTGTAGAATATGGCCAAGGAGGGGTCTCTGATCACTCACCACTGTCGTTGGTTGTAAACGCTGGGGGTAAAGCCCAACGCATCGAGTGGAGAATAAATCCAACTTGGCTAGAACTGATGGGCAGCTCTGGAGGAATAGTAGAAAAACTGCAAGAATTTGTCCAAATGAATACTGGTACAGCGTCGTGGGGGGTGGTCTGGGGTGGTCTGGGACTCCCTGAAAGCCTACCTCAGGGGCCTTTTAATTCAAGAGGTAGCAAGAGTGAAGGGGATTTCTAAAAGGCGGGAGATTGATGTTAGAAAAGAGATGCTGCTTACAGAAAGGTCCTATGTGATGAATCCAACCTTTGATACCCAGAAAGAGTGGCTAGAAAGTCAACGGGCTTACAAAATGACCATCATGAGGAAGGCAGAGAATAAACGAATATTTCAGCAACAATGTCAATTTGGAGAAGGAGATAGAGTCGGTCGTATGCTGTCCTTTTTGATTAGAGCTAACACCTCCCCTCTGGTTGTTTCTGCGGTCAGAGCCCCAAGAGGAGGGATTACGAAGGATGTAGGCGAGATAATCCAAGTATTTAGTAATTATTATAAATCTCTCTATACATCCAATAGACAGCAAGGGAGGGAGAAAATTGATGATTTTCTTCAGGAAACATCAACCCCGACCTTATCAACAGAGGCTAAAAGAGAGTTAGAAGCCCCAATCTCGCTGCAGGAAATCCCGTGTGCTGTAGCTGGGATGTCCAATCGGAAATCCTCAGGTCCAGATGGGCTCCCCATAGAAATTTATAAAAAAATATGGGGAGGTTCTGCTCCCGGAATTACTAAAAACTTTCGAGTGGGCACTATCCAGTGGGGGTTTGCCCACATCAATGTCGGAAGCTAACATCATTGTAATTCATAAGGAGGGGAAAGATCCGTTAGAACCTTCATCTTATCGCCCTATCTCTCTTCTCTGTACGGACGTGAAAATTTTAGCTAGAATTCTAGCAACTCGTCTAAACAGACACATACAAAATCTGATACATCCGGATCAGTCAGGGTTTATCCCCAATAGGTCGACCAGCGTTAATATTAGGCGAGTTTTCTTAAATGTGCAGATTCCAAAAGATGAGGAGGGTTCACGGGCTGTGTTAGCCTTGGAAACAGCCAAGGCCTTCGACACCCTAGAATGGGATTATTTATGGAGAGTACTTGAGAGTTTTGGCTTTGGCTCTGGCTCTTCATTTATTAGGTGGGTGAAAATACTTTATACTGAACCACGCGCAAAGGTAAAGATTAATAATGAATAATCAAGTCTTTTTTTGGCTTGAGAGAGGAACAAGGCAGGGATGCCCCCTGTCTACTTTATTATTTGCCCTTGCAATTGAACCCCTGGCAATAAAGACCAGATCAATGACCGAGATACAAGGATTTCAGAGACAGTTGCAGGAGGATAAAATATCGTTGTTTGCAGATGACGTCCTTTTTTTTTTTTTAGGTAATGTCCAGTCCTCACTGAAAACTGTAATACAAATTGTCGGAGAGTTTGAACGGGCTTCTGGTCTGGTTGTCAACTGGGAAAAATCCGCCTTATTGCCCGTTGATCATCTTGGCAACCAGACCTGTGTAGACATCCCCAAATTAAAAATAGTGGGAAAATTAAAGTATCTGGGCGTCTGGATTGACAGGGACCTAAACCAATACCTCAGGGATAACATAAGTCCATCGTTGCTTAAATGGAAGCAAAAAGGAGATACTTGGAGCCGCCTCCCTCTGTCAGTAGCTGGGCGCTGTAACCTAATAAAGATGATTTGGTTACCTCAGATTTTATATTTCTTCCACAACTCCCCAGTTTGGATAGACCATAAATGGTTTAAACGAATAAAATCTTTGTTTAGAGACCTGATATGGAAGAGGGGTCAGCCTAGGATCAGTTTACAAACCATGCAGTTACCATTAAAAGAGGGGGGAGTGGCGGTTCCACATCCTAGGACATATTTTCTTGCATCCCAGCTCCAACACTTGGGGGGTTGTGTAGATTATGAGGGTGGGAATCCCAATAGGAGTTTAATGTTGATGAGGTCAACGCATAACTCTCTACTTGAGGTTCTGAAGGCAAAGTCATTCTTCCATAAGGCTCGGTTCACACAGGACGCGGCACGACTTGCAGCGACGCGACCTGCCGCGACCTCAGCGGCGACTTGCAAAATGACTTCTGTATAGAAGTCAATGCAAGTCGCCCGAAGTCATGCCAAAAGTAGTGCAGGAACCTTTTTTCTAAGTCGGACCGACTTGAGTCGCTCCTATTAGAACGGTTCCGTAGTACAGAACGGGGGCGACTTGTCAGGCGGCGAAGTCGCCTGGACAAGTCGCGCCTGTGTGAACCGAGTCTAAGTGCCCAAAGTTTAAATTGATTAAAAAAGTCTGGCGGACAGCGAAGCTTTTGCTGGGGTATAAGGGGATATCAGAATATGTTCCTTTATGGAACAATAATAAACTGCCAGAACTAAGTAATATAGAGAAATCAGCAGAATGGGAACGGCAGGGCATTAGACGCTTACGACAGCTATATGACGGAAGTACCTTGAAAGCTTTTTCAGATTTAAAACAAGAATTCAACATATCAAATAGTACCTTTTTATAAGTACTTACAACTTAAGCCACGTACACACGGGCGGACTGTCTGGCCAACTTAGTTCGTCAGACAGTCTGACAGACAGTCTGTCGTACTTTAGAATGAAAGGACTTGACCACACACGATGAATGAACAGTCCGCTGAAAACTTGCGCGATGACGTGTACAGCACGTACGACGGGACTAGAAATACGACGTCCAATACACTGCAATGCAACCTTCCGCCGTGTAAATCCTTTCTGAGCATGCGCCATACTTAGTCCGTCCAACTAGCCTACTCACGAGCGGACTGTCCTCTGAAACCAAAGTTGGACGGACTGTATTACGGAAATTCCGAAATACTTAGTCCGCCAGACTGTCCGCTGAAAAAGTCAGCTGAAGCCCACACACGAGCGGACTGTCCGCTGAAATGTGTTTCAGCGGACTAAGTTGGACAGACAGTCCGCCCGTGTGTACGCGGCCTTAGGCACGCGATCCAAACCCAGTTCAGGTCACAAATAATCGAATGGACTCAGCTTTCGATTTTGACCAGTATAATGAATTCAGATGTATCTAAAGGCCTAATCTCTAAAATATATACTAGTTTGGAAGCTAGAACAATAAGCAGAATAGGACTTTCTTAAGCCCCATACACACTATCAGATTTTCTGCTGATTTCTTCCATCAGATTTACCAAAACCATATAATATGGAGGTCAAACCTTAGGAGTTTCAATGTGTATGCAATCAGGCAGGGCCCTTCCACTACATGGTTTTGGTAAATCTGAAGACAACAAAATCAGCAGAAAATCTGATAGTGTGTATGGGGCTTAAGAGTAGAGCTAAATGGGAAAGAGACATAGGGGCAATAACAACAGAGGATTGGGGAGAAATCCTGCAAAGAGGAAGGCTGGTCTCAATCTCTCCCTCACAGAAGGTGTCGCACCAATTTCTGCTCCATAGGGTATACTACACTCCAGCAAAAATGTTTAGTTTTGGATGGAAACAAGATGACCATTGCCCTAGATGCGGAGCATCAGGGGATTTTATCCACATGCTTTGGAGATGCCCAAAGCTATTCAAGTATTGGATTGAAGTAGTAGACAGTATAAATAAAATCTTTAACACTACCCTGGAGCCAACGGCTAAGATCTGCTTACTGGGAAGTGTGGAGAGGGGCGGAGCCCCGACAGAAACTCTGGAGCCAGTTTTGAGATGCCTTTTCCAGGCAAGAAAAATGATTACACAGAAATGGCAGGCACATACCCCCCCCCGCTGCTGCAGAGTTGGGTTGATACAGTCAATTTAGTAGTGGAAAATGAGAGAGTGATGTATACTCGACAGGGTAATTATGGGAAATTTATTAGAATTAAAGAGGGATTCCACCAAAAAAAAAAAATATTAAAAGCCAGCAGCTACAAATACTACAGCTGCTGACTTTTAATAAATGGACACTCACCTGTCCCGGGTTCCAGCGATGCCGGCAGCCGAGGCCGATCGATCGATCAGCTCTCGGCTGTTGCCGCCGCCATTCTAGGTGAGGGAATCAGGAAGTGAAGTGAATCGGCTTCACTTCCCGGTTCCCTACTGCGCATGCGCGAGTTGCGCCGCGCAATGGGAAATCTCCGCGCTGTCACTGGGACCCGTGTGTGTCCCAGCAGACAGCGCGGCAGGGCAGGAAATGGCGTAGACTCCCACGGGAGTCTATGCCCGGAAGTGGGTGAAAATACCTGTCTTTGACAGGTATCTGCACCCCCCTCCCCCCTGAAAGGTGTCAATTGTGACACCGGAGGGGGGGAGGGATCCGATTAGCGGAGGTTCCACTTTAGGGTGGAATCCCGCTTTAAGAGGGGATTGGGACATATTTATATTTTTCCCTGTCTTTCTTTTTTCTTTTTTTTTCTTTTCTTCTTTTTTTTTTTTCTCTTTTTCTCCCTTCTTTTGTAATTTTTTTTTCTTTTTTCGTATAATTAGTGGAAATAAGTACACTTATATGGTGCAGGGATGGGGGGGGAAGTTAGGAAGAGGGTGGGAGGGTTTGGGTAGCTGAGGAAATAGTATTGTTATCTGATATAATTTAGAATATTGTAACATTTATGTTGTGAAGAAAGTATTTTTCATAATTGCTATTTTTTTATACTGTAATTTCTGTTATTGCTATGTTCTTGGTGTTAAATTATTATATAAATGAATAAAAAAATTATTAAGTTAAAAAAAAAAAACAAAAAAACAAAAAAAAAACAAAAAAAATTAAATAAAAAAAAAAATGTTTCACATGAGCCTGCCTGTCCGGTTCCAGCTAGAATTTCTTATTTATTTCCATAAAAGTTAACAAACACTTTGAACTTTAACTGGATAGAAAGTAATACAGAGGTGAAGAGATGGACACCCCCCCCCCCGTCTACGATGATCTCGCCTGCCTGACTCTCCTACTGCACACTCCCTGACCGTCCAGTAACTGTCACCTTTTCTTTCCTGTTGGGCTGGGCGGACTCTTCCCAGGTGAGAACTCCGGCGCCTGCTGGCCAAAATAGGGAAGTGCACCCTAACATTGCCTTCTACACTCACCTATTAGGTACACCTGTTCAATTGCTCGGTAACACAAATTGCTAATCAGCCAATCACACAGCAGCAAGTCAATGCGTTTAGGCATCTAGATGTGGTGTAATCGACTTGCTGAAGTTAAAACCGAGCATCAGAATGGGGAAGGAAGCGGATTTAAGTGACTTTGAACCTGGGATTTTCACCATCTCTCTGGGTTTACAGAGAATGGTGGGAAAAAGAGAAAATATCCAGTGAGCGGCTGTTGTGTGGAGGAAAATGCCTTTTTATGAGGTCAGAGGAGAATGGGCAGATGATAGGAAGGCAACAGTAACTCAAGTAACCACTCGTTACATCCAAGGTATGCAGAATACCATCTCTGAACACACAACCTTGAAGCAGATGGGCTACGGCAGCAGAAGACCACACCGGGAGCCACTCCTGTCCACTAAGAACAGGAAACTGAGGCTACAATTGGCTCAGGATCTCCAAAATTGGACAATAGAAGATTGGAAAAACGTTACCTGGTCTGATGAGTCTGGATTTCAACTGCGACATTCATGGTGGGGTCAGAATTTGGCGCATGGATCCATCCTGCCTTGTATCACCAGTTCAGGCTCTTGGTGGGGGTGTAATGGTGTGGGGGATATTTTCTTGGCACACTTAGTACCAATTGAGCATGGTTTAATCACCACGGCCTACCTGAGTATAGTTGCTGACCATGTCCATCCCTTTATGACTACAGTGTCCCCATCTTCTGATGGCTCCTTCCAGCAGAATAATGCACCATGTCACAAAGCTCCAATCATCTCACCACTGGACAATGAGGTCCCTGTCCTCCAATGGCCTCCACACTCACCACATCTCATCCAATAGAGCACCTTTGGGATTGGTTGGAATGGGAGATCGGCATCATGGATGTGTAGCCGACAAATCTGCAGCAACTGTGTGATGTTATCATAGTCACTATGGAGCAAAATCTCTAAAGGAACTTTTCCAACACCTTGTTGTATCTATGCCACCAAGAATGAAGGCAAAAGGGAGTCCAACCCGAGACTAGCAAGGGGAACCTAATAAGGTGGCCATTGAGGGTATATATGTGTAAAGCACTGCATAAAATGGCGATCCTAAATAGTGATGGCTGAACGGTTCGCCCGGCGGTCGTTTCACGGCGAATTTCGGCTGTTCTCCATTCGCCCGATCGGCGGACTATTGCCGGACTTCCGTGTTTTCTGTGTAAAAGAACTTTGACCTATGATGACACATCCATCATGGGGTACAGGACAGCCAATTGAGACATTACAGCACATGGACACTTGGACATTCCCCCTAACTTATAAATACACCCGATCCGGCGGCCATTTTACATTCTTTCTTCTGTCACTATAGGGAGAGGTTGCTGTGTGGAGCAGGGAGAGATTACAGTGACCCAAATCACTAGCTATTTGGTACACAAAAGTTCTTTTCAGGACTGGTATAGGTGTTAGGTGTATATAGGTTTGCTGTGCTACTGATTGTTGCAGCAGCCTGAGTGTCTTTTGTCAGTTTAGAGAAAGGGACAGGACGGTGTCTGCTGTAGGGACAGTCAGTTTAGTCATTAGCTGTTAATATCAGGGCCACAAAAGTGCTATTCCAGTTATTGTTCCAGCAGCCTCTGTTTTGTCAGTTTATATAGGGACAGGCAGGAAGCAGTGTGTGAGGCAGTGAGGGTCAGTTTAATCAGTAGCTGTTACTATTAGTTCCACAAAGGTTCTTTTCAGAACTGGTATCAGTGGTATGGTAATAGGCTTGTACACGTATAATATTTTTTCTTCCAAATATAGAAAGAATATTATACTTGACTGCTGCCCTTCTGCTGCAGTCTGCTAATCATTCACAACCTACTTGTTCCACAAAGGTCCTTATAAGGACTGGTAATAACCTGGTGTAGGGTGCTATAGTACATAGGGTTGAGTGAGGTACAGTCTGCTATTCTAAAAGGACTGGTATAGGTCCACAATACATAGGGTTGAGGTGCACTACTGCTGACCGCTGCCCTATACTGCAGCAGTCCTTCATCGGTATAGGGACTGACGTACAGTCTGCTAATCAGTCACACCCTACTTGTTCCACAAAGGTCCTTATAAGGACTGGTAAGGTCTAGGGTACTACAGTACATAGGGTTGAGTGAGGTACAGTCTGCTATTCTATAAGGACTGGTATAGGTCCACAATATATACGGTTGAGGTGCACTACTGCTGACCGCTGCCCTATACTGCAGCAGTCCTTCATCGGTATAGGGACTGACGTACAGTCTGCTAATCAGTCACACACAACCTACTTGTTCCACAAAGGTCCTTATAAGGACTGGTAACCTGGTGTAGCGTGCTACAGTACATAGGGTTGAGTGAGGTACAGTCTGCCATTCTATAAGGACTGGTATAGGTCCACAATACATAGGGTTGAGGTGCACTACTGCTGACTGCTGCCCTACTGCTGTAGTAGTCCTTTATCAGTATAGGGACTTAGGTACAGTCTGCTAATCATTCACAACCTACTTGTTCCACAAAGGTCCTTATAAGGACTGGTAAGGTCTAGGGTACTACAGTACATAGGGTTGAGTGAGGTACAGTCTGCTATTCCTTAAGGACTGGTATAGGTCCACAATACATAGGGTTGAGGTGCACTACTGCTGACCGCTGCCCTATACTGCAGCAGTCCTTCATCAGTATAGGGACTGACATACAGTCTGCTAATCAGTCACACACAACCTACTTGTTCCACAAAGGTCCTTATAAGGACTGGTAAACTGGTGTAGCGTGCTACAGTACATAGGGTTGAGTGAGGTACAGTCTGCCATTCTATAAGGACTGGTATAGGTCCACAATACATAGGGTTGAGGTGCACTACTGCTGACTGCTGCCCTACTGCTGCAGTAGTCCTTTATCGTTATAGGGACTGAGAGTTTTGTCACAGGGTCATTTAAAAAATGACAGGCAGAGGAAGAGGCAGGCCCTTCCGCAGGGGTGGTAGGGGTAGGGCAGAAGCAACAGGCTTGAGCCAAAGTGGGAAGTTTCAGAAGGTGCGTTCAATTACTTTAAAGGACGCACCAGACTTGGTTGAGTGGCTCACTCAGCCTTACTCTTCTGCACCCTCCTCATCCTCTCGATCTTTACCCTCTTCTTCACTCTCTGCTATGTGCAACCCCAAAGACACTACCACCAACAACACCACCACCACCACATACCTTCCGCTTGAGTCACAGGAATTATTTTCCTATGCATTTCAAGACATTTCTGAAGCGCAGCCACTCTTGGTATTGGATCAGGAAGAGGAGGTAGCAACAACCGCTACTCAGCAGTCTGACAACAGTACCCAGATCAGCCCAAGGAGGAGGTTGGTCCCCGGTGTTGCTGCCTACTCCGAGATCTCTACTTATGGCGGTGGGGAAGGTGACGTCGATGATGACGTGTCCAGTGATGTCACGTTGGTGCCCACAAGAGAGGAAGAGGAGGGGTGCCCAGTGGGAGCAACGGAACACACAAAGCCACACTCCAGGCTCTCACCATCCAGCCTCGTCTTCTACTTCTCCTTCTCCTCTCTCCTCACAATTGTCCTCCACTCCACCTTCCATCACGCCAAGCTCACGTTTTTCTGCAAAAAGGCAGGCTTACGTGAGCCTAATGTTCGAGCGTAAAAAAATGATGACGCCGGATAACCCTCTTGCCCAACGGTTGACGGCTGGCTTGTCAGAACTCATAGCCCGCCAACTACTGCCATATAAACTGGTGGACTCGGAGGCCTTTCGCAAATTTGTGGCCATTGGAACACCACAATGGAAGGCCCCAGGAAGGAAGTATTTCTCAGAGAAGGGCATCCCAGAGCTATATGGCCATGTTCAGCGGCAAGTGAATGTATCTCTGGCACACAGTGTCGGTGCCAAGATACATCTGACCACAGACACGTGGTCTAGCAAACACGGGCAGGGAAGGTATATCACTTTTACTGCCCACTGGGTGAACCTTCTGACGGCCGTCAAGCATGTAACCCGTGGCACCCGTGTATATTTGGTTTTACCGCCACGGATTGTATGCAGGCCTGACTCTTCTTCTCCTCCTCCTCCTACTCCATCCTCCTCCCTCTCCTCCTCAGCTGACTCCTCCTTTTCCGCTGCTAGCGTCTCTTCTGCTGCGCCGTCCAAGCTCCCCAGAACCTATTCCACATGCCAGGTGAGACGTTGCCATGCCGTGCTGCGTCTGTTGTGCCTGGAAGCCAAGAGCCACACTGGCCCGGCACTCCTTTCAGATTTGCGTTCACAGGCAGATCAGTGGCTAACACCGCTCAATTTGACAGTTGGTAAAGTGGTGTGTGACAACGGTGCCAATCTGCTTAGCGCATTGAAACAGGGCAAAATCACGCACGTGCCATGCATGGCACACGTCTTAAACTCAGCGGTGACACAATCTGCCTGTCAGACGTCTTATTTGCGATTGCCCGATGCGATGGAACTCAACCTTCTATATGCTTGATAGGCTGCTCCAGCAGAAACATGCAGTTAGCGTCTACCTGTATGAACTCTGCGGCAGAACAGGTTCTGGGGAGCTGGGTTTTTTTTCACTGCGCCAGTGGCTGCTCATGCGCGACATATGCAGACTTCTGCGCCCATCTGAGGAGATCACCAAACTGGTCAGTCGCAGCCATGGCGCCATCAGTGACATGGTACCTTATGCCTTCTTTATGGAGCGTGCATTGCGTCGTGTCATTGATCAAGCTGTGGAGGAGCAGGAGCGGGAAGATGAGGAAGACGCAATGCTGGATGAATTCCCAGGGGGGGCTACTCTATCTGAGACAAGTCAACAACAGGAGTCTGAAGAGGAGTCAGAGGAGGATGGTGCCGGGGCGGATGAGGAGGAGCAAGAAGAGCATGCTTTAAACCTTTCTGGGATCCCTGTTGTGCGTGGATGGGGAGAGGAGAATGAAGAGGACGACATTATCCTGGATGATGAGCAGGAGCCAGGCCACCACACTGCTTCCACTTTAGTGCAAATGGGGGCCTTCATGCTCCAGTGTTTTAATAGGGACCCCGTATAAAAAGCATAAGGGTCAAGGACCAGTACTGGGTGGCAACATACTTAGACCCCCGGTACAAACACAAAATGGCGGAAATGTTACCGCCGTCACAGAGGGCTGGCAGAATAGAGCACTTCCAGGCCTTGCTTCGAGAAATGCTGCATTCTGCCTTTGCGTGCGCTGGCAGAGGAGCAATTCTCACTCCCAGAGAAGGAGTTGCGGGTACCAATCCAACAGCGCCTGCAAGAAGAGGCCGGTTTGAAGATATGTTGGTGACTTCGGATATGAGGTCATTCTTTCAGCCGACCCATCGACAGGTGTCATCCGGATCCAGCATCAGGGAACGCCTAGTCCGCCAGGTGTCCGACTACATCGGGTTAACGGCCGATGTGGACGCTCTGAGGAGTGATGAACCCCTGGACTACTGGGTGGGCAGGCTTGACCTCTGGCCAGAGCTTGCCCAATTTGCAATCGAACTGTTGGCTTGCCCCTCATCCAGTGTCCTGTCCGAAAGGACGTTCAGCGCAGCAGGGGGATCGTGACCGATAAGCGTACTCGCCTAGCTCACGACAGTGTTAACTACCTCACATTTCTAAAAATGAATGAGGCATGGATCTCGGAGGAATTCAACACAAGTGACCAGTAGACCATGTATATGTCTCTAAACAATTTTTTTAAACGAGCACAGAGACCTTCTTTCTTCATTTGGCTCACTTCCTTGTCCAAAAAAAGCACACCGTACTATATGCCCGTACCCTCCTCTTTGAAGAGGTTGAGCGGTGTCATATTTCTACTGGGGCTGCTTATTATGAGGGGCTCCCACCATCCCTGTGCTGTGCTGACTTCCTCCTGGGGCTGTACCTCTGCTGTGCATATTTTGAGGTGCTCCCACCATCCCTGTGCTATGCTCATTATGAGGGGCTCCCACCATCCCTGTGCTGTGCTGACTTCCTCCTGGGGCTGCTTATTATGAGGGGCTCCCACCATCCCTGTGCTATGCTGACATCCTCCTGGGGCTGCTTCTTATGAGGGGCTCCCACCATCCCTGTGCTATGCTCATTATGAGGGGCTCCCACCTTCCCTGTGCTATGCTCATTATGAGGGGCTCCCACCATCCCTGTGCTATGCTGACTTCCTCCTGGGGCTGCTTACGGTGCAGGTGTCAGTGCTGTATATCACGGTGCTGATGTCAGTGCTCTCTATCACGGTGCTGCTGTCAGTGCTGTATATCACTGTGCTGGTGTTAGTGCTTTATGTCACGCTGCTGATGTCAGTGCTCTCTATCACGGTGCTGCTGTCAGTGCTGTATATCACGGTGCTGGTGTTAGTGCTTTATGTCACGCTGCTGATGTCAGTGCTCTCTATCACGGTGCTGCTGTCAGTGCTGTATATCACGGTGCTGGTGTTAATGCTTTATGTCACGCTGCTGATGTCAGTGCTCTCTATCACGGTGCTGCTGTCAGATGACTCTATCACGGTGCAGGTGTCATTGCTGTATGTCACGCTGCTGGTGATCATCTCCTGCACCCTCTTCTTTGCCTACCCTGGTCCCAGACCTTCCCTCTCCTCCATTGCCTTCATGCGCTCCACAGTCCTGAATTGTCACAACAATTTCGCATATAAAAAAAGAATGCTTGTAGTTGTCGATCCCAGATTCACCTCATACATGTATTATGTCATTGGCCATGTGGTGGGACTATGTTTGCACAGTTATTAATTATTTTGTGGCTGCAAATTTGACCTGTAGGTTTGCGAAGTTCGCCTCCCATTGAAGTCAATGGGGCCCGCCGCGAACGTTCCGGTTCGCGAACTCATATAATGATGGGATGGTGGGGAGTGGGGAAGGATTAGGACTGCTGTCAGGTTTTTTTTTTTGTTATCCAGGGTTCCACTAGAGAGATTTATCCTCACTTCCTGTTCCAGTTATAACACTTTTACCAGACAGGAAGTGAGGAAAACGGATTCACAGATATATATATATATATATATAAAACATCTGCAAGGGGTTCTAAGCCTTCCGCCACTCATTTTTATTTCTGTCTTTGTTGGTGTTGGAGAGTTTCCCTCACTTCCTGTCTAGTAAAAAAAAAAAAAGATTGTCGACAGGAAGTGAGGGGGAATCAATCTTTTTTTTCTTTTTTTTTAGTTCTGGATTGCATAGGGAAGGGCTAAAACCCCTGCCAGGTTATACTTTTGCTGCTTGTGCCCCAATTTAGAGCTTTCCCATCACTTCCTGTACTGGAGATGCAACAGAAAATGAGAAGACACAATGGGGGGGTCACGGGTTTGGACCCCACCAAATTGGGTTGGGGTCACTTTTCATAGTAGGAAATTTTCTTTATTCTTGTATCATAATTACTGCCAGGTTGTCCGTCTTCTCATATCTTGTATGTAATAGTGCCACATGTCCTGAATGTTTGTAACACTCTGATTCTTTTTGTTCTCAATAAAAATTATGGTAAAAAAAAAATGAAAATGAGATGAAATCTCTCAAAGTGAATGAAATTCCCCCCTATAGAGTTGTTGGTCTTTGATGGCAACTCAAAAATTTTTGTTTTCCCTCTTAATTTCCATTTCGGTGGATCTCTTCCCGGTGGGGGGCAGAGACTGCAAAAAAAAAAATGGACAAAGGGTCTAATCCTTTCCTACTTCATCCAAAAATAAAATAACATAAAAAAAAAAACCTTTACATACACTTTAGGCATTGGCTGAGATCAGGAAATAGAAAGCAGGAAATCGTTATGGCCAATGGGAAGGGAGGGAAAAAGGAAGATAAAGTTGATTTTTGCACAGAGTTTCACAGCTGCTATCTGGAGATTCCTAAAGACCTTACAGCAGCCTCTATGCACAGGGACTGTTAGATTAGGTAGCAAAAGGCATTGGTCATATTGTTCACTTCCAGATAGCATAGGGAAGGGCTACAACCTCTGTCAGGTTATATTTTTGCTGTCATTTACATACACATCACAACAGTCCTATAATCTGCTTAGACTCTTATAGGTCTAACTAAAAATGGAGACCACGTGTATTGTGTTCATGAACCACTTGTATCCAACGTGTCCTCTAGTTGATAATAGTCTTCCCTCCGTACACCTGCCGATCCTAAATTGATTGTGCCTGCCACACACACAAACCATCAGTCTCACGGGTACTCACCTATCCCATCTCCCAGGTCCAGCCAACCATGTAGAGTTGCTGACACCACCACTTCTTGTACTGCGTTTTATCACTATATTAGTCCAAATAAAAAACTTGTTGGCAGCTTGAGAAGATGCCATCTCCTTTGTAGTGCTTCATGTTATGTATGGACTGTGGAGGCCCCTCCCCTAATTATTGGGTAATAGCGTCTTTTTTCACGCCACTACCAGGATGTGGCTACATTTGGTGTTTTTTTTCCAAATGTTCTCAAGCCCGGTACACACTACTAGCTTTTTTCCATTCAACCCTGGGCTGAATGCAAATAAACTTACAGCTCAGGTCGGAGCTGCTGTACTAACTGTGCAATGTTAGTACATCTATCTCCCCCGCTGTTCTATTGTATTCTGACTGGGGGACGACTCACCACATTCTCCCCTCCCTCCCCCAAAGGACACTCTGGTCAGCGGGATCCGGTCGGCAGACTTTTCTTGGACATGTCCCTTTGGCAAAAGCCGCCTTCTGTCAAGACTTTATGAACAGCCAGCTGCTCAAGAGCAGCGGAGAACAGGGCCAGATCTAACCTGCCTGATTTTGGGGTGCAATAAAAAAATGTCAGGTGGCAGTGAACAGGTGGGCAGCATATAGGAGTCAATAGGGCAGGGGGTCAGCAGGGCAGTGTACAGGGGTTCAATAGGGCAGTGTATAGGGGTCTGTAGGGCAGTGTACAGTGGGTCAGTGTACAGTGGGTCAGCAGGGCAGTGAAGAGGGGGTCAGTAGGGCAGTGTACAGGGGGTCAGTAGGGAAGTGTACAGATGGTCAGTAGGGAAGTGTACAGGGGGTCAGTAGGGCAGTGTACAGGGGGTCAGTAGGGAAGTGTACAGGGGGTCAGTAGGGCAGTGTACAGGGGGTCAGTAGGGAAGTGTACAGGGGGTCAGTAGGGCAGTGTACAGATGGTCAGTAGGGAAGTGTACAGGGGGTCAGTAGGGCAGTGTACAGGGGGTCAGTAGGGAAGTGTACAGGGGGTCAGTAGGGCAGTGTACAGGTGGTCAGTAGGGCAATGTATAGGAGTTAGCAGGGAAGTGTACAGGAATCAGCATGGCAGTGTAAAGGGCTTCAGGAGGACAGTGTATTGGAGTCAGAAGGGCAGTCATTATGGCAGTGTATAGGAGTCAGAAGGGCAGTGTATAGGAGTCAGTAGGGCAGTGTACAGGGGGTCAGTAGGGCAGTGTACAGGGGGTCAGTAGGGCAGTGTACAGGGGGTCAGTAAGGCAATGTATAGGAGTTAGCAGGGCAGTGTATAGGAGTCAGTAGGGCAGTGTACAGGGGGTCAGTAAGGCAATGTATAGGAGTTAGCAGGGCAGTGTATAGGAGTCAGTAGGGCAGTGTACAGGGGGTCAGCAGGGCAGGGTATTGGAGTCAGAAGGGCAGTGTATAGGGGGTCAGTAGGGCAGTGTATAGGGGGTCAGTAGGGCAGTGTATAGGGGGTCAGTAGGGCAGTGTATAGGAGTCAGAAGGGTAGTGTATAGAAGTCAGTAGGGCAGGCTACAGGGGGCCAGTAGGGCAGTGGATAGGAGTCAGTAGGGCACTGTGCAGTGGGCTAGAAGTGCATTGTGTGTGTGTCTCTGTCTCTGTGTGTGTGTCTCTGTCTGTCTGTCTCCGTGTGTGTGTTTGTCTCTGTCTGTGTTGTGTGTGTCTCTGTCTGTGTGTGTCTGTGTGTGTCTCTGTCTGTGTGTGTGTCTATGTGTGTGTGTGTGCCTGTGTGTGTCTCTGTATGTGTGTGTCTCTGTGTGTGTGTCTCTGTGTGTGTGCCTGTGTGTGTCTCTGTATGTGTGTGTCTCTGTGTGTGTCTGTGTGTGTGTCTCTGTCTGTGTGTGTGTCTCTGTGTGTCTGTGTGTGTGTCTCTGTGTGTGTGTGTCTCTGTATGTGTGTGTTTCTGTGTGTGTGTCTCTGTGTGTGTGTCTCTGTGTCTGTGTGTGTGTGCATGTGTGTGTCTCTGTATGTGTGTGTCTCTGTGTGTGTCTGTGTCTGTGTGTGTGTGTGTGTGTCTCTGTGTGAGTGAGTGAGTGAGAGACTGGTGTGGGTGAAAGGTGAGTGAATGGTCAGTAACAAGGGTTGAAGCCTTGACCTGCTCACACGGAAACCCATGTGCCAATTCAACCAACCTCAGAAGATGTTAAAATGTATGTGGTTAACCAAAAACGGTGTTCCATTTGTGTGCATAAAATCAACATTTTGTGTTAAAGGCATCATTATCGTTGTGACAGACCCACCCAGGACAGGGAATTTTGGCAAAGTTAAGGATCGAGCCTCTTACCCACTTCTCTTTGGGAGATGAGTGACTTGGGAACACCTTAGACATACAGAGTCTGGAAACCAAGACCCGGGGCTCATGTCGATGACCTCGCTGGGACACATGGTATTCTTTACTGATGACTTTTCTATTAGGATAGACAAGACAAATGTCTTTCCCATTGTATGCCGCTAGGATGCAGTCCCATTGTAAATGAAGACCTATTGTGTCTGCTAGCCGATAGAGGCCTCAATCTATTGCAGTTGGGGGTTTCTCCCCGTCCACTACAACCCTCAATCTCACCCAACCTACTACATACCTCCATCAAATGTCTCCATCCACAACACCCCTCCTCCCGTCATATCACCCCATACCCGCTCTTCTCTATGGGGAGTTTGGATGAAAAAGAACCAACTGTCCTTTTTTCGTCCGCCACGCTGGACGGGTGGTGAATGTATTTTCCATTTGTCTGTTTTCAGTTGATCTTGTTGAAACGGATGCCCCGGCGGGTATCAGCAGACACATGCCCATCCACCTACCACCCATAGAAATGAATGGTTGGGCCAATTGGACCTGCCAGAAAATGGACAGGCGAATCTGACCCTGTGAAAGGGGACTAAACGCATCGCTCGCTAGAAATCTGTGAGCGATATCAGACAAGACTGCGCATGTGCCTGCTTACCGTTACTTAATTTTGACTGTAAAATGCAAAAATAAAGAAATGTTTTCTATCGTTACTGCCTGTGATAAATAAAAATAAAGTACTCCAATCCATACTGGCTGAAGGTTGTCATTCATCTACAACAGGGGAACCCAAACAATGGGCCAGTTTACTATACTGAAGCCCCCATTATTGGTGTCGGGGAATAGAATAGTGCCCCAAGAGGCCGACCAAGAACCGAAGAAGTAAAAAAGCCGTTCAAGATACAAACCCCTCCATATCCTTAGCCTGATTCGGTGTCCATGGTGGAGAGACAAACTATGGTGCCTGTAAACTACCCTAATTCCCCCGAAAATAAGACCTAGTGTGATTGTAGGTGATGGCTGCAATATAAGCCCTACCCCCCAAATAAGCCCTACTGTGTTTCCCCAAAAATAAGCTCTACCTTGAAAATAGGACCTACAAGGACTTTAATTAGGGCTTATTTGGGGGCTAGGTCTTATATTGCAGTCATCACCGACAATCACGCTAGGTCTTATTTTTGGGGAAACAGGGTATAGTGAGAAGCTTATGTGATTGAACCAAAAAGAATTGAAAATGATAATTTTTCTATCTAAACAGCCCCCCCCCCTTTCTAAAGCAAAGCAACATTTGTTCAGTCTTGTATTGTTATTCAACCACACAACATACATCTGTCACAAATATACCTACACAGCAACCTAAGTGCGTGCGCATGGCACTCCCGACACATTGACAGCTCTCAGCCAATCATAGGATGTACACGCTAGAGAAAGGGGATAGACAAAGGGATATGGATGCTAGGCAGGGGTGGACTGGCAACTCATGGGGCCCCCGGGCAATAGGAGATTATGGGGGCCCAGAGGCAATAGGAGATTATGGGGTCCCAGAGGCAAAAGGAGATTATGGGGCACCCAGGCAATAGATTATGGGGCCACACAGTATACACATACACACATTGAAAAGGTACTGGAGAGGCGGGGGCAGATATAATCTTGGGATTTAAAAAAAAAAACACAGATTTTTACATACTGTCCCTGGTTTTATTGAGGCTAGCAACCCTGATGGGGCCCCTTAGTGGCACGTGGGCCCTCGGGCAGTGCCCGAGAGCCCGAATGGTCAGTCCGCCCCCTGATGCTATGGCCAGAGTATTGGCATGCATTAAAAAAAGGAGATCAACTCCAGAGATAAAACGATAATTCTCCCGCTCTACAAGACTCTGGTCCGGCTGCACCTGGAGTATACAGTCCAGTTCTGGGCACCAGTCCTCAGGAAGGATGTACTGGAAATGGGGCAACTACAAAGAAGGGCAACAAAGCTGATAAAGGGTGTGGAGGATATTAGTTATGAGGAAAGGTTGTGAGCTCTGAACTTATTCTCTCTGGAGAAGAGACGCTGGAGAGAAGATATGAATTAAATTTACAAATACCGTACTGGTGACCCCACAATAGGGAGAAAACTTTTTTTTGTGGAAGGGAGTTTAACCACTTGCAGACCGGACCATTTTGCTGGTCAAAGACCAGACCACTTTTTGCGATTCGGCACTGCGTCGCTTTAACTGACAATTGCACGGTCGTGCGACGCGGCTCCCAAACAAAATTGATGTCCTTTTTTTCCCACAAATAGAGCTTTCTTTTGGTGGTATTTGATCACCCCTGCGGTTTTTATTTTTTGCGCTATAAACAAAAATAGAGCGACAAATTTGAAAAAAACGCATTCTTTTTTACTTTTTGTTATAATAAATATCCCCCAAAAATATATAAAAAAAAACATTTTTTTCACGTATTCTTCTAAATATATTTTTGGTAAAAAAAATCGCAATAATCGATTATTGATTGGTTTGCGCAAAAGTTATAGCGTTTACAAAATAGGGATACTTTTATAGCATTTTTATTAATAATTTTTTATTATTTTTTTTTTTACTAGTAATGGCGGCGATCAGCGATTTTTATTGTGACTGTGACATTATGGCGGACACATCGGACATTTTTGACACATTTTTGGGACCATTGTCATTTATACAGCAATCAGTGCTATATAAATGCAGTGATTCCTGTGTAAATGACACTGGCAGTGAAAGGGTTAACCAGTGGGTGGCAGTGTAGGGGTTAAGTGTTCCTAGGGGTGTGTTACTAACTGTGGGGGGGTTGGGCTTTAATTTAGTGAACACTGATCTCTGCTCCAATCACATGGAGCAGAGATCAGCGTCACTAGTTGCTGGGCAGAATGGAGAAATGTTGTTTACACAGCATTTCCTCCATTCAGCCGCTCCGTGAGACGATCGCGGGGATGCCCGCGGCGATCGAGTCCGGGGGTCCCGCGACCGGACTCACGGGGGTCCCGACCAGTGCGGGAGCGCGCCGCCGGCGGCGCACTCCCGACTCCCGATGGCAGGGCGGCATTGAATATTGGACGTACATGTACGCCAATATGCCTGCCCGTGCCATTCTGTCGACGTACATCGTCGTGCGCTGGTCGGGAAGTGGTTAACAAGACTCGTGGTCACTCATTAAAATTAGAAGAAAAGAGGTGTAACCTTAAACTATGTAGAGGGTTCTTTACTGTAAGAGCGGCAAGGATGTGGACCGTGATGCCGAGGGACTCCAGGGAGGAGGACCGTGTGGCGGGTTTGCACGGTCCCTCCCATTTACTGCGCCAGCTGATGGCAACTGCGAATTTGGAGGATGCATGCCTTTATGACCAATGAGTATTTCTGACCAAGTCCTTCCCTTCAGATATATGTCTAATATGAATTGTTTGCCATGAAAGCAAACTAGTTCATGATCTATATCACATGTCATGTCAATACACTGCATGGTTTACTGTTTAGCTGAATAATTATGGATATTATTACTTTTTACTAGTGTTACATTTAATTCTATATACTCCCTTTTTCTTGTAGAAACTCTATACCCATCTGAATTAATAACATAAAACCTCTGAAGAAGGACTCTTATGCCGCGTACACACGATCAAACAATCCGGTGGAAAAGTCCGGCAAACTCAAGTCCGCCAAACAATCCCCCCGTGTGTAGCCTCCGGCATACTTTTTTGACCCGAAAGTATGGCGGACTTAGAATGCCATGTTGCACACCAATCTTCCCGTCGGACTTGCATTTCGGCGGACAATCCGGCCGTGCGTATGCCAGTCCGCCGTACTTTTGAAATGAGCGGACTTTTCCCGCCCGGAGAAAAGTCCGCTCGTTTCGAGCGGGTCTCCAGGTAGGCGGGGCCCGCGAAGGAGACGTTGCTGGCCCCGCCGCCTGGTATGAACTTAAAGGGGAACCCCAACGCCGAAAAAAAATCGGCGTGGGGGTCCCCCCCAAGTCCACAACAGACCCTTGTCTGAGCACGCAACCCGGCCGGCCAGGAAAGGGGGGGCGAGTGAGCGCCCCCCCCCCTCCTGAGCCGTACCAGGCCACGTGCTCTCAACATGGGGGGTGCCTTGGGGAAGGGGGGGCCGCGCGCCCCCCCCCACCCCAAAGCACCTTGTCCCCATGTTGATGAGGACAAGGGCCTCTTCCCGACAACCCTGGCCGTTGGTTGTCGGGGTCTGCAGGCGGGGGGCTTATGGGAATCCGGGAGCCCCCTTTAATAAGGGGGCCCCCGGATACCGGCCCCCCACCCTATGTGAATGAGTATGGGGTACAATGTACCCCTACCCATTCACCTGTAAAATAAAAGTACAAAAAAAACACAACACACGAGATAAAATACTTTATTGCACAGCTCCGGGGGTCTTCCGTCTTCGGGGGTCTTCTCGCCGGACTCCTCTGCTATCTTCTTGTAGCTCTTTTACTAGCGGAGGAGTCCGGCTTTCTACCTCGCCGCCGGCCTCTTCTTCCGACTTCGGGGGTCTTGTCCCCCTCTTCGGTTCTTCTGCCGGGCCACCGCGCCTTCTTATAGCTCTTTTACAGGCGGTGGCCCGGTCTTCTGTCGCCGCCGCCACCGCCGCCTTCCGTTCTTCTTCTTCTTCTCCAGGAGATGTTGACTCGACGATTTCTCCGGCCGCAATGCCAGGGACGCGCTGCGCTGCCACTTATATAGGGACAAGGGCGGTGTCACATGGGTTTATGTCACATGGGTTGGTGTCACACGGTGACCCCGCCCCTTACGATGTCACAGTCCTGGAGGATGCTGGGACTGTCGCCATGTGACATCAACCCATGTGACCAACCCATGTGACATAAACCCATGTGACACCGCCCCTTGTCCCTACATAAGTGGCAGCGCAGCGCGTCCCTGGCATTGCGGACGGAGAGATCGTCGAGTCAACATCTCCTGGAGAAGAAGAAGAAGAAGAAGAACGGAAGGCGGCGGCGACGGCGGCGACAGAAGACCGGGCCACCGCCTGTAAAAGAGCTATAAGAAGGCGCGGTGGCCCGACAGAAGAACCGAAGAGGGGGATAAGACCCTCGAAGTCGGAAGAAGAGGCCGGCGGCGAGGAAGAAAGCCGGGCTCCTCCGCTAGTAAAAGAGCTACAAGAAGATAGCGGAGGAGTCCGGCGAGGAGACCCCCGAAGACGGAAGACCCCCGGAGCTGTGCAATAAAGTATTTTATCTTGTGTGTTGTGTTTTTTTTGTACTTTTATTTTACAGGTGAATGGGTAGGGGTACATTGTACCCCATACTCATTCACATAGGGTGGGGGGCCGCTATCCGGGGGCCCCCTTATTAAAGGGGGCTCCCGGATTTCGATAAGCCCCCCGCCCGCAGACCCCGACAACCAACGGCCAGGGTTGTTGGAAAGAGGCCCTTGTCCTCATCAACATGGGGACAAGGTGCTTTGGGGTGGGGGGGCCGCGCGGCCCCCCTTCCCCAAGGCACCCCCCATGTTGAGGGCACGCGGCCTGGTACGGCTCAGGAGGGGGGGGGCACTTGCTCGCCCCCCCTTCCCTAGCCGGCCGGGTAGCGTGCTCGGACAAGGGTCTGTTGTGGACTTTGGGAGGACCCCCACGCCGATTTTTTTCGGCGTTGGGGTTCCCCTTTAAGTCCATACCAGGCAGCGGGGCCAGCGACGTCTCCTTCGCGGGCTCCGCCTACCTGGAGACGCGCTCGAAATGAGCGGACTTTCCTCCGCGTGTGTGGGCGAGTCCGTTCATTTCAAAAGTAGGGCGGATATTACGGCGGACTTAGTACGCCGTATTAGTCCGCTCAAAAAGTGCCGTGTGTGGGCAAGTAGCCCGTTCGGAAAGTCCAACGGACAGTCTGGCGGGAAGTCCGCCAGACTAAGTACGTCGGACATACCGCTACGTGTGCACGCGGCTTTAGTCCGTACCATGTAAGGTGTTATATACACTGTGTCCATCGCTGCCAGTCCTTTCTGCACCAGGATAGTGACTAATCTATACAATTGTATCAATCAGGGTATTAGATATGGCTTTTATGCTTCATATGTTTTTAATTGATATTTTGTAATAAAATTTATACCTTTTTACTCCCGGTTTGATCTGTCTATTAACGACCCTAAGGGGACCCTCACTGTACCTAAGGTACTAGGTGTTTCTTCTTTGTTCAAATAAACAGTTCAAGTTCCAGCTTTGCAGCCAAACGAGTCCTGCCTAGTTCTTGGTTGTAATATACGGCAATAATATCTAATATCTATATTCAGACTGGAGGAAGCGGTATATATGACAGAAGCACTCAAGTGGAGTGTGGGATGTTCCGTTACATTGGTGGCAGCAGTGGGATTTGAACACATGCCCCCCCCCCCCCCCCGAAGAGACTGGAACTTAAAACTTTGGTAACAGGGTCCACCCTCCAATTGATTTTGAGGGGACCCTGTAACGAAACGTCCCACACTCCGCTTGAGTGCTTTCGTCATATACTGCTTCCTCCCAGTCTGAATATAGATATCAGATATTCCAACCGCTGCTAACAACCAACAAAACAAGACAATACTCGTTTGGTTGCTGAACATGGACTGTTTATTGAAAATATAAGTACACAAGTATTACTCTAGAGCAGTGATGGAGAACCTTGGCACCCCAGATGTTTTGGAACTACATTTCCCATGATGCTCATGCACTCTGCGGTGTAGTGGAGCATCATGGGAAATGTAGTTCCAAAACATCTGGGGTGGCAAGGTTCACCATCACTGCTCTAGACAAACCTCACCCTTTGCAATCTAGGCGGGGTAGACTGTCCAATCAGCAGTGAGAGCTGTTGAAGTAATATCCAAGGCAGTCAGACATAATAGAACAATGTAATACAGCTACACCCCAAACGACTCAGAGAAGAGTACACAACAAAATGAGACAATATACAATATATATATATATATATATATATATATATATATATATATATATATATACTGTATATATATATATATATATACTGTATATATATATATATATATATACTGTATATATATATATATATATATATATATATATATATATACAGTCTGATCTGTACTAATCAGACTCACTGTACAGTCACACTGGATTTCTCGGTCACCCTGTGCTCCTATTAGAGACACAGGGTGACTTAGACATAGGAGGTACATGGGGGGCTGAAACAAGGTTTTCCCAACCACCCCAAGGGATTTTGGGTTCCACGGGCCCCCCGCCCAAAGTGACTCTGTCACAAACTCCTACACCAACATTTTTAAGAACATGGTGTGGGGCTCCCCTCAAAATCCATACCATAGCTGAAGGACCTGATATGGATGGGGGGGGGGGGGGGGGGCATACCGTTTTCTTTCTTAATTTTTCATTTTGCATTATTTAGCTGTCAGCAGCTAACAGCTGAGGAGTCATTGGTTGTTAAGGAGAAGGCGGCCCCCGTGTCCTTAACAACCATGTTGTTCACTGGTCGTTAAGGATGCCGGCAGCTGCCGATTCCTTAACTATCGCATGCCGAAAACACTACTTACTTAGTGCATTTATTTATTTCCTTCCGTGAACTGAATTTAATGCCCTTCCATGCGTTATCTACTAAGCGCTTTCAGACTTTTGTGGTAAATACCGCAAAACAGTATAGTGAATTGACAGTTTTAGGATCGCATGCGAAATTTAGGCAACATGTGTCCGGGCACCTACATCCCGCATGCAATCTGGTTCTGTGAATGGGGCCCACTGTGTTTTAAATCTCTCCTTTTTATTTTTTTGTGTTGTTTTGTTTGCATTCAGAGTGTTTTTTGTTTGCTTTTGGGTGTAGTTTGTGGTTTTTTTTTTTTGTTTAGTTATTTGGTGTTTTTTTTTTAATCATAGCACAAAAGTTAACTTTTTCAAAAATATACCAATACAATTTTTAAAAAAATGTAAGGAAAAATACCAATGTGATTCTTGTGTGCTCCCTTCAGATTTTAAATGAATATGGTTATTATTATTTTTTTATAAAAATGAACAAAAGAAACCAAAAACAAGTCACAATTTTTTAGGTATTTTTGGGGTATTTTTTTCTGTTATTTTTCAATCACATCACGCTCGATCATGTTGACTGATAACAGTTATTAGAAACCTTTTGGTAGTTAGCGGTGTCTTTGCCCTAATTCTGCATGTTGTCCCCAAGAAGGCGGATGACCCAGAAACATGCGCTGGAGGTCGCTGATGACGGAGAGAAGAGGAAACGCATCATGTGGTTTGATAAAATAGTCAATAGGTTAGCGAGCTGTCATACCTTGTCCTAATTAGGGTTATTTATCTCTATAGTATATCTTGTTCATCTGTTAGAGACACCATGGAGCTCATCATCCTCCTCCTCGGGATCATCCAAGGTAAGTAGCCATCTTGTGTATTTTACCTTTAAGAATAGATGGGGCATTTATCAATAATTCCTGAATAAATCTGCATTATTGGAAAGTGTATAGAGCCAGTGGCGTAACTAGAACCTTCAGGGCCCCGATGCAAGAAACCATGAAGGGCCCCCCTGAACCCCAGCCAGGGCCCTTCCCTCCGAGTCTGGCGGTGGAACTCCAGGGCGTGGTCACAGGTATGACCTTTGTGAGCCCTGTAGTTCCACCACTGGTATCAGTAGTTTTTATTTATTACATTTTTTACATTTTTAGGTGCCCCATTGGGGGACTGTCCCTAGGCAGGATTGGGTCCCCGTCCCCAGAAGAGATGAGGTCCTTTTCTCCAGAGCAGATGAAGTTACTGCCCCATGGTGAGAAGGGGTCTCTGTCCCCAGGGTAGGTGGGGGTCCCTGTCCCCACGTGAGAAGGGGTCCCTGTCCCGAGGGGGGATATGGAGGGGGTATGTAATAGTGTGTGCTAGCTGCCTATGCTGCTGCAAGCCATATGTAGAGGGGGTTGCATGGGCCCCCTGCATCACAGGGCCCAGTTGCGGTCGCGACTGCTGCACCCCCTATAGTTACGCCCCTGTATAGAGCACTATAGAAGGTTTAGAGAGCACAATGGAAGGTGCGACCACCTACACTGTTGGGTTTGGTGTGTCGGTCAGTAGACATCTCTGATCTCTCAGTATGCGAATTGTGTATTTCCTCCATGATTTCTACTTTGTTAATAGAAAATAATCCATCAAAGGGGTCTTTAGTTTCCAGCAATTCATATTTCACACATCAGTCATCTACAATGCGTCTTGATGCATTTCTCTCATCTGAAAATCGTGCAACAAAATCTATTGTGCAAATAGCGCCTGCCAATCCACCAAAGTGGCTATAACAAGATGTGAATAATGTGTATATATCTGTATAGCAAGGTCCCAGGCTTCCTTCCATCTAATGAAAATCTCCAGGGCCAGAGATAGCTGACATCCTTCTGTACGTAGTGGGTTGTAAGGCATAGTGGGTGCAAAGATGGTGAAAGTCGTTGGGCGCCAGACACTTCTTGACTGCAAAAGAAAGTTTATATCTCTTAACAAACTTTTCTGGGGGAAAGCGATTTAGGGACAGGACATCCTTAGGTATTTGCAAGTTCAATTGGCAGATTCTGAGACTTCAATAGGAGGACAGCCATGCAGGGAAAGGCATCCAGCAAGACACCACATCTGCAAGTGCAGGAATGCTGTCTCCTATGGCAACAGTCTTTAACAGTTCCTAACTTGAAGTTTAACAGGTTCTTTCTCTTCCACTACAATCACTCCTTGTAGTTCTTCACCCACTGAGTTCCCGGTCTCTCACTAGACCCACTGATTCACTGTCACTGAATCCCGTGAGCTCCATCAATCTTTACAGTGGTATCTTCCTCAAGCATCACCCCCGCCTCTCTGCTGGGCCCCTAGCTTGGCACGCAAGATGCCTCTCAAGCTTCATCCACGCTGGCCTGCTCGGTCCCTAGCTTTTCACACAAGATACCTCTCAAGCTTCACCCACTCTGGCCTGCTCGGTCCCTAGTAGGGATGAGCTTCGTGTTCGAGTCGAACGTACGTTGGACTCGAACATTGGCTGTTCGTCCGTTCGGCAAAATCCGAACACTTGGTCCGTTCGCGTCAAAATTCGCGTGGCGCTCACGGCCCACAATGCACTGCGATGGCGCAGTGCATTGCTGGCTCATGATTGGCCAAGCATGCACTGTGACCCCGCATGCTTGGCCAATCGCAGCGCCAGCAGCGAGGAGAGCCATGATTGGCCACAGGCAGGATGCCTGTGGCCAATCATAGCTCAGGCTGTGTAGTGCACGCCCCACACTATATAAGGCCGCCATTGAGGCGGCCTCATGTAGTGTGTTGGCATCTGAAGCAGTGGGTGTTCTGTGTACCTTCAACACAGTACACACCGATCGTTTTTGGCTGATTTCCTATCTTGCTGTTGTGTAGTGGTTATTGTCTGTGCCCTGACCGCAGTATACACCACTATATTCACCTCACCTATATAGCTAGTGATCTATCTTTAATAATAGAGCTTGCAGTCAGTAGTGTTAGGAGATAGTGCGTGCTGTCTGCGTGCTCTGTACCCAGTACATACCGCTATATCCACCTACATAGCTGTTCTCTATTTGAGCCCAATTGCCATCTGCAGGAGTTATTGGAAGTTGTGTGTGCCTCCAGCACAGCACAGTACAGTATACATCTGTATATACCCCTTTATCTCTGGTGTTCTATAAAAAAGGCATCTGCAGGAGTTAGTGGGTGTTGTGTGCCTCCAGCACAATATAAACTACCCAACTGCTGTTTTACCCAACTCCCTTCAGGCCATTACCATGTCTGGAAGGCCAGCAAGGAGAGGCAGACAGGCGCGAGCCGATAAAAGAGGGCAAGCAGGCTCTGTGTTTAGAGACAACAGTGCTGGTCGTGGACGCGGTGCATTGTCATCAGCACGTGGCCATGGGACATGCTTGTCCTTCTTTTCTGCAGCTGGACATGTTGAACCGCAACATGCCAACGACTTGGTAGAGTGGATGACCAAGCCCTCTTCATCCTCCTCATCCTCTCTCACCCAGTCTCAGGGTAGTAGCAAAGCAGCTGCCAACGCATCGTCTTCCCTCCTCTCAATGTCATCATCAGTGACTCCTTCCCTAGACCCACCACGTCCTCCTGAGGAGTCTCCTGAACTCTTTGAGCACAGTGTTGGGTACATGCTCCAGGAGGATGCCCAGTGTTTGGTGGGCTCTGATGATGACACTCAGCTAGAGGAAGGCAGTAGCGTGAGCGTAGAGAGAGGGGATGCTCAAGAAGGACAGCAATCTGGCAGTCATGTTCCACAAGCTGCAGCATACTGCCAGGTTTGCTACAGCGATGAAGAGGGAGGGGATGATGAGGGCACTAACTCCACGTGGGTGCCTGGCAGGAGGGAGGAGGAGGAGGAGGAGGCACATGTCCAACGAGGCAGGATGCCCTCCGGGGGCCAGCTTAGGGGCAGCACACGACTGAATCACACCGCAGAGCTCCGCCTGTGCAGAGCGCTGCCTCTGCGCGTTATTCTAAAAGTTCTTTGGTGTGGGCCTTTTTTGAGACGAGTGCATCAGATCGCACCACTGCTATTTGCAACATATGTCTCAAGCGTATCTCACGTGGCCAAAACATCAGCCGCTTGGGCACCACATGCTTGACCAGACATATGTTGACCTGCATGCAGCTCGTTGGCAAGCGTACCTCAAAGACCCACACCAAAGAACAAAGCGGACCTCTCCTTGCTCCTCATCAGCTGGCATCTCCAACCCCACTAGACCTTCAGTCCTCTCTCAAACCTACACTGAGAGGAATGAAGGTGTAGAATTAGGTGTGTCACAGCCAAGTGCTTCCGGGAACTCTGCTAGCGGTACACCCACGTCCGATTATAGCAGGCAAATGTCCCTGCCCCAGCTGCTGGACCGGTGGAAGAAGGTTACTCCCAGCCATCCACATGCCCAGCGGTTGAATGCTAGCTTGGCTAAATTGCTAGCACTTCAACTGCTGCCTTTTCAGTTGGTAGACTCGGCCCCCTTCCGTGAGTTTGTATAATGTGCGGTTCCTCAGTGGCAGGTCCCCAAACGCCACTTTTTCTCACGGAAGGCGATTCCGGCTCTCTACCGGCATGTGGAAGGCAATGTCCTTGCCTCGCTGGACAGGGCGGTCAGCGGTAAGGTGCATATTACCGCTGACTCATGGTCCAGCAGGCATGGACAGGGACGTTACCTGTCTTTCACGGCCCATTGGGTCACTCTTCTGGCTGCTGGGAAGGATGCAGGACAAGGTGCAGTAGTGTTGGAGGTTGTTCCGCCACCACGCCTCCAAAATGCTACTATTGGTTGTGACACACCTCTCTCCTCCACCCCCTCCTCTTCTTCTTCCTCCATGGCCTCTTCCAGTGCTCTGTCCTCAGAACAATCGGTGCTCCGTAGGCGTTCCAGGGGCTACGCAAGTACGCAGGCAAAACGATGCCATGCCGTGCTTGCGCTGGTTTGTTTGGGGGACAGGAGCCACACTGGGGCGGATGTTTTGTCAGCTCTGCAGGGGCAGGCCGAGAGGTGGTTGACGCCACGCCAGCTTAAGCCAGGAATGGTGGTTTGCGACAATGGCACCAACCTCCTCTCCGCCCTCCGACAGGGACAACTGACCCATGTGCCCTGTGTAGCTCACGTCCTTAACCTGGTGGTGCAGCGGTTATTGGGCAGGTACCCCGGCTTACAGGATGTCCTGAAGCAGGCCAGGAAAGTCTGTGTGCATTTCTGCCGATCATTTAATGCCTGTGCTCGGCTGGCTGAGCTCCAAAAGGAGTTGAACCTGCCCAAGAACCGCCTTATATGTGACATGCCCACCAGGTGGAACTCAACATTGGCCATGCTGCAGCGGCTGCACACGCAGCAGAGGGCCATCAATGAGTACCTGTGCGACTACGGCACCAGGACAGGGTCAGGGGAGCTTGGTTTTTTCTCACCACGCCAGTGGGGCATGATCAGGGATGCATGCACTGTCCTGTCACCGTTTGAGGAGGCCACAAGGATGGTGAGCAGTGACAGTGCATGCATCAGTGACACTGTACCTCTTGTCCACCTCTTGGAGCATACGCTGCGTGGAATAATGGACAGGGCACTTGAGGCAGAACAGAGGCAGGAAGAGGAGGACTTCCTTGCCTCTCAAGGCCCCCTTTATCCAGACAGTGTTCCTGCTGTGCCACCCATCACACAGGAAGAGGATGAGGAGGAGGAAGAGGAGGAGGAGGATGATTGTGTCAGCATGGAGGTGGAGGCTGGCACTCAGCATCAGCATCAGCATCAGCAGCAGCAGCAGCAGTCTTATAGGGATGATTTACAGTCCCAAGAAACACGTGGACTTGTACGTGGCTGGGAGGAGGTAGCTGCGGATCATGTTGTCCTTAGTGACCCAGAGGACTCCGGACCGAATGACTCAGCTAACCTACGCTGCATGGCCTCCCTGATCCTGCAAAGCCTGCGGAAGGATCCTTGTATTCTTCGGATCAAGGAGAGGGACCATTACTGGCTGGCCACTCTCCTTGATCCACGGTACAAGGGTAAGGTTGCCGACCTTATCTTGCCATCGCAGAGGGAGCAGAGGATGAGACATCTCCGGGAGGCCTTGCAGAAAGGTCTGTGCAACGCGTTCCCAGAGACTGGGAGGTTACAAACTCCTGGTCCTGGACATCGTGTTGCTGAGGCATCGGTCAGAAGGAGCGGTGGAGAAGGTGGCCGTCTGACTGATGCTTTCAGACAATTTTTTAGTCCGCAGCCCCAAGGTATGATTGGTTCCAGCACCCATCGCCAGCGTCTGATTTACATGGTGCAGGAATACCTAGGGGCAAGGTCAGACTTGGACACCTTTCCCACCGAAAATCCTCTGGCTTACTGGGTCTTGAGGATGGATCACTGGCCAGAGCTTGCACAGTATGCAATTGAGCTACTGCCCTGTCCTGCATCCAGCGTTCTTTCGGAACGCACCTTCAGTGCTGCTGGTGGCTTTGTTACCGATCACAGGGTGCGCCTGTCCACCGAATCAGTTGATCGACTGACCTTCATCAAGATGAATCAGTCTTGGATCACCCACAGCTACCAAGCACCTGAAGCTGATGTAACCGAATAATTTTTTTTGAAATACCAAATCCCTTCAAGACTGCCTATGCTGAGTGACTGTCCTGTTATGTTGATTGTCTATCCTCTTCCTCCTCCGCTGATATGTTGGAAGAACATTTTTGGTTCTGGGTGATGCCAGCAGACCAATTTTTCTGCCCCTGTTTAACAGTGGCGTTTAATTACAATTTTTGATGCAATGCTTTGCAGCAGGGCTAATTCCTGCAATAAAACTAGAGTATATGGCAGAGGTTGCAGTGTGGTGGCACCAGCACCAGTGCCTAAGGCCCAATTTTTCTGCCCCTGTTTAACAGGGGCGTTTAAGTACAATTTTTGATGCAATGCTTTGCAGCAGGGCTAATTCCTGCAATAAAACTAGAGTATATGGCAGAGGTTGCAGTGTGGTGGCACCAGCACCAGTGCCTAAGGCCCAATTTTTCTGCCCCTGTTTAACAGGGGCGTTTAAGTACAATTTTTGATGCAATGCTTTGCAGCAGGGCTAATTCCTGCAATAAAACTAGAGTATATGGCAGAGGTTGCAGTGTGGTGGCACCAGCAGCAGTGCCTAAGGCCAAATTTTTCTGCCCCTGTTTAACAGATAATCGTTCACAGCAGGGCGCTCCAGCGCCCACCAAGAGTCACTTTGAGGGCTTACAATGTTGTGGCAAAACCAACACCTTGTTCCGCCATTTCTGCAGAGCATATAGGGCAGGCCCCTACTTTCAAACATCCAACTTACAAACATCTCCTACTTGCAAACGGAAGGAGACAACAGGAAGTGAGATGAAAAAAGATGGACGACAAAACAAATTATACAGGGGTGATAACCCTTCCCTATGTTTTCCAAAAAGCTTAAAAATAGATTTTTTGACTGGAGCTACACTTTAAAAATGTACCAGTTGAAAATAACAAACAGATTCTACTTAACACAACAAACCTACACAGTCCCTGTCTTGTTTGCACCGCCTGTATACTGCTGTTCTGAGTATATAGGGCCTGGGGGCCCCACGCATTTCCTTTTTTTAATATGGGTACAGGGTTCCCCTTAATATGCGTACAAGACCCAAATAGGCTGGTAATGGGCAGGGAGGGCTACCCATGCCATTTTTCTGAATGATTTTCAACCATATTGCAGGAACCTGATATAATATTAAAACCGCAAGCAGTTTTAAATGGTGTTATTTCCGTTTAACCACTTGGGTACCGCGCTATTGCAAAATGACGGCAATAGCGCGGACCCACATTTCCGGGACTACGTCTATTGACGTAGTCCTGGTTACGAGCGGCCTGCGCGCCCCCTGAGGGGCGCGCGCGGCGCGCTCTGTGATCGGCGAGTCCGTGAGACTCGCCTGATCACCGATCCGTGTAAGGGGTCGATCCCGACCCCTTATCACGTGATCAGCTGTCAGCCAATGACAGCTGATCATGTGATAAAACGGAGCCGGTAATCGGCTAGTATTCCTCCTCGCGCTGACAGCGCGAGGAGAAAAAAAAAAAGCCGATCGCCGGCGGCCGTGTTCGGGACATCAGTCCCGATCACGGCCAGCATATCCAGCGGACACCTGCCCCCTGCCAGTGCCCACCTGCCACCCGCAGTGCCATCCTGAAATAAAGTAAGTGCCCCCCTGTCAGTGCCACCCAGCAGTGCCCATAGTGCCCACAGTGCCACCCAGCAGTGCCCACAGTGCCACCCGCAGTGCCACCCACAGTGCCACCCAAAATCTGCCTCAAAGGTGCTGCACCCCAGTGCCGCCCATCAGTGCCCAGCAGTGCCGCCCATCAGTGCCCAGCAGTGCCGCCCATCAGTGCCCAGCAGTGCCACCTATCAGAGCCACCTATCAGTGCCACCTATCAGTGCCCATCAGTCCCATCTATCTGTGGTACCTATCAGTGCCCATCCGTGCCACCCATCCGTGCCACTTATCCGTGCCACCCATCCGTGCCATCTTATCTGTGCCCATCTTTGCCCATCAGTGCCGCCTTATCTGTGCCCATCGGTGCCGCCTTATCTGTGCCTATTAGTGCCGCCTTAACTATGCCTATCAGTGCCCACCAGTGCAGCCTATCAGTGCCCACCAATGCAGCCCATCAGTGCCCACCAATGCAGCCCATCAGTGCCCACCAATGCAGCCTATCAGTGCCGCCTAATCAGCGCACTTCAATGAAGGAGAAAAATGACCCGTTTGCAAAATTTTATAACAAACTATTAAAACATGATTTTTTTTTTTTTTTTTTTTGCATCTTTTTTTGTTTGTTTAGCAAAAAATAAAACTCCCAGCTGTAACTAAATACCACCAAAAGAAAGCTCTATTTGTGGGAAAAAAATGATAAAAATTTCATTTAGGTACAGTGTTGTATGCCCGCGCAATTGTCATTCAAAGTGCATCAGCGCTGAAAGCTGAAAATTGGTCTGGGACTGAGGGGGGTTTAAGTGCCCAGTAAGCAAGTGGTTAATGTCATTTTGTGCAGGGACTGTTCTAAACACGGGAAACACGTGGCACTTCACAGGCATACTACAGACACCCCCCAGGCACCATATTTAAAGGAATATTTCACTTTTTTTTTTTCACTTTAATCGTCATTAAAATCAGTGCTCCCGCCAAAACGGCCATTTTTAAAAACATTTTAGGCATTGACCCATGTCCCCTGGGGCAGGAGCCAGGTCCCCAAACCCTTTTTAGGACAGCATCTTGCATATTAGCCGTTAAAATTAGCACTTTCCATTTCGAACGTTCGAGTCCCATAGACTTCAATGGGGTTCTAACGTTCGTAACGAACGTGGGGTCCGTTCGAAAGTTCTGGTGCGAACCGAACCGGGGGGTGTTCGGCTCATCCCTAGTCCCTAGCTTGGCATGCAAGATACCTCTCAAGCTTCACCCACACTGGCCTGCTCCGTCCCTGGCTTGACACACAAAGCTGCTCTGCAAGCTTCACCCATGCTGGCCTGCTCGGTCCCTAGCTTGGCACGCAAGATACCTCTCAAGCTTCACCCACGCTGACCTGCTCAGTTCCTAGCTTGGCACGCAAGATACCTCTCAAGCTTCACCCACGCTGGCCTGCTCAGTTCCTAGCTTGGCATGCAAGATACCTCTCAAGCTTCACCCATGCTGGCCTGCTCGGTCCCTAGCTTGGCACGCAAGATACCTCTCAAGCTTCACCCACGCTGACCTGCTCAGTTCCTAGCTTGGCACGCAAGATACCTCTCAAGCTTCACCCATGCTGGCCTGCTCGGTCCCTAGCTTGGCACGCAAGATACCTCTCAAGCTTCACCCACGCTGACCTGCTCAGTTCCTAGCTTGGCACGCAAGATACCTCTCAAGCTTCACCCACGCTGGCCTGCTCGGTCCCTAGCTTGGCACGCAAGATGCCTGTCAAGCTTCACCCACGCTGGCCTGCTCGGTCCCTAGCTTGGAACACAAGATACCTCTCAAGCTTCACCCACTCTGGCCTGCTCGGTCCCTAGCTTGGCACGCAAGATACCTCTCAAGCTTCACCCACGCTGGCCTGCTCGGTCCCTAGCTTGGCACGCAAGATACCTCTAAAGCTTCACCCACACTGGCCTGCTCGGTCCCTAGCTTGGCACGCAAGATGCCTCTCAAGCTTCAGCCACGCTGGCCTGCTCGGTCCCTAGCTTGGCACGTAAGATACCTCTCAAGCTTCACCAACACTAGCCTGCTCGGTCCCTAGCTTGGCACGCAAGATGCCTCTCAAGCTTCACCCATGCTGGCCTTCTCAGTCCCTAGCTTGGCACGCAAGATACCTCTCAAGCTTCACCCACGCTGACCTGCTTAGTTCCTAGCTTGGCACGCAAGATACCTCTCAAGCTTCACCCACGCTGGCCTGCTCGGTCCCTAGCTTGGCACGCAAGATGCCTCTCAAGCTTCACCCACGCTGGCCTGCTTGGTCCCTAGCTTGGCACACAAGATACCTCTCAAGCTTCACCCACTCTGGCCTGCTCGGTCCCTAGCTTGGCACGCAAGATACCTCTCAAGCTTCACCCACGCTGGCCTGCTCGGTCCCTAGCTTGGCACGCAAGATACCTCTAAAGCTTCACCCATGCTGGCCTGCTCGGTCCCTAGCTTGGCACGCAAGATACCTCTCAAGCTTCACCCACGCTGACCTGCTCAGTTCCTAGCTTGGCACGCAAGATACCTCTCAAGCTTCACCCACGCTGGCCTGCTCGGTCCCTAGCTTGGCACGCAAGATGCCTGTCAAGCTTCACCCACGCTGGCCTGCTCGGTCCCTAGCTTGGAACACAAGATACCTCTCAAGCTTCACCCACTCTGGCCTGCTCGGTCCCTAGCTTGGCACGCAAGATACCTCTCAAGCTTCACCCACGCTGGCCTGCTCGGTCCCTAGCTTGGCACGCAAGATACCTCTAAAGCTTCACCCACACTGGCCTGCTCGGTCCCTAGCTTGGCACGCAAGATGCCTCTCAAGCTTCAGCCACGCTGGCCTGCTCGGTCCCTAGCTTGGCACGTAAGATACCTCTCAAGCTTCACCAACACTAGCCTGCTCGGTCCCTAGCTTGGCACGCAAGATGCCTCTCAAGCTTCACCCATGCTGGCCTTCTCAGTCCCTAGCTTGGCACGCAAGATACCTCTCAAGCTTCACCCACGCTGACCTGCTTAGTTCCTAGCTTGGCACGCAAGATACCTCTCAAGCTTCACCCACGCTGGCCTGCTCGGTCCCTAGCTTGGCACGCAAGATGCCTCTCAAGCTTCACCCACGCTGGCCTGCTTGGTCCCTAGCTTGGCACACAAGATACCTCTCAAGCTTCACCCACTCTGGCCTGCTCGGTCCCTAGCTTGGCACGCAAGATACCTCTCAAGCTTCACCCACGCTGGCCTGCTCGGTCCCTAGCTTGGCACGCAAGATACCTCTAAAGCTTCACCCACACTGACCTGCTCGGTCCCTAGCTTGGCACGCAAGATGCCTCTCAAGCTTCAGCCACGCTGGCCTGCTCGGTCCCTAGCTTGGCATGCAAGATACCTCTCAAGCTTCACCCACACTGGCCTGCTCCGTCCCTGGCTTGACACACAAAGCTGCTCTGCAAGCTTCACCCATGCTGGCCTGCTCGGTCCCTAGCTTGGCACGCAAGATGCCTCTCAAGCTTCACCCACGCTGGCCTTCTCAGTCCCTAGCTTGGCACGCAAGATACCTCTCAAGCTTCACCCACGCTGACCTGCTCAGTTCCTAGCTTGGCACGCAAGATACCTCTCAAGCTTCACCCACGCTGGCCTGCTCGGTCCCTAGCTTGGCACGCAAGATGCCTCTCAAGCTTCACCCACGCTGGCCTGCTCGGTCCCTAGCTTGGAACACAAGATACCTCTCAAGCTTCACCCACTCTGGCCTGCTCGGTCCCTAGCTTGGCACGCAAGATACCTCTCAAGCTTCACCCACGCTGGCCTGCTCGGTCCCTAGCTTGGCACGCAAGATACCTCTAAAGCTTCACCCACACTGGCCTGCTCGGTCCCTAGCTTGGCACGCAAGATGTCTCTCAAGCTTCAGCCACGCTGGCCTGCTCGGTCCCTAGCTTGGCACGCAAGATGCCCCACGCTGGCCTGCTCAGTCCCTAGCTTGGCACACAAGATACCTCTCAAGCTTCACCCACGCTGGCCTGCTCAGTCCCTAGCTTGGCACGCAAGATACCTCTCAAGCTTCACCCACGCTGGCCTGCTCGGTCCCTAGCTTGGCACACAAGATACCTGTCAAGCTTCACCAACACTGGCCTGCTCGGTCCCTAGCTTGGCACGCAAGATGCCTCTCAAGCTTCACCCACGCTGGCCTGCTCGGTCCCTAGCTTGGCACACAAGATACCTGTCAAGCTTCACCAACACTGGCCTGCTCGGTCCCTAGCTTGGCACGCAAGATGCCTCTCAAGCTTCACCCACGTTGGCCTGCTCGGTCCCTAGCTTTTCACACAAGATACCTCTCAAGCTTCACCCACGCTGGCCTGCTCAGTCCCTAGCTTGGCACGCAAGATACCTCTCAAGCTTCACCCACGCTGACCTGCTCAGTCCCTAGCTTGGCACGCAAGATACCTCTCAAGCTTCACCCACGCTGGCCTGCTCAGTCCCTAGCTTGGCACGCAAGATACCTCTCAAGCTTCACCCACGCTGGCCTGCTCGGTCCCTGGCTTGACACACAAAGCTGCTCTGCAAGCTTAACCCATGCTGGCCTGCTCGGTCCCTAGCTTGGCACGCAAGATGCCTCTCAAGCTTCACCCACGCTGGCCTGCTCAGTCCCTAGCTTGGCACGCAAGATGCCTCTCAAGCTTCACCCACGCTGACCTGCTCAGTCCCTAGCTTGGCACACAAGATACCTCTCAAGCTTCACCCATGCTGGCCTGCTCAGTCCCTAGCTTGGCACACAAGATACCTCTCAAGCTTCACCCACTCTGGCCTGCTCGGTCCCTAGCTTGGCACGCAAGATGCCTCTCAAGCTTCACCCACGCTGGCCTGCTCGGTCCCTAGCTTGGAACACAAGATACCTCTCAAGCTTCACCCACTCTGGCCTGCTCGGTCCCTAGCTTGGCACGCAAGATACCTCTCAAGCTTCACCCACGCTGGCCTGCTCGGTCCCTAGCTTGGCATGCAAGATACCTCTAAAGCTTCACCCACACTGGCCTGCTCGGTCCCTAGCTTGGCACGCAAGATGCCTCTCAAGCTTCAGCCACGCTGGCCTGCTCGGTCCCTAGCTTGGCCCGTAAGATACCTCTCAAGCTTCACCAACACTGGCCTGCTCGGTCCCTAGCTTGGCACGCAAGATGCCCCACGCTGGCCTGCTCAGTCCCTAGCTTGGCACACAAGATACCTCTCAAGCTTCACCCACGCTGGCCTGCTCAGTCCCTAGCTTGGCACGCAAGATACCTCTCAAGCTTCACCCACGCTGGCCTGCTCGGTCCCTAGCTTGGCACACAAGATACCTGTCAAGCTTCACCAACACTGGCCTGCTCGGTCCCTAGCTTGGCACGCAAGATGCCTCTCAAGCTTCACCCACGTTGGCCTGCTCGGTCCCTAGCTTTTCACACAAGATACCTCTCAAGCTTCACCCACGCTGGCCTGCTCAGTCCCTAGCTTGGCACGCAAGATACCTCTCAAGCTTCACCCACGCTGACCTGCTCAGTCCCTAGCTTGGCACACAAGATACCTCTCAAGCTTCACCCACGCTGGCCTGCTCAGTCCCTAGCTTGGCACGCAAGATACCTCTCAAGCTTCACCCACGCTGGCCTGCTCGGTCCCTGGCTTGACACACAAAGCTGCTCTGCAAGCTTAACCCATGCTGGCCTGCTCGGTCCCTAGCTTGGCACGCAAGATGCCTCTCAAGCTTCACCCACGCTGGCCTGCTCAGTCCCTAGCTTGGCACGCAAGATGCCTCTCAAGCTTCACCCACGCTGACCTGCTCAGTCCCTAGCTTGGCACACAAGATACCTCTCAAGCTTCACCCATGCTGGCCTGCTCAGTCCCTAGCTTGGCACACAAGATACCTCTCAAGCTTCACCCACTCTGGCCTGCTCGGTCCCTAGCTTGGCACGCAAGATGCCTCTCAAGCTTCACCCACGCTGGCCTGCTCGGTCCCTAGCTTGGAACACAAGATACCTCTCAAGCTTCACCCACTCTGGCCTGCTCGGTCCCTAGCTTGGCACGCAAGATACCTCTCAAGCTTCACCCACGCTGGCCTGCTCGGTCCCTAGCTTGGCACGCAAGATACCTCTAAAGCTTCACCCACACTGGCCTGCTCGGTCCCTAGCTTGGCACGCAAGATGTCTCTCAAGCTTCAGCCACGCTGGCCTGCTCGGTCCCTAGCTTGGCACGTAAGATACCTCTCAAGCTTCACCAACACTGGCCTGCTCGGTCCCTAGCTTGGCACGCAAGATGCCTCTCAAGCTTCACCCATGCTGGCCTTCTCAGTCCCTAGCTTGGCACGCAAGATACCTCTCAAGCTTCACCCACGCTGACCTGCTTAGTTCCTAGCTTGGCATGCAAGATACCTCTCAAGCTTCACCCACGCTGGCCTGCTCAGTCCCTAGCTTGGCACGCAAGATGCCTCTCAAGCTTCACCCACGCTGGCCTGCTTGGTCCCTAGCTTGGCACACAAGATACCTCTCAAGCTTCACCCACTCTGGCCTGCTCGGTCCCTAGCTTGGCACGCAAGATACCTCTCAAGCTTCACCCACGCTGGCCTGCTCGGTCCCTAGCTTGGCACGCAAGATACCTCTAAAGCTTCACCCACACTGGCCTGCTCGGTCCCTAGCTTGGCACGCAAGATGCCTCTCAAGCTTCAGCCACGCTGGCCTGCTCGGTCCCTAGCTTGGCCCGTAAGATACCTCTCAAGCTTCACCAACACTGGCCTGCTCGGTCCCTAGCTTGGCACGCAAGATGCCCCACGCTGGCCTGCTCAGTCCCTAGCTTGGCACACAAGATACCTCTCAAGCTTCACCCACGCTGGCCTGCTCAGTCCCTAGCTTGGCACGCAAGATACCTCTCAAGCTTCACCCACGCTGGCCTGCTCGGTCCCTAGCTTGGCACGCAAGATACCTGTCAAGCTTCACCAACACTGGCCTGCTCGGTCCCTAGCTTGGCACGCAAGATGCCTCTCAAGCTTCACCCACGTTGGCCTGCTCGGTCCCTAGCTTTTCACACAAGATACCTCTCAAGCTTCACCCACGCTGGCCTGCTCAGTCCCTAGCTTGGCACGCAAGATACCTCTCAAGCTTCACCCACGCTGACCTGCTCAGTCCCTAGCTTGGCACGCAAGATACCTCTCAAGCTTCACCCACGCTGGCCTGCTCAGTCCCTAGCTTGGCACGCAAGATACCTCTCAAGCTTCACCCACGCTGGCCTGCTCGGTCCCTGGCTTGACACACAAAGCTGCTCTGCAAGCTTAACCCATGCTGGCCTGCTCGGTCCCTAGCTTGGCACGCAAGATGCCTCTCAAGCTTCACCCACGCTGGCCTGCTCAGTCCCTAGCTTGGCACGCAAGATGCCTCTCAAGCTTCACCCACGCTGACCTGCTCAGTCCCTAGCTTGGCACACAAGATACCTCTCAAGCTTCACCCATGCTGGCCTGCTCAGTCCCTAGCTTGGCACACAAGATACCGCTCAAGCTTCACCCACTCTGGCCTGCTCGGTCCCTAGCTTGTCACGCAAGATACCTCTCAAGCTTCACCCACGCTGGCCTGCTCGGTCCCTAGCTTGGCATGCAAGATACCTCTCAAACTTCACCCACGCTGGCCTGCTCGGTCCCTAGCTTGGCACGCAAGATACCTCTCAAGCTTCACCAACCCTGGCCTGCTCTGTCCCTAGCTTGGCACGCAAGATGCCTCTCAAGCTTCACCCACTCTGGCCTGCTCTGTCCATAGCTTGTCACGCAAGATACCTCTCAAGCTTCACCCACGCTGGACTGCTCGGTCCCTAGCTTGGCACGCAAGATGCCTCCCAAGCTTCAGCAACACTGGCCTGCTCGGTCCCTAGCTTGGCACGCAAGATGCCTCTCAAGCTTCACCCACTCTGGCCTGCTCAGTCCCTAGCTTGTCACGCAAGATGCCTCTCAAGCTTCACCCACGCTGGCCTGCTTGGTCCCTAGCTTGGCACGCAAGATACCTCTCAAACTTCACCCACGCTGGCCTGCTTGGCCCCTAGCTTGGCACGCAAGATACCTCTCAAGCTTCACCCACGCTGGCCTGCTCGGTCCCTAACTGGGCACGCAAGATGCCTCTCAAGCTTCACCCACGCTGGCCTGCTCGGTCCCTAGCTTGGCACGCAAGATACCTCTCAAGCTTCAGCAACACTGGCCTGCTCGGTCCCTAGCTTGGCACGCAAGATGCCTCTCAAGCTTCACCCACTCTGGCCTGCTCAGTCCCTAGCTTGTCACGCAAGATACCTCTCAAGCTTCACCCACGCTGGCCTGCTTGGTCCCTAGCTTGGCACGCAAGATACCTCTCAAACTTCACCCACGCTGGCCTGCTTGGCCCCTAGCTTGGCACGCAAGATACCTCTCAAGCTTCACCCACGCTGGCCTGCTCGGTCCCTAACTGGGCACGCAAGATGCCTCTCAAGCTTCACCCATGCTGGCCTGCTCGGTCCCTAGCTTGGCACGCAAGATACCTCTCATCTTCACCCACGCTGGCCTCTTCGGTCCCTAGCTTGGCACGCAAGATACCTCTCAAGCTTCACCAACACTGGCCTGCTCGGTCCCTAGCTTGGCACGCAAGATGCCTCTCAAGCTTCACCCATGCTGGCCTGCTCAGTCCCTAGCTTGGCACACAAGATACCTCTCAAACTTCACCCATTCTGGCCTGCTCAGTCCCTAGCTTGTCATGCAAGTGTTAGGTGTGACCTCAACAAGTCACCTATTTGTCAGGTTATGTTACCGTTTCCCAATTGTTAGTTAGAGTTCTTATCCAAGCAAAGAGACACAGAGATATTATTCAGTATTTCTGCTCAGAAGTCCGTCGTTAACTCTGACTGTCTCTGACTGACTCTGGCTCTGAGGCTTCTTTATTACATCTTTTATAGACAGAAAAGGGCAAACATCAGCAAATGTAAAAAAAACAACATTTTCAAAGAAAAGACAATTCTCCGGGTGTTATCAGCTGATAAGACAATCTTCTGGGCGTAGACTGCTTTTTAGGGCTGATGCGGCCTCTTCTTGATGAGTACGTGACAATAGATGACGAATCCTTATTTTACAGAGAAGGATAGAAAAATACATGTATTTAGTAAGACATACGGTCAACCATTTTTAGTTTAGACACCCCTTAATCCTTACATTTCCCCCTTTGACATCACCCCTCCCTCTTGCCCTGGGTCCACCTGAACAAGTTCTAGTCAGCCTATATCCAGAGTACTCTCCCTGACCGCGAGTTGTCAGAGGGGTATACACCCATCCCCCTGGACAGTACCAACATCTAAAATTCAGGAAGAGTGGCTTTTCTGACAGATGGGTGATGTCAAGTAACTAAATCTACCTATCTTCACAAAAGTTCCAACTTTTCCGCATCATTTACCTTGGCTTTCTTGCAAAAGCACATAAGCAGTTTAAAGCATGCATAAAAGAAAAATACGAATAAGAGCACCACTATAATCGTCATTGCTGCCTTCTTAACCCAAGAGAATAACCCTGAGAAACTAAAAGTTCCACCAAACGGATCCCAGTCGCGACCAATATTTCGGGCCTTCTCTTGTAAATTCTTTACTTCCGTACGGTGTTGTGCAATGATGTCATAATAGTCAGGTACCTCAATGCTGGTGTTATGTATCCAAGTACAGCACTCATAGTCCTCAGTAGTTTCACAGAGTCCTGTCAGTGCTGCACTCATACTTTCAATTGCTAATTCATGTAATTCTAATTGTTGTCTGATGGCTCTGGTCTCCAGATTTAACTTAGTAATGTCATCAGAGTTTTTCTCCAAAACATCATTAATAATTCCTGTATAGTTATTTAGTCTTTTCATTAAGTCTATACCCCATCCTGTCCAGGACGGGAACCAAGCCCATGCCATGTCCTTCTTCAGGAATATTTCTCTTTTACTACGATACCTGAGGGGATATCTAGGGTGCATGCTAGCTTCTAATAGGTGATCACCTCGTTCATCACCTACTACTCCCATTACTGGTACTAAACTTGCGAGGTAGCACCATCCCTGAGCTCTTCTAGGTATCCAAGTATAACATTTATCCTCACAACAGATGTATATATTATTTCCCAGAGCTACTGATCTTGAACTGATATCATTTCTATAACGAGAGGTGTATCCATAGAGGGATAAGTTGGATACTAACCACCTAACATTATTATCCACAATGTTAGTGAGGAAGTCAGATAATGTCTGGTGTGTGCTGGAATTACTGGGATAGAAGCTTCCGTTTAATACGACAATGGACAAATTAAACTTGCTGTCTTGGCATTCTCCATTTCCTCCCGTTGTGTTCCCTAAGTTGAAACACCAATCAGGGGAAAAGGCGAGGCCATTTGACTTAAACATTACTGTCTCATTGGTATTTGTTCTAATTATGTTAATGCTACTGTTAGCAAGATCAGTATAGTTTATAGGAACTGCCATCAGTGGTATACTTGCTGTGCTGGGGTGTAATTTGCTACAAATCCAACATTTCTCATATCCTGACTTCTGGGCATAAGCATATTTAAACTTCAGTAATAACATTTTTTTAGAAAATCCTTCATCCTTGTGTATTTTATTCTGTGAGGTAACCAAACTATTAGCCAGAATTACTGAAACAATAAAAAGATACATGTTGTCATTTGCCAACTGGCTCCTTTTTACAATGAGAAGCGTGGATCCAGGTAGGTTTCCCTTCCAATTTCACTGAGGTTGCTGTAATCAATAGCACCTGGAAAGGACCTTCAAACCTTGGTTCCAGTGTCTTTCTGGTATGTTTCTTTACATACACATAGTCTCCTGGTTGTAGATCGTGAGTACCTGTGACAGAATTAGGGTCTGGAAGAGAAGAATACACACTCTTGTGGATTTTAGTCAGACGCTGTTGCAACTGTATTACATACGTAGTTAACCTATCACATTGTAATTGCATACTTTGAGGAAAATATAAACCTAATCTAGGTGCACTTCCAAACAGTATTTCATATGGGGATAACCCTGTTTTTCCTGTTGGGGTGTACCTAATAGAGAACAAAGCTAAAGGCAGACATTCTGGCCAAGGTTTATTTAACTCTTGCATGGCCTTTTGTATTTTCAGCTTGATTGTACCATTTACTCTTTCTACTGATCCTGAACTCTGTGGGTGGTAAGGAGTATGAAAACTTTGTTGAACCCCTAACATTGCCATCACATTTTGCATTATTTCTCCCGTGAAATGTGTCCCCCTATCTGATTCTATTGTTTCTGGGAGACCAAACCTAGGTATCAGCTCAGTAATCAGTTTCTTGGCGGTGGCTTTTGCCGTAGCTGATTTCACAAGATAACTTTCGGACCAGCCTGAAAATAGGCAGATGCACACGAGAACAAATTCAAAGGGGCCGCTCTTAGGCATTTGTATGTAGTCAATCTGCAGTCTCTGAAAGGGATATTGGGCCCGGACCTGATGTTTACGTGGGGTTTTCACTCTCTGTCCTGGGTTATTAATCAGACAGATTTGGCATGCAGCACAGTAGTTCCTTGCAGTACTACTGAATCCAGGGGCTAGCCATCCTTGGCTTACAATCCTATACATAGAATTGGAGCTGACATGAGTGGGTAAGTGAACAGCCGCTGCCATTGCGGGGTATAGAGAACCGGGTAGACATATTTTGTCTCCTTCTCTCCATACATTGTCAAGGCCTGGTGCAGCTCCCTCCTTAACCCAACGGTCCTTCTCAATAGCCCCTGCTTGTTCCTGTAGTTCCATTAGCTGCTGCCATGTGGTTTCGGGCATACTCACCTGTACCGTGGCTAAGGTCTCAGGGCTTACTTCCCCTAGAGCTGCCTTCTTTGCAGTTAAATCTGCAAATGCGTTTCCTTTTGCCTCAGTTGTTTTTGCGCTCGTGTGTGCCGCTATCTTCATGATGGCTACTCTTATAACCTTTTGAAGATTGTTCAGGACTCTTTTGATTCCTTCACCATGTTTAACAGGTGTGCCTGCTGCTGTAAGGTAACCTCTAGCTTTCCATATGTGGCCATAATCATGTGCCACACCGTAGGCGTATGCGGAATCAGTGTAAATGTTCCCTTCTTGTCCCTCCAAGTGTTCTAGGGCTTTCTCTAGAGCGGTTAGTTCCGCTTCTTGTGCCGACATGTGTGCTGGTAATGACTTTGCCTCAATTACCTGTGTGTCCGTTACCACAGCATAACCTGTGTGATATTTACCTTTGTCATCGGCAAATCTACTACCATCTATGTACAGTGTGTGTTCTGCATTTGCAATGGGTGTGTCTGTGACATGTGGGAACCCCGTGGTTTCTTGTTCCATAAGTTGGAAACAATCGTGTTCATCAGATGTTATGTCCTGAAATGAAAGTGTGTCAGAATCCTGAGTATCTTGTGCTGTGTCCACACCATTATCATCATTACTCCCCCCTGTCAAATCTGTCTGTAATGGTAAAAGCTGTGCTAAGTTAAAAGAAGTGCATCGCTGAAAGGTAACATTGGGGGGTAGGAGCAAAGTGCATTGTAGACGCAGCTGCCTTGCCATTGATATGTGTTTTGGCTGGACCTGTGACAAGATGGCGTGTATGTCATGTGTGGTATGTACCACTACAGGATTGTCTAAGACAATTTCTGAGGATTTGTCAATGATAATTGACACTGCTGCAACTGCTCGTACACAGGACGGTGATCCTCTAGAGACAGGATCGAGAGCCGCCGAGAAGTATGCTACCGGCCTTTGTTTGATGTGTTGTTGTGTCAACACCCCTGTTGCGTGTCCCGTGATTTCAGCAATGTACAAATGAAATGTTTTGGTATAATCAGGGATCCCGATCGCAGGTGCCGAAATTAGTAACCTTTTTAAGGTGCTAAAAGATTCATGACCTGCTTCTGTGAGTACATAGGGTACTATTTTCAAGCAATCATATAATGGCTGCATCAGAGAACTGGCATGTGGTATCCATTGTCTACAATATGACACCATTCCCAGAAACATACGAAGTTGCTTAAAGTTGCGTGGGATATTCATTTGTCTTATGGCCTGGACTCGGTCTTCAGTGAGGTGTCGAGTACCCTGGGATATACAGTGGCCCAAAAAGACAACCTTTTTCTGACATACCTGTAACTTAGTTCTATTCACCTTGCACCCTTTTTCAGCCAGGAATTGTAACAATGATAGAGTGGCTTTTAAACAAGTATCTTTATCCGGACAACATAACAATAGGTCATCTACATATTGCAACAATACACAAGTGTCAGGCGGTAGCCATTCTCCCTATTTTTACCTTTTTTAAGGTTTAGTCAGTGGGGCATCGGACAAAAGACCGTCATAACCACTTATGGGTATGGTGTCACGGGACGTCATGTGTGGAGGGACTACTGAATCAGATAATAAGCTGCGTGATGCTCCTGTGTCAACTAAACAAGGAATATGTTTACCTTCCACCTTCATCAACATGTGGAGCATTTTGTTCTCTGATTCAGCTAGGACTGGGGCAAGTCATGCGGTCGGATCGTCCCTATCATTGGTACGCCTCTGTCTGTAGTCCCTCGTGTCTCTGTCCGTGTTTCCTTCCTGTTCGTCTTTTATCCTTTTCCTACAGTCTCTTTTTATATGTCCCACCTTGTTGCAGTAATAACAGGTAAGAGGTTTACGGGAGGAATTCCCTCCTTCATTGACCCGGGCAACAGTGTTAACTCCCGGTGTCCTTCTGGGTTTAGTTTCTGCTAAATCAGCCTCTATGCCTTGTGCTTTCTGCAACAATGTTCCTCTGTCCCGTATGGCTCTCCATTCGGGAGTACATGCCTTCAGTTTGTCACCTACTTGGGGTACTAGTCCTTCCATAAACTGTCGATTGAAAGCCCTAATGGTGACGGGTAAGGCTAAATCTAGACCTTCGTCAGCCATCATGCTTTCCATGTTGAGGTAAAATTCTGTAACAGTCTGACCTGGGGCCTGTTTTATGGGCGCTGTCGAACCCCTTTCCTGCTGTTTCCCTTAAAATTCTCGTAACTGAGCTATAAACAGGGGTCTAGAGTCTATATGACGAGGGTGTATTCCTGGCGGATCTGTGGTAGGATCCCCATTCGGTCTAAGTGGGGTAATTTCATTCATAAATTGATTAAACATCGTTAGTGTCATTTTATGTCTACACAAATCTTCCCCATCTTGCCAAGTTGCTTCATGTGTGTCTAGTAATTGTGTCACGAATCTACAGAATGCGGCAGGTTTTGCTACGGGATCAGGAGCATTCTGTATTAATGCCATAAGAGTGTCAGCCGACCAAGGTGTCCATGTCCTCAGAACGACTTGTCGGGTCACTGTAGGTGGCTGTCCTGCTTGACCCGCATTTGGATTATTTACTTGTATTACCCTAGTCCGACTATGGACTGGAGCTACGGGCTCTGGTCTTTGAGCGCCGCAATGCACACATTCCTGTGCCCAGTCTGTATTCTGGGTACCGCATACTCGGCATACCCATCCTCTTCCTCTTAAGGAAGGATAAAGTTTTGGTCTTTCATTACCTGGTGTGGTGATGTTATAAGGAGGTGGAGTACCTCCCGTATTTACCCTATCGCCGGGAGCAGAAGGAAGACTTTTGTGTCGGACCTTCATATCCCATCCACCCTTTTCCTGACAATACTCCCATCCCTCCTCTTCAGCCCTGTTGGAAACCTTAATTAAACATTGTATTTGTGATACCCATCTGTTCTGCAATATCTCTCCCTGTCTGTCTCTCTTTATTTCTTCCCAACCTTCTACACTTAATCCATTTTCTCCATCCATCCCCAATTTCTTGAGAATCCTATTTGTGCCCTGTGCCTTATCCTTCCCATACAACATTGTAATTATGTCTTTAACAGCATAACATTTCTGAGATTCCTCCTGGGGTTTACCATGTGTCTGGCCCATTTTGACAGTCCTGCCTAGGTGGCGTTTGGATCACTTACTAAGTGTCTCGTTGCCTTCTCCTCCTAGGGTGCCAAAATACTAAAAACCCTCTCCTACATGAGATTTCTGAAATCGAATTACCTTATATGCTAGCCAACTGACAAATATTATGACCAGACTGACGGCTACAACATATACAAGCATTCCCTTTTGGTGGCCAAACACATATGACTAGGTCTCCGGGACTTTGTGGAGACCTTATTTCCGTCCCATTACCATGGAATCTCTCAGCATTCGTTTCTTATTCCTGCTTTATTGAGGCAGTCAGGACTTATACTTTCAACCCGTTTTTAGGCTCATGAATCAAAAAGCGTATATCAAACTTAAGTGTCGGACCCCCAAAGTACTCTTACGAGTTAAGGGCGCATTCCGTTACCCATTGGGATGATATATGTTTCAATTCACACCATACAAACAGGGCTTATCTCATTCACAACAGACAGATGACAAGTAGACAGACAAGAAACAACGGTAACATAAGCCAAAATATTAAGTTCAAGACCCGCTTACTACAGAGGTTGGTGTTTACCTGAAGAACAATTCAGACAGATCAGGTGGGCACAAATCTAAGAAGCACAGAGTTTATAAGAAAATAAAGCTTTTCTTACCTGCGCAGGATTTGTCTGTGGTTCTTGATGTGCCCGACCATTTCGTTCCGTCCTTATGTTCGTTCGCCTCTTGTAGTTTCTTCAGCGAGTCCCTATTCGCGGCGCCAGAAATGTTAGGTGTGACCTCAACAAGTCACCTATTTGTCAGGTTATGTTACCGTTTCCCAATTGTTAGTTAGAGTTCTTATCCAAGCAAAGAGACACAGAGATATTATTCAGTATTTCTGCTCAGAAGTCCGTCGTTAACTCTGACTGTCTCTGACTGACTCTGGCTCTGAGGCTTCTTTATTACATCTTTTATAGACAGAAAAGGGCAAACATCAGCAAATGTAAAAAAAACAACATTTTCAAAGAAAAGACAATTCTCCGGGTGTTATCAGCTGATAAGACAATCTTCTGGGCGTAGACTGCTTTTTAGGGCTGATGCGGCCTCTTCTTGATGAGTACGTGACAATAGATGACGAATCCTTATTTTACAGAGAAGGATAGAAAAATACATGTATTTAGTAAGACATACGGTCAACCATTTTTAGTTTAGACACCCCTTAATCCTTACACAAGATACCTCTCAAGCTTCACCCACGCTGGCCTGCTCGGTCCCTAGCTTGACACACAAAGCTGCTCTGCAAGCATCACCTTCTCTGGTTGGGTCCCTAGCTTGATTCCCACTGAAGTTTCCAGATTCTTCACCATCCCCAGTTGGTAAGAATACTGCTCCGGTACTTGCTTCAGTTACTGTGGTAATATAGCTTCCCCTCTACCTCAGACCACGATATATTCTCTGGCTGACAGATCCGTCACTTTTTGGTTGGACTGCAATCCCAACCCTGTGCTGCTCTCTTGCTTCTGGATAGGCCCTCAGACAGCCTAGCAGCCAGATGAGCCCGGATAGGCCCAATCTCTGGCCTAGCAGCCCGGGCAATACAACACAGGTCCACCCAGACAGCTGTCCAGGTGGCACAGAACACAGATCACCTGACTCCCCCTGAATATATAGGATCTCCCAGCAGGCCAAGGGATTCAAGAAAACACTTGCCCATTGGCTGAGACAACCCACATACCCATAACCTGACCTTGGGTCGCCCTTCTTATATCTAGTACCACCAAGTACCCGGCCATCTAGTGGTAGAAGAGAAAAGTGCAACAAGGCCAAACTTAGGGAGAATTCAGTAGATCTCTAACAATCAAGTAGGATAACTACTCCTGGCAAGTAAGTTTGTGAGGAGTAACCCTGCCTAAACTCCAGGGTGCGACACCTGGATATATGCAACTAATGTGAAAATGGGAATCTCTATAACGTGGCCAACATAAATTAATCAAAATAAGTCCAATATAATTGATAACGAAGAAAAAAAATCCCAAACAGTTCCTTGAATGATCCAGACAAAACCCCCTATATGGATCGTGCATACAAAGTGTGGATTTTCACTCACCAGATGGTGTGGATCCTCCTACCTTATGGCAAGAAAGATCATAAGGGCTTATGGGGTCTTCCCGACCTCCTAGGTCTTTAAATGAAGAAAAAAAATCCTAAACAGTTCCTTGAATGATCCAGACAAAACCCCCTATATGGATCTGCATACAAAGTGTGGATTTTCACTCACCAGATGGTGTGGATCCTCCTACCTTATGGCAAGAAAGATCATAAGGGCTTATGGGGCCTTCCTGACCTCCTAGGTCTTTAAACGAATCCTCCAATGTCCTCCTTGTCAGGATGGAACGTGGCTCCAAACGGGATATCAAAAGCAGTGCAGCAGAAAAATAAGGGGGTGGACACCATGTAGTATAATACCGTTGGGTAGTTTTCTGTAAAAGCCTCAAGGGCTGGAGCAGTATACACAGATAAAGCCAATAAGAACAATGAACCTCCTATGCGACCAACCGAAATAGACAACGGAGGTGATAGACCCAAGCCAGTGGCAGCGTGTGTTCCACATAAATGGGACATAGCGCAATGTGCGTTGTTCCAGGCTAGCACGTTTCGTCACCAAGCTTGCACGTTTCGTCACCAAGCTTGCACGTTTCGTCACCAAGCTTGACGTCAGAAGCCCTCATCTGTCCACACTCCTAAGCCCTAGGACAGATGCACAAAACACCTCAAGTAACTTTTTATATCTAGAAAATTCACAATAAATGGGAATTTTTAAGTATTCAAAGAATAATAAATCATATGTCAAAAAAGTCTCTTTTTATGTCACCTAAAGAGAATATAAAAAAATTATTAAAATTAAAAAAAAAATCAAATACTTAAAGAATAATTAAAAATGAATTTAATGCGCTATAAAAACATTAAAATAATCAGTTTTATTGTACTGACCATTTGTCTACCGTGACCGTTTTGTAATCTTTTGCACACACGTTAAAATTTTGATTTTTTTTTTTGCGAGAATGACTTTAACCCCCCCCAAAAAAAAAACAATTATACATTTTCTGAACGCAGAAACACCGGAGAATAAAATATTTTTCTTTCATGTGGCATGATATTTGCTCGGCTATTTTTATCAAACACATACACAGCATATACCTCATATAGAAAATGTAATAAAAAAGAAAGACAACCTTTATACGAAACAGGCAACCCAACAAAAAGTATGAAACTGACATACAAAATTACAAATTATTGGAGCCTGTCTTGAACCATCTTCACCCATGAAAACTGATAAGATAAAAATGACTATGAGGTTTTGGAACTCCACCCAATCCCTTAATATCCTCTGATATTATTTGTTGTGTATTTTCCTATATAATGGTGGAATATCTTTGTAGGCCTCGGCTCAGTGAAGGTGGTTCAGCATCCCCCAGTTCTTCTCTTGTCAATGGGTGAGAGTGCTCAGATGTTCTGTAATATCAGCGGTGATGAGAAGTTGGAGATACTCCACTCATACTGGAAACGAAGGAGGTCTCAGGAGGTCACACTGGAGAAGACACCCAGGATCACCATCACGCCTCATTCTCTGGTCATCTTTCCGGTCACCCCCAGAGACAATGGACTCTACATCTGCTCATACCGGGACAGCTCTTTGGACTCCTACAAGGGGAATGGGACACATCTTATGATCACAGGTAAGAAGCTGTAGATAAAGTTGTGTTTGTTGAAGAAGGATTTGGAAATGACAAGCGACATTAGAAAAAAGCGTAGCAAAAACAGCTGAAAATCCTGAAATTTAAGGCATTTGTGCAACCTGGAGTAAATTTACCCAATTTTTGTAATAGCTTCATTCCTATGACTGTCACCTCCATCTAGTGGCCAAAATGCAGTATAGTTTCTCATTGAGGTATTTGAGAGATCTATACCACCTTTTGGCCACTAGATGGAGCAGGAATGCTTCTGACATTTGTCCAACTAAGGTTTTATAAATACACTAAGCCAGTCACAACAGTCTGTACCACAGGAGCTTTCACTCAAATGTCCCTGCCACAGTCACACACTATTATTATTATTATACATTTATATAGCTCTGACATATACAACAGTGCTGTACAGAGAGCACTGAGCCAGTCATTTCAGTCTCTGCACCAGAGGAGCTTCTCCACCAGGTGAATGAATGAGTGACTTGTATAGCGCTACCTATGCGAACTGAATCGCCTCAGGGCGCTTTCTTGCCACCAGAGTCCATCTGCGGCTTTTGCATGGTCCTTTACCCCATAAGGTCCTGACACGGTGGTGCTGTTCTGCAGGCTGCTGTTGGCTCACTCTGCTGTGATCTCAGCTGAGAGAAGCCGCAAGCCTGAGGTCTCTCATGCAGGCTTTTCCCAGGCAAACATGGACCATATTGGGGAAGGCAAAGGTGGAGGCTCTCCAGAGGCACTGAGGCCTACTCCATGTGCTCAAGCTGCAATGGATCCTGGGTCTGTCCCTATGCAAGAGGAGTCCTTACCAGTCTCCCAGAATAAAGTGGTGAACAGACTTTGCCGCATTGCTAAGGAGGAACAGAAACTTTCTGTCATGAAAGAAGATCTCAGGAAAAAGAAATCCATGCATAGTAAGTCTGGAAACAGTAAGAGGGAAATATCCAAGCTGAAGTCTCTGGAAGAGGCATTGAAAAAGTAGGAGAAGTTGGTCGCCTCTCTGAAGGAGAGCAGCGGTGTGTTCAGAGAAAAGTGTGAGAATGAGGAGAGATTCCAACAGATGAAGGAGAGTGCCTGTGCTAGTACCAGCCAGAGGGTGGATGCCACAGCAATGACGATAGTAAGGAAGTGGCTTCACATGGTTGCCCCAGTACTACCCCTGTCTCAAGATCTGTTGCACCTGAGTCAGTATCTGCCCCCAACCCTCCCCATCGGCCTGGGTTATTTCAGGAGGAGGTTGAGGAAAATAGTGGATTGCTGCAGGCCATTACAAAAATGGAATCTCCCTTAAGTGGCACTGACTCATCAGATGAAGATCATGGGAAAGCAGGAAGAGATGGCATGTATCCAGACAGATAAGTTTCTGCTGGCTATGAGGAATCCCACATGGACACTAACAGTGCAGAGTAGGAATGTTGCATGAACATTGAAACTGCAGAGCAGGAATGTCACATGAACATTGAAACTACAGAGCAGGAGGGTTGTATGAATGCTGAAACAGCTGATGTTTTTTCTAAACAGAACACGTTAATTGTTGATGGGACTGCTGTGAACTGTGGTACTTCTGGGACTATGGTGAGCGGGACTGTTGTGCTAGTGGGAGGATCAAGTGGTGGGTAATTTACCAAACCAGATTTCAGTGGTTTCTATGCAGCCAGTTAATATTCCTATGCAACCAGTTAATGTGTCATCTGTCCCACTTAAGAGTTATGCTAAGGCTGTGTCGGGACAAAGTCATGCTGCTGGTGGTGGAAATGAGCCAGTTGTGCAACTTTCAGCTAACGCACCTTAAATTAAACGCAGGAATGCGGTACAGCTTAGGTGGGAAGGAGGAGGTATTCCACCTATCAGGAGGGAGGTTGTGGATAAGATCCTAGCCATGGGATTTAAGGTGGAGGATATTTATGCTCTTATCAGTCCGGCTGGTTCCTATAAATACGATTTGTCATTTGTGCGTCCAGAATTGCTGGATCTGTTTTGGGAGTGGTATGAGCATGTATTGGGGGCCAGCCAGACTGGAAGGGTCTTGTCCCTAAAGTTGTCTCAAGACAGCGCTTGATAAAAAAATGTGACTATTCTGACTAGGAATGAGTCTATACCCCTGCCCCCGAGGATTTATGGGTCTGGTTGAGGAGGTTTGGTGAAACGTTGTGTCCCCTGAAAAAGACTGTGGATGATAGAGGAATCTGGACGGGTGGGTGGTCAGTGTCAATGAGGTTGAGTGTGTGTGGGAATGTGGCCCAGCATTTGCCCTCCTCTGCCTTTATTGGTAGAGATACAGTGCCTTGCGAAAGTATTCGGCCTCCTTGAACTTTTCAACCTTTTGCCACATTTCAGGATTCAAACATAAAGATATAAAATTTTCATTTTTTGTGAAGAATCACCAACAAGTGGGACACAATTGTGAAGTGGAACGAAATCTATTGGGTTTTTGAAACTTTTTTTAACTAATAAAAAAATGAAAAGTGGGGCGTGCAAAATGATTCGGCCCCCTTGTGTTAATACTTTGTAGAGCCACCTTTTGCTGCGATTACAGCTGCAAGTCACTTGGGGTATGTCTCTATCAGTTTTGCACATCGAGAGACTGAAATTCTTGCCCATTCTTCCTTGCAAAACAGCTGGAGCTCAGTGAGGTTGGATGGAGAGCGTTTGTGAACAGCAGTTTTCAGCTCTTTCCACAGATTCTCGATTGGATTCAGGTCTGGACTTTGACTTGGCCATTCTAACACCTGGATACGTTTATTTGTGAACCATTCCTTTGTAGATTTTGCTGTATGTTTGGGATCATTGTCTTGTTGGAAGATAAATCTCCGTCCCAGTTTCAGGTCTTTTGCAGACTCCAACAGGTTTTCATCCAGAATGGTCCTGTATTTGGCTGCATCCATCTTCCCCTCAATTTTAACCATCTTCCCTGTCCCTGCTGAAGAAAAGCAGGCCCAAACCATGATGCTGCCACCACCATGTTTGACAGTGGGGATGGTGTGTTGAGGGTGATGAGCTGTGTTGCTTTTACGCCAAACATATCGTTTTGCATTGTGGGCAAAAAGTTTGATTTTGGTTTCATCTGACCAGAGCACCTTCTTCCACATGTTTGGTGTGTCTCCCAGGTGGCTTGTGGCAAACTTTAGAAGAGACTTTTTATGGATATCTTTGAGAAATGGCTTTCTTCTTGCCACTCTTCCATAAAGGGCAGATTTGTGCAGTGTACGACTGATTGTTGTCCTATGGACAGACTCTCCCACCTCAGCTGTAGTTCTCTGCAGTTCATCCAGAGTGATCATGGGCCTCTTGGCTGCATCTCTGATCAGTCTTCTCCTTGTCTGAGCTGAAAGTTTAGAGGGACGGCCAGGTCTTGGTAGATTTGCAGTGGTCTGATACTCCTTCCATTTCAAAATGATGGCTTGCACAGTGCTCCTTGGGATGTTTAAAGCTTGGGAAATCTTTTTGTATCCAAATCCGGCTTTAAACTTCTCCACAACAGTATTACGGACCTGCCTGGTGTGTTCCTTGGTCTTCATGATGCTCTCTGCGCTTTCAACAGAACCCTGAGACTATCACAGAGCAGGTGCATTTATACAGAGACTTGATTACACACAGGTGGATTCTATTTATCACCATCAGTCATTTAGGACAACATTGGATCATTCAGAGATCCTCGCTGAACTTCTGGAGTGAGTTTGCTGCACTGAAAGTCAAGGGGCCGAATAATTTTGCACGCACCACTTTTCAGTTTTTTATTTGCTAAAAAAGTTTAAATTATCCAATAGATTTCGTTCCACTTCACAATTGTGTCCCACTTGTTGGTGATTCTTCACAAAAAATTTAAATTGTATATCTTTATGTTTGAAGCCTGAAATGTGGCAAAAGGTTGAAAAGTTCAAGGGGGCCGAATACTTTCGCAAGGCACTGTAGAATTGCCATATTCTACCCTGGTCAACCTAAGCTTTGCCATAAATGTGGAGTGAAGGGACATTTCTCCTCTAGCTGTCCAGAACAGAAGTGCTCTTTGTGTCAGAAACTGGGACATCATTAAATGTAACCTATGTGATAAGGTTGGTCACCCTTATAGCCGGTGCCCTGAGGCTTTGCACAATAAGTCAGAGCTAGTGGAGGAATTCTTCCACCTGGATAGAGAGGAGTCAGGGTTGGCGGAGGTTGTACCAGGGGATCCTAGTGTCTCTGCCCCATCAGAATCTGTGTCTGTGAGGCCGTCTGTGGTATCAGTGTCCCCCCCCAGTCTGTGGTTCTCCAGTCAGTGTCAGAAAGTGTGGTTGTCAGGCCTGTGTCTGCACCTATTGTTTCTCCTAGTGTAGCGAAGGTAGTGGAGGGTGCTGGACCAGAATGTATGGTGGTGCCAACCCCTCGGCATGGCAGAAGTGCAGCTGGAGGTCGGCAGACACTGAGGGTGGAGTGAGGGGTGGATTGGATGATGTGGGAGGGAGGTGGGAAGGCAATGAGAGTAGCTGGTGCAGAATGCAAGGTGAATTTCTGGAAGTCGGGGTGAATGATGTGGGGGGAGGGGTTAATGGGGGGGGGAGGAGGTTTGGACTGGCATCCTGATGGCTATTAAATCTCAAAAGGTTTTTTAGCCTGGATTATGTTTAAGTTGAGGTTCGGGGGTTTGTATTCTCTTTTTTTGTTGTCGTCATTAAAATATGTTTCTTAATATGTTAACTTGTCAGGAAAAGTTTTTCTTTACTTGCTGATGTAAGCACTCTTGTTTTTGTTTAGTCGTTGTTTATTTATGTGTAAATATGTTTTTATTAATAAGCTGTATGTTCGTATGATTTTTTAATTAAAAAAAAAATTACACTCTAATGCCCCCCCCCCCCCCCCCGCCCCTGCAGTCAGTCTCTGAACCATATTGTAAATTCTAATGCCCCGTACACACGAGCGGACTTTTCGACATCAAAGCTCCGACGGAACGATTCCGGCAGACTATTCGATCGTGTGTGTGGGCTGCAGCGGACTTTTGATTTGCAAAAATCCGACAGACTTTAGAAATGGAACCTGTTTCAAATTTCTCCGCCGGAACTCCGCCGGATCCAGTTCCTATCGAAAATTCCGCTCGTCTGTATGCTAGTCCGACGGACAAACAGCGACGCGAGGGCAGCTATTGGCTACTGGCTTCAAACTTCCTTATTCTGGTCCGGTCGTACGTCATCACGTTCAAATCCGTCGGACTTTAGTGTGATTGTGTGTGGCCAAGTTCATTCATTCGCAAAGTCCGTCAGAACTCCGTCGAAAGTCAGTCGGAAAGACCGTCGGACCTAGTCCGTTGAAAAGTCTGCTCGTGTGTACGCGGCATTAGCCCTTGTACACACAGTTGGACATTCCGACGGAAAATGTCCGATCGGACCGTGTTGTCTGATAATCTGACTGTGTGTGGGCTCCATCGGACTGTTTCCGTCGGAATATCCGACCGACAAAGTTTTAGAACTGGGCTATAAAAAAATTTCCAACAACATGATCCGATTGGACTTTGTCCGATCGTTTGTAGAGAATTCCGATCGGACAAAGTGCCACGCATGCTCAGATCAAATTCCTAGACCAAAGCTATTGGCTACTAGCCTGAACGTAGTCCCGTCGTAACGAAATAACGTCATCACGTTCTGAACGATCGGATTTTCCGACAATTTTCTCAGACCGTGTGAATGCAACGCAAGTTTCGGACAAAATCCGTCGGACAAAATCGGACGTATTTTGTTGTCGGAATGTCCGACCCGTGTGTAGAAGGGCTAACAGGCTATTAGTTGTGGCTGTCATTGCCAGTTCTTTTTCTAAAAGTTATTTTTTTAAAATTTTCCATTTATGCTCTTTCTTCCCAATTCGATATTTTCATTTCCAGCCACCCCAGTAGTGACCCTGACAGAGGACACTGAGAATCATCTTCTGATCTGCCAGGCGGAAAGGTTTTATTCTCCAGATCTAAACATTTCCTGGAGCGTCCCCTTGGGTGAAGAACGGACCCATGAGAACCTGACAGAGAACGAGGACGGAACTTTCACCAAGGTGTCCATACTGAACCTGACCAAGGAGACTGAAGGAGAGAACGTAGCCTGTCACCTGGTTCACAGCACACTACATACCGTCCTCTACCGATATGGTGAGCAGGGTGGTTCAGGGGTTGAACTTGTGCGGACCCAGTTGAGATGTAAATAAATTGTCTGTAAGACCCCTTTCACACTGGGGCATTTTTAAGGCGTTTTTCAGGTGCTTTTAGCGTTAAAAAAAAGCGCCTGTAAAGCGCTTGAAAGAAGCCTCATCTGCAGTTCCAATGTGAAAGCCCCGAGTGCATTAAGAGCCCTTTCACAATGTCAGCGCCCGAAAAACGCTTGTAAAGCGCCGCTTAAACTAGCAGCACTTTACCAGTTTTTTTTCAAGCGTTATCGGGGTGCTTTTAACCCCTGTTAGTGGCCAAATAAAGGTATAAAAGCGCCTGCAAAACGCTGCTGCCAATAGTGCTTTTCAGGCGTTTTACAGGTGCTTCCCATTGATTTCAATGGGAAGGGGCGCTTTAGGAGCGTTGTATTCACCGCTCCAAAAGCGCTGCAAAGAAGCTGCTTGCAGGCAAAAGCGCTGCAAAGAAGCTGCTTGCAGGACTTTTTTTGACGCCCTGCCAGCGCAGCGCCTCAGTGTGAAAGCACTCGGGCTTTTACATTGGGATTGCAGTTGCAGCTTCTTTCAAGCGCTTTACGGGTGCTTTTTTTAACGCTAAAGCGCCTGAAAAACGGCCCAGTGTGAAAGGGATCTCAGTGTGAAAGCACTCGGGCTTTTACATTGGGATTGCAGTTGCAGCTTCTTTCAAGTGCTTTATAGGCGCTTTTTTTAACGCTAAAGCGCCTGAAAAACGGCCCAGTGTGAAAGGGATCTCAGTGTGAAAGCACTCGGGCTTTTACATTGGGATTGCAGTTGCAGCTTCTTTCAAGCGCTTTACAGGCGCTTTTTTTTAACGCTAAAGCACCTGAAAAATGCCCCAGTGTGAGCCCTTGTACACACGGTCGGAGAAGCTGTCGGAATGAGTCTACGCACGACGGAAGATTGTTCCAGAATCCTACGACAAAAATCTTACACACATTTTGCACTGTTGTATTCGATCTTAGTTGTATACAACAAAATGTGAACGATCTGTCTTACGATAATCGGAACGTGTGTACGGGGCATTATTTTTACTATTGGGATTTTGTTTGTTTGTGTGTTAGCAGCTTTATTTTTTTTTCTTTTGGGTTTAGCGAGGTATTTTTCCCCATTTACACATAATGGACTTCAGTAGACTCAAACTTGAGTTGCATAGAATCTGATGAGTTGGAAAATTCTAAGCCCTTGTACACACGGTCGGAGAATCCGTCGGAATGTGTCCTATCGGACCGTGTTGTCAGATAATCCGACTGTGTGTGGTATGCATTGGACTGATTCCGTCCGAATCTCCGTCCGACCCAATTTTCCAACATGTTGGAAATATTTCCCGACCAACTGGGCCGGTCGGACCTAATCCGATCATGTGTAGAGCATTTTCATCGGACCAAGTGCCACGCATGCTCAGATCAAATTCCTACATCAAAGCTATTGGCTACTAGCCTGAATGTAATCCCATCGTAACGAAATTACGTCATCACGTTCTGAAAGATCGGATTTTTCGCCAACTTGGCCCGACCGTGTGTATGCAACAGTTTAGCGCCTGAAAAACACCCCAGTGTGAAAGGGATCTCAGTGTGAAAGCACTCGGGGCTTTTACATTGGGATTGCAGTTGCAGCTTCTTTCAAGCGCTTTACAGGCGCTTTTTTTAACGCTAAAGCGCCTGAAAAATGCCTGAAAAACGCCCCAGTGTGAAAGGGGTTCTTAGTGAAGATGACTCTTAGCCCCCGTACACACGGTCGGACATTTCGACAACCAAATCCGTCGGATTCTGTCCGTCGGATTCTGTCCGTCGGATTTTGTCCGTCGGATTCTGTCCGTCGGATCTTGTCCGCAACTGTTGCATACACACGGTCGGACAAAGTTGTCGAAAAATCCGATCATTCAGAACGTGATGATGTTATTTCGTTACGATGGGACTACGTTCAGGCTAGTAGCCAATAGCTTTGATGTAGGAATTTGATCTGAGCATGCGTGGCACTTTGTCCGATCGAAATTCTCTACACATGATCGGACCAGTTGGTCGGAAAATATTTCCAACATGTTGGAAAATTTGCTCCGACGGATATTCCGACGGAAACAGTCCCATGCATACCACACACAGTCGGATTATCCGACAACACGGTCCGATAGGACACATTCCGACGGATTCTCCGACCGTGTGTACAAGGGCTTAGAATTTTCCAACTCATCAGATTCTATGCAACTCAAGTTTGAGTCTACTGAAGTCCATTATGTGTAAATGGGGAAAAATACCTCGCTAAACCCAAAAGAAAAAAAATAAAGCTGCTAACACACAAACAAACAAAGTCCCAATAGTAAAAATAATGCCCCGTACACACGTTCCGATTATCGTAAGACAGATCGTTCACATTTTGTTGTATACAACTAAGATCGAATACAACAGTGCAAAATGTGTGTAAGATTTTTCTCGTACGATTCTGGAACAATCTTCCGTCGTGCGTAGCTATGTATTTTAAATGATGTCAAATATGTGTGACCTTCTGGTTTATTTTCGTGTTTCCGATCATGCGCGGTGTTTGTCGAATGACTTTTATCGGACGCATACTGTACTGGCTACACGATTGTCGTACGACGGGCTGTCATCCGACCAAAGTTTTCCCGTTTGTCCCTTCGGATTTGGTTGGACGGATTGTCGCGATCGGCTGTCGAAAGCTGCGTACTAACGATCAGATTATCGAACGATCTGTCCGAAAGCGACTTTTGTGGTCCGATAATCGGAACGTGTGTACGGGGCATAAGTGCAGCGCTAAAGGTAACCGAACAGGTGTACACAATGAAAGTATCAAAGTGAGTGGATCAAGGATAACCTAAGAAACATAGGTAAATAATATAGTATAATAACACCGTGATGTGCAAATGCCAGACCTATATCAAATGGCCAATGTCCACATATAAAAAGTCCACTGGGTAGAGGAATAGCTCTAAGTCCCAAACAGGCATGTACTGGCCATCGGGACTACAGGGAGTTTCCCGGTGGGCCGATGGCTCAGTGGGCCACTCTGATGTAAGGGGGCTGGTGATGGGACACTCTGATGTAAGGGGGCTGGTGATGGGACACTCTGATGTAATGGGGGTGCTGATGGGACACTCTGATGTAAGGGGGCTGGTGATGGGACACTCTGATGTAAGGGGGCTGGTGATGGGACACTCTGATGTAAGGGGGCTGGTGATGAGACACTCTGATGTAAGGGGGCTGGTGATGAGACACTCTGATGTAAGGGGGCTGGTGATGAGACACTCTGATGTAAGGGGGCTGGTGATGGGACACTCTGATGTAAGGGGACTGGTGATGAGACACTCTGATGTAAGGGGGCTGGTGATGAGACACTCTGATGTAAGGGGGCTGGTGATGGGACACTCTGATGTAAGGGGGCTGGTGATGGGACACTCTGATGTAAGGGGGCTGGTGATGGGACACTCTGATGTAAGGGGGCTGCTGATGGGACACTCAAAATGTAAGTGGGCCGGTCTGGATGAAGTCCAGGGCCAAATTTCTGTCCCAGTCCAACCCTGGTCCCAAACAGAGGCAAATATGATATGGTCACTGCAGGCTAAGATGACATCATAAAACGTATTCTGATGAAGGAATGGGTACTCTTACCAGAGCGGATGGACGCACAAACCATACGGCGGTGCGTCAAAAAGGCTTGTAATACTGGTTTACCAGTGCAGGATGATGCCAGGCTGGAGAAAGGCACGGGGACTGTAACGCCAATCTGGATGGGATTGGATGGTAGTTCCAGAGCGATAATTCCAGATAGATTCCGGAGCTTCCCAAAGAGTCCAAACCAGTCCCAGACAGGGTGCTCAGGGGACAACCATCAATACTCAAGCATGGTGAAAGAAAAAGGACAAAAAGCTCCACGTGGCGTAGGTCAACCACGGTTGGTTTACTAAAAAAATAACCATACAATGAAATGCAAGTAAAAGTTAAAAAGTGATCACAAAAATGGTATAAAAAAGCAATGTGGGAAGCAGGAGGTGCTGGCCCGACGCGTTTCGTCTGAATAGTCTTCAACTGGGGCATATCCTGGATATAATTCCAGAACCTCCGCTCTGGAATTATCGCTCTGTAACTACCATCCAATCCCATCCAGATTGGCGTTACGGTCTCCGTGCCTTTCTCCAGCCTGGTATCATCCCGCACTGGGAAACCAGTATTACAAGCCTTTTTGACGCACCGCCGTATGGTTTGTGCGTCTATCTGCTCTGGTAAGAGTACCCATTCCTTCATCAGAATAGTTTTATGATGTCATGTTAGCCTGCTGTGACCATATGATATTTGCCTCTGTTTGGGACTTAGCCCTTGTACACACGGTCGGAGAATCCGTCGGAATGTGTCCTATCGGACCGTGTTGTCGGATAATCCGACTCTGCGTGGTTTGCATCGGACTGTTTCTGTCGGAATATCCGTCGGACCAAATTTTCCAACTTGTTGGAAATATTTTCCGACAAACTGGTCCGATCGGACGTACTCCGATCATGTGTAGAGAATTCCGATCGGACAAAGTGCCACGCATGCTCAGATCAAATTCCTACATCAAAGCTATTGGCTACTAGCCTGAACGTAGTCCCATCGTAACGAAATTACGTCATCACGCTCTGAAAGTTCGGATTTTTCGACAACTTTGTCCGACCGTGTGTATGCAACAGTTTCGGACAAGATCCGACAGACAAAATCCGACGGATTTGGTTGTCGGAATCTCCGACCGTGTGTACAGGGGCTTAGAGCTATTCCTCTACCCAGTGGACTTTTTATATGTGGACATTGGCCATTTGATTTAGGTCTGGCATTTGCACATCACTGTGTTATTATACTATATTATTTACCTATGTTTCTTAAGCCCCGTACACACGAGAGGACTTATGTCCGACAGACTTCCGAAGGAGTTCCGTCGGAGTTCCGACGGAGTTATGACGGACTTTTCGGCGGAGCGTACCTGGCCACACACAATCCCACTAAACTCCGACGGATTCGAACGTGATGACGTACGACTGGATTCGAATAAGGAAGTTCATAGCCAGTAGCCAATAGCTGCCCTAGCGTCGGTTTTAGTCCGTCGGAATAGCATACACACGAGCGGATTTTTCGAAGGGACCGGGCCCGGCAGAGTTCCTTCGGAAAAATTTGAAGCATGTTCTATATTCTAAAGTCCTTCGGACTTTGGCGAGTCAAAAGTCCGTTGCAGCCCACACACGATCGAATAGTCTGACGGAATCAGTCCGTCGGACTTTGGATGTTGAAAAGTCCGCTCGTGTGTACGGGGCTTTAGGTTATTCTTGATCCACTCACTTTGATACTTTCATTGTATACACCTGTTCAGGTTTCCTTTAGCGCTACACTTACTGAAGTCCATTGACTCCACCATTTTCTCATCAATGATGGTGAGATTGTGGCAGCACTGCATGGACAAACTTTGAGTCATTCGAAGATGTTTTCCCCTTTCTCCTTTATCTTCTGTGTTCTGTACAGTAGTCATGTGGTCAAGATGTTCTATCTTATCTCTCTATACTGTCTGTTTCCCTAACAGATCCTTTATCAATCCTGTATGTGAAGCTCTTTCCTGTTCGCGTAGCTCTGGTCCTGATAGTAATATTGAGCCTGGTGTCTTTCCAAATCTATCACCACCGAAAATGGAAGGTAAGTCTTTCCCACATTTAGATGTTTCTCATGTTCTAATAAGACAAATAGCTCTCCGTAACATGGTCTGGTTGCTATTGGATACCGACCACAAGGGAAGAAAGCCAGGCAATGACCCCCTCGCTACCAGAAGACCTGTCACTCTTACCAGGTACCACACCTAATGATTGGTTGCTTTGTGTCTTTAGTGAAAAAAATAGTGTAGCGCTAACGATATTAGTATATGGATGTAGCGCCGGCTCCCGAAGTGCACACGCTATGTGTTTTTCTCTATTTAAAATTCCTAAAACCGCAGTTTTTTTTTGGGTCAATTACATTAGATTGTGGTTTCAGTGCCAGTCTGGCTGGATTGTACTGGGTTCTGCTTGGCCACAGGTGTCGCTGTCACTTCTGGCAAGTGTGAGGACGCAGTTCGGCCGGGCGCATTGAGTGCCATTCTTTCTCGGAACCAGCCCAGTGGGAGTAGAAGGGATCTCACCGCTCCAGGAGCACACATGCAGGCTGTAAACTGTTCTCTTTGGATGGGAAGCCACAGGTGCTGCCTATTACCACTAGCAACAGACGAAAAACAAGCTCTGGACTGCTCTGGGAGAGGGTACTTAAGGTGCTGACATCACGTGCTTCTGGGTTCCGGTCCAGAAGATCTTTCTGTCTGTAGGGTCCTGGTCCTCCTGACCAGCCAACCTTGGCCCTCATGCCCTGTGGTGCGGATCCATCCATTTTCGAGTCTCGGGGCTGGCCAGCCCGAGGCAAACTAACTGGAAGGAGGATTCAAAGGTGGTCCGGTGCCGTCTCATCTGAGGAGAGGCCCAGCAACTGAGGAAGCAACCAGGGGAGGACTCTTCAGGAGAAGACCACGCATGAGGCTGGCTTCTCAGAAAGAGCCCTGAGGCTTAGTTGAAAGACGCCAAGTGAATCTACACCCATGCGGTATCGCCGGACCGGCTGCAAGATACTGGTACCGCATGAAGGCTCTCTAAATTTGTCTACGTCCTTCAGTTACAACAAGTCCGTGGCAGAGACTTTACTTTTCAATTGACTTTGCTCTATTTAAGCACTCTATCGGCTGCTAGGCCTGGTGAGAGGAGGTCTATCCGATAGCTGTGAGAATCCAGATGGATTTCTATAGTAAGACACTTCCTATTTTCAGCAGTTCCAAGAGTACCTGAACTTCCAGCCTAACCCTCTACCCTTTATTGAGAGACTGTGTTTTGTCTACCCTTTTTTTGTGAATAAAAATCCCAAAAGTGGATCCAGTGTCAGTTTTTGCAGTTCTTTGGGCCATCTACCTCGGGAAACCCCCTAGATGTACAAGAGGTCATGAATGTAGCCATAAGCCCAACAAAACCAGCTGCTCCTTCAGCGGTCAGTGCTACATGAAGGTACTAATACAGTGCCTTGCGAAAGTATTCAGCCCCCTTGAACTTTTCAACCTTTTGCCACATTTCAGGCTTCAAACATAAAGATATAAAATTTTTATATTTTGTGAAGAATCACCAACAAGTGGGACACAATTGTGAAGTGGAACGAAATCTGTTGGATTTTTGAAACTTTTTTAACTAATAAAAAACTGAAAAGTGGGGCGTGCAAAATGATTCGGCCCCCTTGCGTTAATACTTTGTAGAGCCACCTTTTGCTGCGATTACAGCTGCAAGTCGCTTGGGGTGTCTCTATCAGCTTTGCACATCGAGAGACTGAAATTCTTGCCCATTCTTCCTTGCAAAACAGCTGGAGCTCAGTGAGGTTGGATGGAGAGCGTTTGTGAACAGCAGTTTTCAGCTCTTTCCACAGATTCTCGATTGGATTCCGGTCTGGACTTTGACTTGGCCATTCTAACACCTGGATACGTTTATTTGTGAACCATTCCTTTGTAGATTTTGCTGTATGTTTGGGATCGTTGTCTTGTTGGAAGATAAATCTCCGTCCCAGTTTCAGGTCTTTTGCAGACTCCCAACAGGTTTTCATCCAGAATGGTCCTGTATTTGGCTGCATCCATCTTCCCCTCAATTTTAACCATCTTCCCTGTCCCTGCTGAAGAAAAGCAGGCCCAAACCATGATGCTGCCACCACCATGTGTGACAGTGGGGATGGTGTGTTGAGGGTGATGAGCTGTGTTGCTTTTACGCCAAACATATCGTTTTGCATTGTGGGCAAAAAGTTGGATTTTGGTTTCATGTGACCAGAGCACCTTCTTCCACATGTTTGGTGTGTCTCCCAGGTGGCTTGTGGCAAACTTTAGACGAGACTTTTTATGGATATCTTTGAGAAATGGCTTTCTTCTTGCCACTCTTCCATAAAGGGCAGATTTGTGCAGTGTACGACTGATTGTTATCCTATGGACAGACTCTCCCACCTCAGCTGTAGTTCTCTTTAGTTCATCCAGAGTAATCAGGGGCCTCTTGGCTGCATCTCTGATCAGTCTTCTCCTTGTCTGAGCTGAAAGTTTAGAGGGACGGCCAGGTCTTGGTAGATTTGCAGTGGTCTGATACTCCTTCTATTTCAAAATGATGTCTTGCACATTGCTCCTTGGGATGTTTAAAGCTTGGGAAATCTTTTTGTATCCAAATCCGGCTTTAAACTTCTCCACAACAGTATTACGGACCTGCCTGGTGTGTTCCTTGGTCTTCATGATGCTCTCTGCGCTTTCAACAGAACCCTGAGACTATCACAGAGCAGGTGCATTTATACAGAGACTTGACTACACACAGGTGGATTCTATTTATCACCATCAGTCATTTAGGACAACATTGGATCATTCAGAGATCCTCGCTGAACTTCTGGAGTGAGTTTGCGGCACTGAAAGTAAAGGGGCCGAATAATTTTGCACGCACCACTTTTCAGTTTTTTATTTGCTAAAAAAGTTTAAAATATCCAATAGATTTCGTTCCACTTCACAATTGTGTCCCACTTGTTGGTGATTCTTCACAAAAAATAAAAATGTTATATCTTTATGTTTGAAGCCTGAAATGTGGCAAAAGGTTGAAAAGTTCAAGGGGGCCGAATACTTTCGCAAGGCACTGTAAGTATACGCAAACATATTATGAATACTTCAAAAAAATATATCGGAAAAACAAATGTATTGCTGATCCTAGCGCTCAAAGTGGAAAAAGTAAAATTGTCAATGCACTATAGCTGCTGTTATAACAATAAAAGAATCTAAAAAAATATGCAAAGATAAATTATGAACATAAATAAAATACCCTGGCATTAACAGCACATAAAATACCTCTGACCACAGATGTTTAAAGTGCGAAAAAGTGCCAGAAATGCCATACATGCACATTTGGTATTATGACACTTCTTACCTGTCCAGTGGGCTGCCAATAGTGTATGTAAGGAGGTGCTTCCCAAAGTAGCACACATTATTTAGACATTCAGCTCTCAATCAAGTGGAGAGAGTTAAAGAGGAAGTAAACCCTGATGGGTTTACTTCCTCTTTTTTTCCCTGCAAAGGTAAAGCATAATGGACTACTATACATCGCATCGCATCGCATAGTAGCTCATTATGTATCACTTACCTGACACAGGAGCCAGCGAAGTCGCCGCTGTCCCCTGTAGTCCGCCGCATCCATCTTGCTGGTGGCGTCTCGCAGCTCCGCCGAATGACAGCGGCGAAGCCGCGATGACGTCACTCCCGCGCATGCGCACGGGAGTCGACAAATTAGGCAGCTCCATTCTTGGACTTGCCGCGTTTAGTGCGCCTGCGCGCCGCTGTCTACGGCGCATGCGCCGTAGACAGCGGTGCCCATTTTCGGGCAAATATCTCCTAAACCATATAGGTTTAGGAGATATTGCTTGGACCTACAGGTAAGCCTTAATCTAGGCTTACCTGTAGGTCAAAGTGGTTTGAAAGGGTTTACTTCCTCTTTAAATTAACTTTTTTATATTGTACTATTTTGCAAGCGAACTTCCCTTATCCCCTATCTCTGTCTCTGAGTCTGCAATACTATACTCCCATCTAGTGGACAAGTGTGGATCTGCAATATTATACTGCCACCCAGTGCTCAAATGTTGGAACTACCCTTAGCATCCCAGTTATTGACTGTAATGCCGCGTACACACGACCAGACTTTTCGAGGGACTAAGTCTGACAGACTTTCAACGGAGTTCTGACGGACTTTCCGAATGAACGGACTTGGCCACACACAATCACACCAAAGTCCGACGGATTGGAACGTGAAGACGTACGACTGGACTAGAATAAGGAAGTTCATAGCCAGTAGCCAATAGCTGCCCTCGCATCGGTTTTTGTCCGTCGGACTAGCACACACACGAGCGGATTTCTCAGTAGGAACTGGGTCTGGCAGAGTTCTGGCGGAAAAATTTGAAGCATGTTTCATTTCTAAAGTCTGTCAGACTTTTGCAAATCAAAAGTCCGTTGCAGCCCACACACGTTCGAATGGTCTGCCGGAATCATTCCGTCAGACTTTGGATGTTGAAAAGTCCGGTCGTGTGTACGCAGCATTAGTCTCTGTTCAATACTGATTGCAAGCTCTTTCTTTTGTGCATTGTCAGGCTACCCTACATTCATTCAGTAAAAGCCAAGTAGTACAATGCTGTTTGTCTGAATTGGCTGCCACTGTGACATCACAACACATGTACAATACAAAATACACACTGGTGACTTTCGGTTGTCCCGATTCTCTTTTTCAGGTGTCACAAAGCCGAAAAATGCGAGCAGAAGAGCGGGAAGCCGTAGCTGCAGAATTATCAGAGGCTGCCAGTCTACAAACAGTCCCTGGCTCTATGTGAACATTCTCATGGTCCTCATTCTCCGTCCTTTTTTTTTTCTAATTTGATGGCTTGTTATTATTGGGGGTTTTGAGAAAGAAAAATCCTAGAAAGATAATTGCAACGAGTTGCCTTTTTTTATAGTACCAAATCATAAACGTTATTGCTTTTTTCTTTGAATGTCTGTAAATTTGGGGTGAATGGCAAAAAAAATTGACAAATAGACCTCCTAGAGCAGTGATGGGGAACCTTGGCACCCCAGATGTTTTGGAACTACATTTCCCATAATGCTCTTGCACTCTGCAGTGTAGGTGAGCATCATGGGAAATGTAGTTCCAAAACATCTGGGGTGCCAAGGTTCGCCATCACTGTCCTAGAGTAATTACAAGCTTATCATTTACTCCCTCTAGTGGTCAACCTACAAATGACTAAATCAGTAATAAAATGATGTAAGCTCTAACGAGCAGGGCCCTCTGATTCCCTCCTGTCTTGAATTGTATTGTATTGTAATGTCTACCCTCATGTTGTAAAGCGCTGCGTAAACTGTCGGTGCTATATAAATCCTGTATAATAATAATAATAATAATGATAATAATAAAAATATAAAAGTCACATCAAAAAATGACCTTAAACGCTCATAACCCCCCACAACATGTACCCAGAGATGTGTTTTTTTTTATAGTAAACCTGGCAATAAAGTCTCTAAATGTTCAATAACTGAAAATGCACTGAGATTTCCATTTCAGAAAATGCTGCGAGAAAACCAGAAATTAAAACTTTTTTTTTTTTTTTTTTTCGATTTTTTCGATTTAGAGTGTATTGTGTCATACTGATGCAAAAAAAAAAAAAAAAACATTTAATGGTATATAATTGCAGTAAATTCACCTCCCAAAATACAGTTCCTTCAAAAAGTATTCATACCCCTTGACATTTTCCACGTTTTGTCACAACAAAGTGGCCCATAATTGTGAAGTGGAAGGAAAATGGTCAATGGTTTTCTTTTTGTTTATTTATTTTTTACAAATAAATATATGAAAAGTTTGTGTGGGGGGGGGGGGGGTATTTGTATTCAGCCCGCTTTACCCTGATACCCCCTAACTAAAATCTAGTGGAACCAATTGCCTTCAGAAGTCACCTAATTAGTAAATAATGCCCTCCTGTGTGTGTAATTTAATCTCAGTATTGAAGGGAATGTAGATTGTCTAGAGGTGGTTTTTAACCCCTTCATGTCCCACACTTAGTCTTCTAGACCTCAACCAAAGCAACAGACCCCACTCCCTGGCTGAGCCCCCTAACCCTACTATGTGCTAACCCAGATTTTCCCCAGGCAACAAGTGACAACTTTCTTGTACATACTTGGCCCCACCGAGACGTACGAGCAACCAACCTGTTCAACAGAGGCATCTTCCTAAAACTGGAAGACCTTAAATATCTCCTAAACGTATATACCACAGTGGACATGCACATATGAGACACTTTCTATGTAGAAATGCAAATAGTGTAGCGCTAATTTAAGTGATAGTGTAATCACAAGAGAAGATCTGTGTACAATCATAAATAATATGAAAAACAGTGAGTAAAGTCCTCCATAATATGACTGATGCACAAAGAAATGTGGTAAAACTTCTTCAGAAGAAATGGACGTTTCACTGATCGAGTGCAACCAAATATATCAACTTGTCTGAAGAGATCTAGAAGGTGGGTAAAATACTCTTACCAGATATGTTGGACTCACCAGTCTTACGACGGTTGAGTCGGAAGCGCTTAGGATCCAGACATAGGACCAGATGGTAGATTGATGATGGTCAGAGTGGATTTCAAGAAGACTCCAAATGACGGAAGACCTTGGGGGGCATCTCTCAAGATGTTCTTCGGAATGTTCCTCAAGTTATCCAAATTGGATGTAGCTCAGTTGGAATTCCAACCCCAAATGAAGGGGGAGGAGGTTTACGGAAATTAAGACAAAGAAAAAAGAAAGCTCCAAATGGTGCAGGTCAAAAAAATATTAACCATCAGGTTTTATTAAAAGGTCATAAAAATGGACAAAAATGATGACAAGTGATCACAAAAACAGGGTAAAAGCAATGTGGGGTACCAGATGCGATCCCGACGCGTTTCGACAAAGAGTGTCTTCAACAGGCTTCATCCTGGGGACCGTTCCTCCTCTCGCTTCATCCTGGGGACCATTCCTCATCTCGCTTCATCCTGGGGACCATTCCTCCTCTCGCTTCATCCTGGGGACCATTCCTCCTCTCGCTTCATCCTGGGGACCATTCCTCCTCTTGCTTCATCCTGGGGACCGTTCCTCATCTCGCTTCATCCTGGGGACCGTTCCTCCTCTCTCTTCATCCTGGGGACCATTCCTCCTCTCGCTTCATCCTGGGGACCATTCCTCCTCTCGCTTCATCCTGGGGACCATTCCTCCTCTCGCTTCATCCTGGGGACCATTCCTCCTCTCGCTTCATCCTGGGGACCATTCCTCATCTCGCTTCATCCTGGGGACCATTCCTCCTCTTGCTTCATCCTGGGGACCGTTCCTCATCTCGCTTCATCCTGGGGACCGTTCCTCCTCTCTCTTCATCCTGGGGACCATTCCTCCTCTCGCTTCATCCTGGGGACCATTCCTCCTCTCGCTTCATCCTGGGGACCATTCCTCATCTCGCTTCATCCTGGGCACCATTCCTCCTCTCCTCATCCTGGGGACCATTCTTCCTCTCCTCATCCTGGGGACCATTCCTACTCTCTCTTCATCCTGGGGACCATTCCTCCTCTCTCTTCATCCTGGGGACCATTCCTCCTCTCCTCATCCTGGGAACCATTCCTCCTCTCCTCATCCTGGGAACCATTCCTCCTCTCTCCTCATCCTGGGGACCATTCCTCCTCTCTCTTCATCCTGGGGACCATTCCTCATCTCGCTTCATCCTGGGGACCATTCCTCCTCTCGCTTCATCCTGGGGACCATTCCTCCTCTCGCTTCATTCTGGAGACCATTCCTCCTCTTGCTTCATCCTGGGGACCGTTCCTCATCTCGCTTCATCCTGGGGACCGTTCCTCCTCTCTCTTCATCCTGGGGACCATTCGTCCTCTCCTCATCCTGGGGACCATTCCTCCTCTCCTCATCCTGGGCACCATTCCTCCTCTCCTCATCCTGGGGACCATTCCTCCTCTCTCTTCATCCTGGGGACCATTCCTCCTCTCTCTTCATCCTGGGGACCATTCCTCCTCTCTCTTCATCCTGGGGACCATTCCTCCTCTCTCCTTATCTTGAGGACCATTCCTCCTTTTGCTTCATCCTGGGGACCATTCCTCCTCTCGCTTCATCCTGGGGACCGTTCCTCCTCTCTCTTCATCCTGGGGACCGTTCCTCATCTCGCTTCATCCTGGGGATCGTTCCTCCTCTCGCTTCATCCTGGGGACCATTCCTCCTCTCTCCTCATCCTGGGGACCATTCCTCCTCTCCTCATCCTGGGGACCATTCCTCCTCTCCTCATCCTGGGCACCATTCCTCCTCTCCTCATCCTGGGGACCATTCTTCCTCTCCTCATCCTGGGGACCATTCCTCCTCTCTCTTCATCCTGGGGACCATTCCTCCTCTTTCTTCATCCTGGGGACCATTCCTTCTCTCTCTTCATCCTGGGGACTATTCCTCCTCTCTCCTTATCTTAAGGACCATTCCTCCTCTCGCTTCATCCTGGGGACCATTCCTCCTCTTGCTTCATCCTGGGGACCATTCCTCCTCTCTCTTCATCCTGGGGACCGTTCCTCATCTCGCTTCATCCTGGGGACCGTTCCTCCTCTCTCTTCATCCTGGGAACCATTCCTCCTCTCGCTTCATCCTGGGGACCATTCCTCATCTCGCTTCATCCTGGGGACCATTCCTCCTCTCGCTTCATCCTGGGGACCATTCCTCCTCTCGCTTCATCCTGGAGACCGTTCCTCCTCTTGCTTCATCCTGGGGACCATTCCTCCTCTCTCTTCATCCTGGGGACCATTCCTCCTCTCTCTTCATCCTGGGGACCGTTCCTCATCTCGCTTCATCCTGGGGACCATTCCTCCTCTCTCTTCATCCTGGGGACCATTCCTCCTCTCGCTTCATCCTGGGGACCATTCCTCCTCTCGCTTCATCCTGGGGACCATTCCTCCTCTTGCTTCATCCTGGGGACCGTTCCTCATCTCGCTTCATCCTGGGGACCGTTCCTCCTCTCTCTTCATCCTGGGGACCGTTCCTCCTCTCCTCATCCTGGGAACCATTCCTCCTCTCGCTTCATCCTGGGGACCATTACTCCTCTCTCTTCATCCTGGGGACCGTTCCTCATCTCGCTTCATCCTGGGGACCGTTCCTCCTCTCCTCATCCTGGGAACCATTCCTCCTCTCGCTTCATCCTGGGGACCATTACTCCTCTCTCTTCATCCTGGGGACCATTACTCCTCTCTTTTCATCCTGGGGACCATTCTTCATCTCTCTTCATCTCTTTACGTTCTCACCATCTGTTCAGCTCCGCCCACCCACCTGCAAGTCTCCGCCCACTCGAGGCTATAATTTTTCTCCACCGTGAAAATAAATCTACAGCGCATGCGCTGTTAATGGCAGGGGATTGGTGCATGCGCGGTACAGGCCCGCCGTCAGCTGTTTCAGTGACGGAGCCCCACAGGAAGTGACAGGGTGAGCGGATTTCATAAGTCGCAGGAAATTTTAGAACACCGGACCAATGTAAAATCTGCTAAGAAAATATTATTCCCCGGTGTTCTAAAATTTCCTGCGACTTATGAAATTCGTGAAAACTTATGAAATTTTCACGGCGGAGAAAAATTATAGCCTCGAGTGGGCGGAGACTTGCGGGTGGGTGGGCGGAGCTGAACAGATGGTGAGAACGTGAAGAGATGAAGAGAGATGAGGAATGGTCCCCAGGATGAAGAGAGAGGAGGAATGGTTCCCAGGATGAGGAGAGGAGGAATGGTGCCCAGGATGAGGAGAAGAGGAGGAATTGTCTCCAGGATGAGGAGAGAGGAGGAATGGTTCCCAGGATGAGGAGAGGAGGAATGGTGCCCAGGATGAGGAGAAGAGGAGGAATTGTCTCCAGGATGAGGAGAGAGGAGGAATGGTTCCCAGGATGAGGAGAGGAGGAATGGTGCCCAGGATGAGGAGAAGAGGAGGAATTGTCCCCAGGATGAAACGAAAGGAGGAATGGTCCTCAAGATGACGAGAGAGGAGGAATGGTCCTCAAGATGAGGAGAGAGGAGGAATGGTCCCCAGGATGAGGAGAGGAGGAATGGTCCTCAAGATGAGGAGAGAGGAGGAATGGTTCCCAGGATGAGGAGAGAGGAGGAATGGTTCCCAGGATGAGGAGAGAGGAGGAATGGTTCCCAGGGTGAGGAGAGAGGAGGAATGGTCCTCAAGATGAGGAGAGAGGAGGAATGGTTCCCAGGATGAGAAGAGAGGAGGAATGATTCCCAGGATGAGGAGAAGAGGAGGAATTGTCTCCAGGATGAGGAGAGAGGAGGAATGGTCTCCAGGATGAGGAGAGAGGAGGAATGGTCTCCAGGATGAGGAGAGAGGAGGAATGGTCTCCAGGATGAGGAGAGGAGGGATGGTCTCCAGGATGAGGAGAGAGGAGGGATGGTCTCCAGGACGAGGAGAGAGGAGGAATGGTCTCCAGGATGAGGAGAGAGGAGGAATGGTCTCCAGGATGAGGAGAGAGGAGGGATGGTCTCCAGGATGAGGAGAGAGGAGGAATGGTCTCCAGGATGAGGAGAGAGGAGGGATGGTCTCCAGGATGAGGAGAGAGGAGGGATGGTCTCCAGGATGAGGAGAGAGAAGGAATGGTCTCCAGGATGAGGAGAGAGGAGGGATGGTCTCCAGGATGAGGAGAGAGAAGGAATGGTCTCCAGGATGAGGAGAGAGGAGGGATGGTCCCCAGGATTAAGAGAGGTATCTACCCAGCTGGACACAGACACCAGTTCAACCTAACAATGGTTATCCCCATCTTGTCCATGCCATGTGCCATCATCCCCCATCCTCTCTCCGTACCATCATCCCCCATCCTCTCCGTGCCATGTGCCATCATCCCCCATCCTCTCTCCGTGCCGAAAGGAGGAATGGTCCTCAAGATGAGGAGAGAGGAGGAATGGTCCTCAAGATGAGGAGAGAGGAGGAATGGTCCCCAGGATGAGGAGAGGAGGAATGGTCCTCAAGATGAGGAGAGAGGAGGGATGGTCTCCAGGATGAGGAGAGAGGAGGGATGGTCTCCAGGATGAGGAGAGAGGAGGAATTGTCTCCAGGATGAGGAGAGAGGAGGGATGGTCTCCAGGAAGAGGAGAGAGGAGGGATGGTCTCCAGGATGAGGAGAGAGGAGGAATTGTCTCCAGGATGAGGAGAGAGGAGGAATGGTCTCCAGGATAAGGAGAGAGGAGGGATGGTCTCCAGGATGAGGAGAGAGGAGGGATGGTCTCCAGGATGAGGAGAGAGGAGGAATGGTCTCCAGGATGAGGAGAGAGGAGGGATGGTCCCCAGGATTAAGAGAGGTATCTACCCAGCTGGACACAGACACCAGTTCAACCTAACAATGGTTATCCCCATCTTGTCCATGCCATGTGCCATCATCCCCCATCCTCTCTCCGTACCATCACCCCCCATCCTTTCCGTGCCATCATCCCCCATCCTCTCCATGCCATGTGCCATCATCCCCCATCCTCTCCATGCCATGTGCCATCATCCCCCATCCTCTCCATGCCATGTGCCATCATCCCCCATCCTCTCCATGCCATGTGCCATCATCCCCCATCCTCTCCATGCCATGTGCCATCATCCCCCATCCTCTCCATGCCATGCGCCATCATCCCCCATCCTCTCCATGCCGTGTACCATCCGTTATCTCCCATCCTCTCCATGCCATGCGCCATCATCCCCCATCCTCTCCATGCCGTGTACCATCCGTTATCCTCCATCCTCTCCATGCCAGGCGCCATCATCCCCATCCTCTCCATGCCGTGTGTCATCATCCCCCATCCTCTCCATGCCGTGTGCCATCCGTTATCCCCCATTCTCTCCATGCCATGCGCCATCATCCCCCATCCTCTCCATGCCGTGTACCATCCCTTATCCTCCATCCTCTCCATGCCAGGCGCCATCATCCCCATCCTCTCCATGCCGTGTGTCATCATCCCCCATCCTCTCCATGTCGTGTACCATCCGTTATCCCCCATCCTCTCCATGCCATGCGCCATCATCCCCCATCCTCTCCATGCCGTGTGCCATCCGTTATCCCCCATCCTCTCCGTGCCTTCATCCACCATCCTCTCCATGCCATGCGCCATCATCCCCCATCCTCTCCATGCTGTGTACCATCCGTTATCCCCCATCCTCTCCATGCCATGCGCCATCATCCCCCATCCTCTCCATGCCATCATCCCCCATCCTCTCCGTGCCATGTGCCATCATCCACCATCCTGTCCGTGCCATGCGCCATCATCCCCCATCCTCTCCATGCCGTGTACCATCCGTTATCCCCCATCCTCTCCGTGCCATGTGCCATCATCCCCCATCCTCTCTCCGTACCATCATCCCCCATCCTCTCCGTGCCATGTGCCATCATCCCCCATCCTCTCTCCGTACCATCATCCCCCATCCTCTCCGTGCCATGTGCCATCATCCCCCCCCATCCTCTCTCCGTACCATCATCCCCCATCCTCTCCGTGCCATGTGCCATCATCCCCCATCCTCTCTCCGTACCATCATCCCCCATCCTCTCCGTGCCGAAAGGAGGAATGGTCCTCAAGATGAGGAGAGAGGAGGAATGGTCCCCAGGATGAGGAGAGGAGGAATGGTCCTCAAGATGAGGAGAGAGGAGGAATGGTCCTCAAGATGAGGAGAGAGGAGGGATGGTTCCCAGGATGAGGAGAGAGGAGGAATGGTTCCCAGGATGAGGAGAGAGGAGGAATGGTTCCCAGGATGAGGAGAGAGGAGGAATGGTTCCCAGGATGAGGAGAGAGGAGGAATGGTCTCCAGGATGAGGAGAGAGGAGGGATGGTCTCCAGGATGAGGAGAGAGGAGGAATCGTCTCCAGGATGAGGAGAGAGGAGGGATGGTCTCCAGGATGAGGAGAGAGGAGGGATGGTCTCCAGGATGAGGAGAGAGGAGGAATGGTCTCCAGGATGAGGAGAGAGGAGGGATGGTCTCCAGGATGAGGAGAGAGGAGGAATGGTCTCCAGGATGAGGAGAGAGGAGGGATGGTCTCCAGGATGAGGAGAGAGGAGGAATGGTCTCCAGGATGAGGAGAGAGGAGGGATGGTCTCCAGGATGAGGAGAGAGGAGGGATGGTCTCCAGGATGAGGAGAGAGGAGGGATGGTCTCCAGGATGAGGAGAGAGGAGGAATGGTCTCCAGGATGAGGAGAGAGGAGGAATGGTCTCCAGGATGAGGAGAGAGGAGGGATGGTCTCCAGGATGAGGAGAAGAGGAGGAATTGTCTCCAGGATGAGGAGAGAGGAGGGATGGTCTCCAGGAAGAGGAGAGAGGAGGGATGGTCTCCAGGATGAGGAGAGAGGAGGAATGGTCTCCAGGATGAGGAGAGAGGAGGAATTGTCTCCAGGATGAGGAGAGAGGAGGAATGGTCTCCAGGATGAGGAGAGAGGAGGGATGGTCTCCAGGATGAGGAGAGAGGAGGAATTGTCTCCAGGATGAGGAGAGAGGAGGAATGGTCTCCAGGATGAGGAGAGAGGAGGGATGGTCTCCAGGATGAGGAGAAGAGGAGGAATTGTCTCCAGGATGAGGAGAGAGGAGGGATGGTCTCCAGGAAGAGGAGAGAGGAGGGATGGTCTCCAGGATGAGGAGAGAGGAGGAATTGTCTCCAGGATGAGGAGAGAGGAGGAATGGTCCCCAGGATGAGGAGAGAGGAGGAATGGTCTCCAGGATGAGGAGAGAGGAGGAATGGTCTCCAGGATGAGGAGAGAGGAGGAATGGTCCCCAGGATGAGGAGAGAGGAGGGATGGTCTCCAGGATGAGGAGAGAGGAGGAATGGTCTCCAGGATGAGGAGAGAGGAGGAATGGTCCCCAGGATGAGGAGAGAGGAGGGATGGTCCCCAGGATTAAGAGAGGTATCTACCCAGCTGGACACAGACACCAGTTCAACCTAACAATGGTTATCCCCATCTTGTCCATGCCATGTGCCATCATCCCCCATCCTCTCTCCGTACCATCACCCCCCATCCTCTCCGTGCCATGTGCCATCATCCCCCATCCTCTCCATGCCATGTGCCATCATCCCCCATCCTCTCCATGCCATGTGCCATCATCCCCCATCCTCTCCATGCCGTTTACCATCCGTTATCCCCCATCCTCTCCATGCCATGCGCCATCATCCCCCATCCTCTCCATGCCGTGTACCATCCATTATCCTCCATCCTCTCCATGCCAGGCGCCATCATCCCCATCCTCTCCATGCCGTGTGTCATCATCCCCCATCCTCTCCATGCCGTGTACCATCCGTTATCCTCCATCCTCTCCATGCCAGGCGCCATCATCCCCATCCTCTCCATGCCGTGTGTCATCATCCCCCATCCTCTCCATGCCGTGTACCATCCGTTATCCCCCATCCTCTCCATGCCATGCGCCATCATCCCCCATCCTCTCCATGCCGTGTGCCATCCGTTATCCCCCATCCTCTCCATGCCATGCGCCATCATCCCCCATCCTCTCCATGCCGTGTGCCATCCGTTATCCCCCATCCTCTCCATGCCAGGCGCCATCATCCCCATCCTCTCCATGCCGTGTGTCATCATCCCCCATCCTCTCCATGTCGTGTACCATCCGTTATCCCCCATCCTCTCCATGCCATGCGCCATCATCCCCCATCCTCTCCATGCCGTGTGCCATCCGTTATCCCCCATCCTCTCCGTGCCATGTGCCATCATCCACCATCCTCTCCGTGCCATGCGCCATCATTCCCCATCCTCTCCATGCTGTGTACCATCCGTTATCCCCCATCCTCTCCATGCCATGCGCCATCATCCCCCATCCTCTCCATGCCGTGTGCCATCCGTTATCCCCCATCCTCTCCGTGCCATGTGTCATCATCCCCCATCCTCTCCATGCCATGTGTCATCATCCCCCATCCTCTCCGTGACATGTGTCATCATCCCCCATCCTCTCCATGCCATGTGTCATCATCCCCCATCCTCTCCGTGCCATGTGTCATCATCCCCCATCCTCTCCGTGCCATGTGTCATCATCCCCCATCCTCTCCATGCCATGTGTCATCATCCCCCATCCTCTCCATGCCATGTGTCATCATCCCCCATCCTCTCCATGCCATGTGTCATCATCCCCCATCCTCTCCGTGCCATGTGTCATCATCCCCCATCCTCTCCGTGCCATGTGTCATCATCCCCCATCCTCTCCGTGCCATGTGTCATCATCCCCCATCCTCTCCATGCCATGTGTCATCATCCCCCATCCTCTCCATGCCATGTGTCATCATCCCCCATCATCTCCATGCCATGTGTCATCATCCCCCATCCTCTCCGTGCCATGTGTCATCATCCCCCATCCTCTCCGTGCCATGTGTCATCATCCCCCATCCTCTCCATGCCATGTGTCATCATCCCCCATCCTCTCCATGCCATGTGTCATCATCCCCCATCCTCTCTGTGCCATGTGTCATCATCCCCCATCCTCTCCATGCCATGTGTCATCACCCCCCATCCTCTCCATGCCATGTGTCATCATCCCCCATCCTCTCCATGCCATGTGTCATCACCCCCCATCCTTTTCTTTGTTCTTCTCCTGTTAGGAGACACATCCTGAGCCCGGAGGTCCCGTCTTCTCCCCCATACATCAAACGAGACAAGAGAAGTTGGCATTGTCCTCCACCTGAGGCTGAGGACCCCTGAGTTGGTGGACACTTTGGGGGGGCAGCCTTGTATATGGAGATTCCACCATTCTATGGATCGGGGGCCCCTGTATATTGTTCTCTGCAGCCTTGTCACCCCGTCCCAGCCACATTGCTGCCCATTAATAGACGCTCACAGACCAGCACCTGGTAGAGACATGGCAGGAGGGACTCCTAAGGGTGAGTGATGGCATGTAAACCTGCAAGACCTAGTGAACCCCTAGAAGAGTGAGTGTGGCTCCACCCTCCATATTCTGGGGTCACCGATGAGTCCTGACTTCATATTCTGGGATGTGGGGTCACCAGTGAGATCAGCCTCCATATTCTGGGGTCACCAGTAAGCCCGGCCTCCATATTCTGGAATGTGGGGTCACCAGTGAGATCAGCCTCCATATTTTGGGGTCACCGATGAGTCCGGACTCCATATTCTGGGGTGTGGGGTCACTGATGAGTCCGGCCTCCATATTCTGGGGTGTGGGGTCACCGCTGAGTTCGGCCTCCATATTATGGGATGTGGGGGCCCCTGGTGAAGCCGGCCTCCATATTCTGGGATGTGGGGTCACCGGTGGAGCCGGCCTCCATATTCTGGGGTGTGGGGTCACCGCTGGAGCCGGCCTCCATATTCTGGGGTTTGGGGTCACCGGTGGAGCCGGCCTCCATATTCTGGGGTGTGGGGTCACCGCTGGAGCCGGCCTCCATATTCTGGGGTGTGGGGTCACTGACCTCCATATTCTGGGGTGTGGGGTCACCGGCCCCCATATTCTGCACTGTGGGGTAACCGCTGGAGCAGGGCCTCCATATTCTGGGGTGTGGGGTCACCGGTGGAGCTGAGTATCCTCTCCATTGTAAGGTGAGTTTGTCGCTTACCTTCCTCCCCTCCCCCCTCAGGATATAATCCTCCCATCCTCCTCACATTCACCCCAATACAACTTTTGCCCTCTCATGTCCGTTTTGACCCTTCTCAGTGTATCCTTAGTGTGGACGAGTGTGGGGTGTAGCAAGATGGCGGGGTGCTTGAGTCTATAATTTTGGTCGATCGCTGAACAAATATCCCGCGCATGCGCTAATACAGCTTGAAGCCATGATTTTTCTTGAGCAGTGAAGAAAATCTTGGGGTGGGCGGGGACCTTCTCACCATCTGTTCAGCTCCGCCCGCCCACCGGCAAGTCTCCGCCCACTCGAGGCTATAATATTTCTCCACCGTGAAAATAAATCTACAGCGCATGCGCTGTTAATGACAGGGGATTGGCGCATGCGCGGTACAGGCCCGCCGTCAGCTGTTTCAGTGACAGTGTAGTGTCATATTTTGCTGCCTATCACAGAATGTTACGGAAGTGACGTTACAGACAACACAAACACTGGGCCGTGCGTCACAACACTAATACTTCCCTTGTTACCTCGTATCATTTATTACCAACCATGCTGAGCTACGTGCCGTGTTAGGTTTTGCATTGCTGGGACTTGTAGTGCCTATTCTGAGCTACATGCTTCAATGTTCAGTGTCCTCATCCTTATCCCCGAGCTTCAATGTTCAGTGTCCTCCTCCCTATCCCCGAGCTTCAATGTTCACTGTCCTCATCCTTATCCCCCTGCTTCAAAGTTCAATGTCCTCATCCTTATGCCCCTGCTTCAATGTTCAGTGTCCTCATCCCTATCCCAGAGCTTCAATGTTCAGTGTCCTCATCCCTATCCCCGGGCTTCAATGTTCAGTGTCCTCCTCCCTATCCCCGAGCTTCAATGTTCAGTGTCCTCATCCTTATCCCCCTGCTTCAAAGTTCAATGTCCTCATCCTTATCCCCCTGCTTCAATGTTCAGTGTCCTCATCCCTATCCCAGAGCTTCAATGTTCAGTGTCCTCATCCCTATCCCCCTGCTTCAATGTTCAGTGTCCTCATCCTTATCCCCGAGCTTCAATGTTCAGTGTCCTCATCCTTATCCCCGGGCTTCAATGTTCAGTGTCCTCATCCCTATCCCCGGGCTTCAATGCTCAGTGTCCTCATCCTTATCCCCGTGCTTCAATGTTCAGTGTCAGGGATAAGGATGAGGACACTGAACATTGAAGCTCGGAGATAGGGATGAGGACACTGAACATTGAAGCTCGGGGATAAGGATGAGGACACTGAACATTGAAGCTCGGGGATAAGGATGAGGACACTGAACATTGAAGCAGGGGGATAGGGATGAGGACACTGAACATTGAAGCATGGGGATAGGGATGAGGACACTGAACATTGAAGCACAGGGATAGGGATGAGGACACTGAACACTGAAGCATGGGGATAAGGATGAGGACACTGAACATTGAAGCACGGGGATAAGGATGAGGACACTGAACATTGAAGCTCAGGGATAGGGATGAGGACACTGAAAATTGAAGCTCGGGGATAAGGATGAGGACACTGAACATTGAAGCAGGGGGATAGGGATGAGGACACTGAACATTGAAGCTCAGGGATAAGGATGAGGACACTGAACATTGAAGCACGGGGATAGGGATGAGGACACTGAACATTGAAGCACGGGGATAGGGATGAGGACACTGAACATTGAAGCTTGGGGATAAGGATGAGGACACTGAACATTGAAGCTCGGGGATAGGGATGAGGACACTGAACATTGAAGCATGGGGATAAGGATGAGGACACTGAACATTGAAGCTCGGGGATAGGGATGAGGACACTGAACATTGAAGCTCGGGGATAGGGATGAGGACACTGAACAATGAAGCAGGGGGATAGGGATGAGGACACTGAACATTGAAGCTCAGGGATAGGGATGAGGACACTGAACAATGAAGCAGGGGGATAGGGATGAGGACACTGAACATTGAAGCTCGGGGATAGGGATGAGGACACTGAAAATTGAAGCTCGGGGATAAGGATGAAGACACTGAACATTGAAGCTCGGGGATAAGGATGAGGACACTGAACATTGAAGCTCGGGGATAAGGATGAGGACACTGAACATTGAAGCAGGGGGATAGGGATGAGGACACTGAACATTGAAGCTCGGGGATAAGGATGAGGACACTGAACATTGAAGCACGGGGATAAGGATGAGGACACTGAACATTGAAGCAGGGGGATAGGGATGAGGACACTGAACATTGAAGCACGGGGATAGGGATGAGGACACTGAACATTGAAGCTCGGGGATAAGGATGAGGACACTGAACATTGAAGCTCAGGGATAGGGATGAGGACAATGAACATTGAAGCACGGGGATAAGGATGAGGACACTGAACATTGAAGCTCGGGGATAGGGATGAGGACACTGAACATTGAAGCTCGGGGATAGGGATGAGGACACTGAACATTGAAGCACGGGGATGAGGACACTGAACATTGAAGCTCGGGGATAAGGATGAGGACACTGAACATTGAAGCTCGGGGATAGGGATGAGGACACTGAACATTGAAGCACGGGGATGAGGACACTGAACATTGAAGCTCGGGGATAAGGATGAGGACACTGAACATTGAAGCAGGGGGATAGGGATGAGGACACTGAACATTGAAACTTGGGGATAGAGATGAGGACACTGAACATTGAAGCACAGGGATAAGGATGAGGACACTGAACATTGAAGCTCGGGGATAAGGATGAGGACACTGAACATTGAAGCTCGGGGATAAGGATGAGGACACTGAACATTGAAGCAGGGGGATAGGGATGAGGACACTGAACATTGAAGCTCGGGGATAAGGATGAGGACACTGAACATTGAAGCTCGGGGATAGGGATGAGGACACTGAACATAGAAGCAGGGGGATAGGGATGAGGACACTGAACATTGAAGCTCGGGGATAAGGATGAGGACACTGAACATTGAAGCTCGGGGATAAGGATGAGGACACTGAACATTGAAGCTCGGGGATAAGGATGAGGACACTGAACATTGAAGCAGGGGGATAAGGATGAGGACACTGAACATTGAAGCCCGGGGATAGGGATGAAGACACTGAACATTGAAGCTCAGGGATAGGGATGAGGACACTGAACAATGAAGCAGAGGGATAGGGATGAGGACACTGAACATTGAAGCTCGGGGACAAGGATGAGGACACTGAACATTGAAACCCGGGGATAGGGATGAGGACACTGAACATTGAAGCAGGGGGATAAGGATGAGGACACTGAACATTGAAGCATGTGGATAGGGATGAGGACACTGAACATTGAAGCTCGGGGATAGGGATGAAGACACTGAACATTGAAGCTCAGGGATAGGGATGAGGACACTGAACAATGAAGCAGAGGGATAGGGATGAGGACACTGAACATTGAAGCTCGGGGATAAGGATGAGGACACTGAACATTGAAACCCGGGGATAGGGATGAGGACACTGAACATTGAAGCAGGGGGATAAGGATGAGGACACTGAACATTGAAGCATGTGGATAGGGATGAGGACACTGAACATTGAAGCATGTAGCTCAGGATAGGCACTACAAGTCCCAGCAATGCAGAACCTAACACCGCACATAGCTCAGCATGGTTGGTAAAAAATGATAGGAGGTAACAAGGGAAGTATTAGTGTTGTGACGCACGGCCCAGTGTTTGTGTTGTCTGTAAGGTCACTTCCGTAACATTATGTGATGGTTTCGCTGAACTGTATTGCCGAAACTATGTTGGAACGCACGGCGCGAGTGTTTGGAACGCTTTGCGCATGCGCAGTACGCAATTTCTGGCGGCAACGTCACTTCCGCAGCATCCTGTGATAGGCAGCAAAATATGACACTACAACGGAGCCGCACCGGAAGTGACGGGGTGAGAGAATTTCATAAGTCGCAGGAAATTTTACAACACCTGCAATGCTGGGGGCCACTATTTGTTTATTGTAGTGATGTCCAGTTCATGAACGAATCGTTCTTTTGAATCGGTTCTTTTTAGTGAACTGGATGAATCGATTCTCGGCGGGTCGGTGTCCCTTCCCCTTGGACGGAGAGCGCGGTGAATCCGTTCAAAGTCAATTGGGGAGTCTGGGGGGCCTCTCCAGCAGCTCATTGAAAATGGAGGTAGCCGTCTGTATTACAGGGATTTGGTCTGTGGTCTCGGGGACTCCGCGGATTCTAATGTTATGACGCCTGCCCCTGTTGTCGAGGTCTTCAATGTGGCGGTGCATCTCTATTATGTGGCTCAAGTGGTTATCCGAAGCTCTTTGTATTTGTTTCAGTGCCTCAGAATGACGAGATGCAGTTTGCTCCACAGATCCCAATCTTGCTGCCACCTGCTGTATGTCTGCTTTCAAATCTGTGATGGCAGCAGACAGGGTAGCTTTGATATCCAAAGCCACTGCCTGGAGATCAGCCAGGCAGAGGGCTTGAGGGGCTAGGGAGGCTTGGGGGGATAAAGCCTGGGGCGGAGGGGGGAAGATGTCCCTGTTTGGGCCCTGCGGGCCGTTCGCGCCGCCCACCGCGCCTCCGGAAGCGCCGAGCGGGGTAGCCTGTTTAGGTGAGGCCGAGGCTTTGGGGCCTTCACCTTGCGGCGGACGGAACATCGCCGGTATATTCGTGAGCGGGGACAGACCTGTCTCTGCGGCATCCCGGGATCCTGGAGCGCTTTTGTCAGCCTTTCCCATGGTCGGATGGGTGGATTGAAGCCCTGTGTGCGGCGTAGTATCTCCCTGAGCGCCGGAGGAGAAGATTTAAGCGTCCATCGCTGTCCCCGGTCCGGCCACGCCCCCTGGATGAATCGATTCTTTTCAGTGAACTGATTCGTTTGAAACATTTCACTGCACTCAGTACATAGCAGAGCAGCAGAGCTGGCAGTGGTAATATTATCCTAGAGTGACAGAGCTCCGCCCCTCCCTGCAACCAATCAGCTGACTCAAAGCACAGCGACACTCAGGAACTGGATACAAACTTAAAACAAGAGCCAGGAGTACACAGTACACCGAGTTAAAGAGGAAGTAAACCCTTCCAAACAACTTGGACCTACAGGTAAGCCTAGATTAAGGCTTATCTGTAGGTCCAAGCAATATCTCCTAAACCTATATGGTTTAGGAGATATTTGCCCGAAAATGGGCACCGCTGTCTATGGCGCATGCGCCGTAGACAGCGGCGCGCAGACGCACTAAATGCGGCAAATCCAAGAATGGATTTTCCTAATTTGTCGACTCCCGTGCGCATGCGCGGGAGTGACGTCATCGCGGCTTCGCCGAGTGGCAGCGGCGGAGCTGCGAGACGCGACTCCCGTGCGCATGCGCGGGAGTGACGTCATCGCGGCTTCGCCGCTGTGATTCGTCGGAGCTGCGAGACGCCACCAGCAACATGGATGCGGCGGACTACAGGGGACAGCGGCGACTTCGCTGGCTCCTGTGTCAGGTAAGTGACACATAATGAGCTACTATGCGATGCGATGCGATGCGATGCATAGTAGTCCATTATGCTTTACCTTTGCAGGGAAAAAAAGAGGAAGTAAACCCATCAGGGTTTACTTCCTCTTTAAAGAATCATATCTGTTTTTAGAACACAGTACACTGAAAGAACAACGAGTCACCACCAGTAGTTATAACACATTTCCCTATGATCCAATTGATTATAACTCTGATCATACTGATCAAAAAGGAAGGAAAGTGTTAAATTCTCAATGGGTGACAATGTAAAAGCCTGTACAGTACATTCATTAACCATGAATTATATTTCTAGAATGATTGCAGTCACTCCAGCGTTTGTGGTGACACCGAACGTGTGAAGCAATCATGGTTTATGTACACGCGCATGCCCTACGCACATTTATTCACATGCAGATATCAGGGTTGGTGGGGATGGTTTTAGTTTTTATTTTATAAATTTTTTCACTTAACAAGCCCCTATGTGATAGTTTGTTGAAGTGACAGGTTCTCTTTATTGCATATGGGGTCTGGTATATGATTATAGGAGTATAGGATTGTGCTCAGTGACCTGGGTAGCGGGTGTTCTGTCAGATCAAGCAATCTATAGGAGCAGCCAATATTGCGACTTACGGTGATGCACAAACAGTTGTGTAAATGAAAAGCATGTTTTTGTGTGTGTTTTCTGCATTCTGATGGGCCAACTTCACAGGTAAGATCGCTGCCATCAGATTTGTCTGTAGTCTTTACAGTGCATAACCACTACAATACCGGGCACTTTCGCCCCCTTCCTTCCCAGACCTATTTTCAGCTTTCAGCGCTCTATCGCTTTCAGTGACAATTGCGCGGTCGTGCTACACTGTACCCAAATGAAATTGTTATCATTTTGTTCGCACAAATAGCTTTATTTTGGTGTTATTTATTCACGACTCCGTTTTTTATTTTTTGCGATATAAGCGCAAAAAAAGCGGAAATTTGGGGAAAAAAACAATATTTTCTTTTTTCTATTTTAAAAGAAATCCAATAAAATCAAATTTTGTCATAAATTTAAGCCAAAATGTATTCTGCTACATGTTTTTGGTAAAAAAAATCCCGTTAAGTGTATAATAATTGGTTTGTGTGATCAGGGACATATGTACGCAAATGATCATGTACATATGTGTGCAGGTGATCACGTACATATGTGTGCAGATAATCATTGGGACATGTGATTTTAGTGGGACATATGTGGGGGACATGTTTTTATTATTAGGGACATGTGTTTTTATTATTTGGGGACATGTATGTTTTGGGGACATGTGTGGGGACATTGTGTTTATACTGTGTGGTGTGTTGTGTGTTTACACTGTGTGGTGTGTTGTGTGGTTACACTAGACTGGTGATCAGTGAATAAAAAGCTGTAAAAAAGCAGCTCATACTCACTGATCATCAGACGGCTGCAGTGATCTGCTCTCCTCTCCTCAGCGATGACTTCTGTGTGAGGAGAGGAGGAGCCGATTGCCTAGCAACCGGCTGTTTGTTTGCATCACATGACGGCCGTGATTGGACACGGCCGTCATGTGATCAGGAGGGCCAATCACAGAGCCCTCCTGCCGATCTGAGATGCGCCGTGTCAGGGTGACACGAGCACATCGGGAACGCGCCGCTGCGCAGGCACGCGCGCGCGCGATCCCACTCCTTCTGAAGGACGTTCCTGAACGTCCTATCAGAAGTAGACGGCTCCCACCCGGCCGTATATATGTGCATTGGCTGGGTGGGAAGTGGTTAATGAGGCTTCTTTTACACTTGTGTGACTTTTCATGCAACTTGGGACTACAAAGTCGCATGACAAGTCGTACCCCAAGATTTCCAATGAGTACCGTTCATATCTGCGGGTCTTCCAGTCACAGCGACTTCAAAGTAGTTACTGCACTACTTTGGTTCCGATTTTGATGCGACTTGAGGCAGAGACCTCAAGATTACATAAGTATTCCTTCAAGTCACATCAAAATCGCATCAAAGTCACGGTAAAAATCGTGGAAAAAAATTGCATGACTTTCAAGTGTGAAAGGAGCCTAACGATGGGATTTTACTACCGTGGATACTTCGCCTGCACACGGATGTAAAATACAATCATTTTTCCTGTGCATGCGCTGTAAAGAGAACGGAAAAATCTGATGTCCAGCACTGGTAACTGTGTAGTCGGCCCGTCACATGCACAAAAATCAGCTTTTCATTTTCACAGCTTTATATGTCACCAAAATGGATGACGCGGCTGATCTGACAGAATAATAGGATTGTGATTGTAGCAAGGAACTAAATGCAAGTAAACCTCCCAGGAGCTGCCAACCTTCTGAGAAGAATCCTTCTTTTTATTCCAATCATTTAAGAAGGTTGAGTCAGAGCTTCAGTTCTCTGCTTGTCAGTAGACTCAGCAAGTGACCCGAAGAACCGAAGAATCGATTCATTTCACTGAGTAGTTCGAAATGAACCGATTCAGTTAAAGTGGTTGTAAACCCTTACAAACCACTTTGGCCTACAGGTAAGCCTAGATTAAGGCTTACCTGTAGGTCCAAGAAATATCTCCTAAACCTATATGGTTTAGGAGATATTTGCCCGAAAATGGGCACCGCTGTCTACGGCGCATGCGCCGTAGACAGCGGCGCGCAGGCGCACTAAACGCGGCAGTTCCAAGAATGGAGCTGCCGCATTTGTCGACTCCCGTGCGCATGCGCGGGAGTGACGTCATTGCGGCTTCGCCGCCGTCATTTGGCGAGCTGCGAGACGCCACAAGCAAGATGGATGCGGCGGACTACAGGGGACAGCGGTGACTTCGCTGGCTCCTGTGTCAGGTAAGTGACACATAATGGGCTACTATGCGATGCGATGCGATGCGATGCATAGTAGTCCATTATGCTTTACCTTTGCAGGGAAAAAAAGAGGAAGGTATACTTCCTCTTTAAAAGATCCGGACTGCCCATGACTAATTTATTCAAGCGAGAAGAGAGGAAAGTGATGACGAACCTTTGAAGTCCTTGCCTCCAGGCGGGTCTATGGGCTCAATGACCTCAGGAACAGTCCACAAGACCACAGGAGGGGGGGGGGAAGAGACACTCGAAGGGAATATAGTCTTTATTTTACCAATCAGTAAGGTAGAAGCTGATTAGTGGCCAAACAAATTTCTGATCCAATTTTCTGCTAACGTTGTGAAGGTGAAAAACACACAATAATAGTAATGTGTCACCGATTGGTTTATTCTTTACTCAGGGGGCGTGTCACAGTCTGATAGCACAGAATGTTATATATAGGACTGGAAAGGGACATTTCTCTTTAGTCGGCAGAGAGCCGGAGACATGGATCGCTGGACGGGACTGCTCGGTAAGCGGGGACCGGGTAAGTGAGATCCCACCATGTATACATTGTATATAAAGGAGGAGCCAAAGTGTGTACAATGTATCGATTCCCGTCCTCCCCTCCGACACAACAACTCCAGCGACCTGCCCCTGACTAATCTCCGACCACCAAGCTTGGAGTCCCCCTCCCCCCATGGTCACACAACTGATCCCCCCTCCTCCATAGTGCCCCCCAGGCTGGACTGGGACAGAAATTTGGCCCTGGACTTCATCCAGACCGGCCCATTTACATTTTGAGTGTCCCATCAGCGCCCCCTATACATCAGAGTGTCCCATCAGCGCCCCCCTATACATCAGAGTGTCCCATCAGCGCCCCCTATACATCCAGAGTGTCCCATCAGCGCCCCCTATACATCAGAGTGTCCCATCAGCGCCCCCTATACATCAGAGTGTCCCATCAGCGCCCCTATACATCAGAGTGTCCCATCAGCGCCCCTATACATCAGAGTGTCCCATCAGCGCCCCCTATACATCAGAGTGTCCCATCAGCGCCCCCTATACATCAGAGTGTCCCATCAGCGCCCCCTATACATCAGAGTGTCCCATCAGCGCCCCCTATACATCAGTGTCCCATCGAGTGTCCCATCAGCGCCCCCTATACATCAGTGTCCCATCGGAGTGTCCCATCAGCGCCCCCTATACATCAGAGTGTCCATCAGCGCCCCCCTATACATCAGAGTGTCCCATCAGCGCCCCATATACATCAGAGTGTCCCATCAGCGCCCCCTATACATCAGAGTGTCCCATCAGCGCCCCCCTATACATCAGTGTCCCATCGGAGTGTCCCATCAGCGCCCCCTATACATCAGTGTCCCATCAGCGCCCCCTATACATCAGAGTGTCCCATCAGCGCCCCCTATACATCAGTGTCCCATCAGCGCCCCCTATACATCAGAGTGTCCCATCGGAGTGTCCCATCAGCGCCCCCTATACATCAGAGTGTCCATCGGAGTGTCCCATCAGCGCCCCCTATACATCGGAGTGTCCCATCAGCGCCCCCTATACATCGGAGTGTCCCATCAGCGCCCCCTATACATCGGAGTGTCCCATCAGCGCCCCCCTATACATCGAGTGTCCCATCAGCGCCCCCCTATACATCGGAGTGTCCCATCAGCGCCCCCTATACATCGGAGTGTCCCATCAGCGCCCCCTATACATCTGAGTGTCCCACATCAGCGCCCCCTATACAATCAGGAGTGTCCCATGCAGCGCCCCCCTATACAT
>NW_027507748.1:10636675-10813201 GCF_037356315.1 Lithobates pipiens | reverse complement strand
CGAATCTCTCGATCGTCTCTCGGGGTGCTGCCGCCACCATCTTGGCTATGGGAATCAGGAAGTGGAGCCTTGCGGCTTCATTTCCCGGTTCCCTACTGCGCTGCGCAATAAGGATGGTCCCCGCTGTCTCTGGGATCCGTGTGTTTCCCAGCAGACAGCGGGGGACCTGCGGAAAGGGGCGTAGATTCTGCGGATATCTATGCTGCAAGTGGGTGCAGATACCTGTACTGTACAGGTACCTGCACCCCCCTCCCCCCTGAAAGGTGCCAATTGTGGCACCGGAGGGGGGGAGGTTTCCAATGAGTGGAAGCTCCGCTTTAAGCTTTAAACTACAGGTAAGCCAAGATTAAGGCTTACCTCTAGGTGCAAGAAATATCTCCTAAACCTAAACGGTTTAGGAGATATTTTCCTAAAAACGGGCACCGTAGATGCAGGCGCACTAAGCATGCCGTTCGTGAAGGCGATCACGCTGTCACTGACGGCTCACGCACAAAGTGACATCATCGATGCTCCAGCCAGTCACAGCGCCGGAGCAGCGATACACAGAAGTCAGTCCGGGTATCATGGCGGCGACGAAGGACGCTTCAGGGGCTTCGATCTCAGGTAAGTAATACATAATGAGTTGTTATGCTATGCATACTAGCTCATTATGCCTTTGTCCTGCAGGGTGTTTATTTTTTTTATTTTTTTCCTCAGAGAGGGTTAACTTTCTTTTTAATGTGCCTAAACCTCAATCAATTGTCTTGCAACTTTGCACAGCCTAAGTTCTCAACTTCCCAAACCTATCCAAGAAGTTTCTTGCATTTCAGTGTTCCACAAGGCAAACTAGGGACATTAACCACTTGAGCCCCGGTTTTTATTTTTTTTCGCTATAAACAAAAGAGCAGCAATTTAGAAAAAAAACACTTTGTGTTTTTTTGACTAGTAATGGCGGTGATCTGCATTTTTTTTTATTTTTTTTATTGTGACTGCGACATTATGGCGGACACATCGGACATTTTTGACACATTTTTGGGACCGTTGTCATTTATACAGCGATCAGTGCTGTTAAAAATGCACTGATTACTGTAAAAATATCACTGGCAGTGAAGGGGTTAACCATTAGGGGGCAGTGTAGCGGTTAAAGCGGAGGTCCACCCTAAAATGGACCTTCCGCTCATCGGAATCCTCCCCCCCCCCTCCGGCGCCACAATTGGCACCTTTCAGGGGGGAGGGGGTGCAGTTACCTGGATAATCCAGGTAACTGCACCCACTTCCGGGATAGCTCTCTGCGGAAAGGGGCGTAGATTACGCCCCTTTCCGCAAGTGCCCGCCCCCTTCCACAAGTGCCCCGCTGCCTGCTGGGAAACACACAGATCCCAGAGGCAGCGGGGACCGTCCTTATTGCTCAGCGCGACTCGCGCATGCGCAGTAGGGAACCGGGAAAGGCTCCATTTCCTGATTACCATACCCAAGATGGCGGCATCAGCACCCGATTGACGATCTAGAGATCGGCTTCGGGTGCCGACATTGCGGGCGCGCTGGACAGGTAAGTGTCACTATTTTAAAAGTCAGCAGCTGCAGTATTTGTAGCTGCTGGCTTTTAAAAAAAAAACAAAAAACGCGGAGTCCCGGTGGACTCCCGCTTTAAGTGTGTGGTTTTTAACTGTAGGGGGGCGTGGCTTGGCGTGTGATGTCACCGATTGTCTTTCCCTATAACAGGGAACAGACGATCGGTGACAGGCTCACTAGGAAGCACGAGGAAAGGTTTGTTTACACTTCTCCCCGTTCTTCAGGTCTGTAACCCGATCGCAGGACACCGGCAGCGATCGGGTGCCACGGTCACGGAGCTCAGAACAGGTTTGCGAGTGTGACGCCGGTGGCGCGCTCGCGACTCACAGCTTGGCACTTAAAGGGAACATACCTGTACGTGATTGTGCTCAGCCGTGCCATTCTGCCGATGTATATCGGCGTGAGTCGGTCCTTAAGCGGTTCCTGACCAGCGCACGCCGATGTACGTCAGCAGAATGGCACGGGCAGGCAAATGGGCGTACCTGTACGTCCCTTTAAATTTGCCGCCCTGCCATTGCGAGCGTGCCGGTCGGGACCCCTGTGAGTCTGGTCACGATTCCCGGGGACTCGATTTTGCCGCGGGCATACCCGCGATTGTCTCAAGCTGATCTCGATCGTCACTCGGGTGCTGCCGCCGCCATCTTGGGTATGGGAATCAGGAAGTGGAGCCTTTCGGCTTCATTTCCCGGTTCCCTACTGCGCATGCGCGAGTCGCGCTGCGCAATAAGGGCGGTCCCCGCTGCCTCTGGGATCTGTGTGTTTCCCAGCAGGCAGCGGGGCACTTGCGGAAAGCGGCGGGCACTTGCGGAAAGGGGCGTAATCTACGCCCCTTTCTGCAGAGAGCTATCCCGGAAGTGGGTGCTGATACCTGTACTGTACAGGTACCTGCACCCCCCTCCCCCCTGAAAGGTGCCAATTGTGGCGCCGGAGGGGGGGGAGGGTTCCGATGAGCGGAAGGTCCACTTTAGGGTGGATCTCCGCTTTAACCCCTACACTGCCACCCACTGGTTAACCCCTTCACTGCCAGTGTAATTTACACAGGAATCACTGCATTTGTATAGCACTGATTGCTGTATAAATGACAATGGTCCCAAAAATGTGTCAAAAATGTCCGATGTGTCCGCCACAATGTCGCAGTCACAATAAAAATCACTGATTGCCGCCATTACTAGTAAAAAAAAAATTGTTAAAAATGCCATAAAAATATCCCCTATTTTGTAAACGCTATAAATTTGGCGCAAACCAATCAACCGCTTAATGCGATTTTTATTTTATTTTTTATTTATTTTTTTTACCAAAAATATGTAGAAGAATACATATCGGCCTAAACTTAAAAAAAAAAATTGTTTTATATATTTTTAGGGGATATTTATTATAACAAAAAGTTAAAAATAATGCGTTTTTTTTTTTTTAATTGTCGCTCTATTTTTGTTTATAGCGCAAAAAATAAAAACCGCAGAGGTGATCAAATACCACCAAAAGAAAGCTCTATTTGTGGGAAAAAAAGGACGCCAATTTTGTTTGGAAGCCACGTCGCCATGACCGCGCAATTGTCAGTTAAAGTGACGCAGTGCCCGAATCGCAAAAAGTGCTCTGGTCTTTGGCCAGCAAAATGGTCCGGGGGCTGAAGTGGTTAAGCGGCGAATGTCTCTAGTTTGTCTTGTGGAACACGGAAATGCACTTCTTGGATGGGTTTGGGAAGCTGAGATTGTGGGCTGTGCAAAGTTTCAGGGCAATTGATGGAGGTTTTGTCACTTTATCACATGTTGAGCTATATTAAGCCATTTTGACGTGAAATGTTTTATTACGTCTCCAGATTTTGGACTCTCCAGTTTTTAGTAAATCAGTCGGGTGTCTATTTTTTGTATCTGATCGGCTCCTCCCCTCTCCTGCAGAGCGTCACTTCCTCTCCCTCTGATACATTGTATCTTCACTCTGCACTGACACTCCCACCCCACAACCACTGTCCAATCATCTTCTAGCCCCGCCCCTCCACACACACACACAGCTGGACGTGTATGCAGCGATCATATATAAGGTGGCTGTGGCTGTATTTGGTGCTCCAGTATGGAGGGCTCAGACTGGAAGCAGGGATCAGATTTCATGACTATGAACTATTCTACATCATGAAAGTATTGTGTACAGAGCTCAGCACTGGAGGGGGGGAGGGGAGTTGCTCATTTCTGCTTCATTGCTATGTAGATTTAAAGTGGTTGTAAAAGCTTCAGATTTATTTTTACCTTAATACATTCTCTGCATTAGGATAAACCTTTTGTAATGAGGATCTACACCCAGTCCACCATCCCCCACCCCCTCCTGCTGATGGCCAGCGGGTGGGTTGCAGGTTCCTAAGGGTTGTGGGCAGCGTGCAGTTTGCGGGCTCCTACAGGCAGCAGGCAGGTTGTGGGCTCCTATGGGCGATGGGCAGCAGACAGGTTGCGGGCTCCTGTGGGCAGCGGGTGGGTTGTGGGCTCCTACGGGTGGTGGGCAGGTAGCAGGCTCCTATGGGCAGCAGGCAGGTTGTGGGCTCCTACGGGCAGTGGGCTCCTACAGGCGGTGGACAGTTTGCAGGCTCCTATGGGCAGCAGGCAGGTTGTGGGCTCCTACGGCAGCAGGCTTCTGTGGGCTGTTTGTTGGCTCCTATAGGCGGTGGACAGGTAGCAGGCTCCTATGGGCAGCAGGCAGGTTGTGGGCTCCTACGGGCAGCGGGCTTCTGTGGGCTCCTATGGGCGGTGGGCAGGTAGCAGGCTCCTACGGGCAGTAGGCAGGTTGTGGGCTCCTACAGGCGATGGGCAGCAGACAGGTTGCGTGCTCCTGTGGGCAGCGGGTGGGTTGTGGGCTCCTACGGGTGGTGGGCAGGTAGCAGGCTCCTATGGGCAGCAGGCAGGTTGTGGGCTCCTACAGGCAGCGGGCTTCTGTGGGCAGGTTGCAGGCTCCTATGGGCAGCAGGCAGGTTGTGGGCTCCTACGGGCGATGGGCAGCAGACAGGTTGCATGCTCCTGTGGGCAGCGGGCGGGTTGTGGACTCCTACGGGTGGTGGGCAGGTAGCAGGCTCCTATGGGCAGCAGGCAGGTTGTGGGCTCCTACAGGCGATGGGCAGCAGACAGGTTGCGTGCTCCTGTGGGCAGCGGGTGGGTTGTGGGCTCCTACAGGCGGTGGGCAGGTTGCAGGCTCCTATGGGCAGCAGGCAGGTTGTGGGCTGCTACGGGCAGCGGGCTTCTGTGGGCAGGTTGCAGGCTCCTATGGGCAGCAGGCAGGTTGTGGGCTCCTATGGGCAGTGGGCTTCTGTGGGCAGGTTGCAGGCTCCTATGGGCAGCAGGCAGGTTGTGGGCTGGTTGTGGGTTCCTACGGGTGGTGGGCAGGTTGCAGGCTCCTATGGGCAGCAGGCAGGTTGTGGGCTCCTACGGGCGATGGGCAGCAGACAGGTTGCGGGCTCCTGTGGGCAGCAGGCGGGCTGTGGGCTCCTACAGGCGGTGGGCAGGTTGCAGGCTCCTATGGGCAGCAGGCAGGTTGTGGGCTCCTACGGGCAGCGGGCTTCTGTGGGCAGCAGGCAGGTTGTGGGCTCCTATGGGCAGTGGGCTTCTATGGGCAGGTTGCAGGCTCCTATGGGCAGCAGGCAGGTTGTGGGCTTCTGTGGGCTGGTTGTGGGTTCCTACGGGTGGTGGGCAGGTTGCAGGCTCCTATGGGCAGCAGGCAGGTTGTGGGCTCCTACGGGCGATGGGCAGCAGACAGGTTGCGGGCTCCTGTGGGCTCCTACAGGCGGTGGGCAGGTTGCAGGCTCCTATGGGCAGCAGGCAGGTTGTGGGCTCCTACAGGCAGCGGGCTTCTGTGGGCAGGTTGCAGGCTCCTATGGGCAGCAGGCAGGTTGTGGGCTCCTACGGGCGATGGGCAGCAGACAGGTTGCATGCTCCTGTGGGCAGCGGGCGGGTTGTGGGCTCCTACGGGTGGTGGGCAGGTAGCAGGCTCCTATGGGCAGCAGGCAGGTTGTGGGCTCCTACAGGCGATGGGCAGCAGACAGGTTGCGTGCTCCTGTGGGCAGCGGGTGGGTTGTGGGCTCCTACAGGCGGTGGGCAGGTTGCAGGCTCCTATGGGCAGCAGGCAGGTTGTGGGCTCCTACGGGCAGCGGGCTTCTGTGGGCAGGTTGCAGGCTCCTATGGGCAGTGGGCTTCTGTGGGCAGGTTGCAGGCTCCTATGGGCAGCAGGCAGGTTGTGGGCTTCTGTGGGCTGGTTGTGGGTTCCTACGGGTGGTGGGCAGGTTGCAGGCTCCTATGGGCAGCAGGCAGGTTGTGGGCTCCTACGGGCGATGGGCAGCAGACAGGTTGCGGGCTCCCGTGGGCAGCAGGCGGGCTGTGGGCTCCTACAGGCGGTGGGCAGGTTGCAGGCTCCTATGGGCAGCAGGCAGGTTGTGGGCTCCTACAGGCAGCGGGCTTCTGTGGGCAGGTTGCAGGCTCCTATGGGCAGCAGGCAGGTTGTGGGCTCCTACGGGCGATGGGCAGCAGACAGGTTGCATGCTCCTGTGGGCAGCGGGCGGGTTGTGGGCTCCTACGGGTGGTGGGCAGGTAGCAGGCTCCTATGGGCAGCAGGCAGGTTGTGGGCTCCTACAGGCGATGGGCAGCAGACAGGTTGCGTGCTCCTGTGGGCAGCGGGTGGGTTGTGGGCTCCTACAGGCGGTGGGCAGGTTGCAGGCTCCTATGGGCAGCAGGCAGGTTGTGGGCTCCTACGGGCAGCGGGCTTCTGTGGGCAGGTTGCAGGCGCCTATGGGCAGTGGGCTTCTGTGGGCAGGTTGCAGGCTCCTATGGGCAGCAGGCAGGTTGTGGGCTTCTGTGGGCTGGTTGTGGGTTCCTACGGGTGGTGGGCAGGTTGCAGGCTCCTATGGGCAGCAGGCAGGTTGTGGGCTCCTACGGGCGATGGGCAGCAGACAGGTTGCGGGCTCCTGTGGGCAGCAGGCGGGCTGTGGGCTCCTACAGGCGGTGGGCAGGTTGCAGGCTCCTATGGGCAGCAGGCAGGTTGTGGGCTCCTACAGGCAGCGGGCTTCTGTGGGCAGGTTGCAGGCTCCTATGGGCAGCAGGCAGGTTGTGGGCTCCTACGGGCAGCGGGCTTCTGTGGGCTGGTTGTGGTCTCCTACGAGCGGTGGGCAGGTTGCAGGTTGTGGGCTCCTATGGGCAGCGGGCTTCTGTAGGCAGGTTGCAGGCTCCTATGGGCAGCAGGCAGGTTGTGGGCTCCTACGGGCAGCGGGCTTCTGTGGGCTGGTTGTGGTCTCCTACGGGCGGTGGGCAGGTTGTGGGCTCCTACGGGCGATGGGCAGCAGACAGGTTGCGGGCTCCTGTGGGCAGCGGGCGGCTTGTGGGCTCCTACAGGTGGTGGGCAGGTTGCAGGCTCCTATGGGCAGCAGGCAGGTTGTGGGCTCCTACGGGCAGCGGGCTTCTGTGGGCTGGTTGTGGTCTCTTACGGGCGGTGGGCAGGTTGCAGGCTCCTACGGGCAGGTTGCGTGTTCCTATGGGTGGTGGGCAGCATGTGGGTTGGGGGCTTCTGTGGGCTGGTTGTGGTCTACGGACGGTGGGCAGGTTGCAGGCTCCTACGGGCAGGTTGCGTATGCCTATGGATGGTGGGCAGCATGTGGGTTGGGGGCTCCTACGGGCAGTGGGTGGTGGCCGGGTTGTGGGCTTGTATGACATCCTGTAATATAAAAGCAATCCACCAATCACTCTGAGTGGGCAATGGGGTGACCTCCCCACCCCCTCTCTTACAAGGGACCTGGGATCGAGAGCAGTGTGGGAGAGACCTATTCATGCCTCAATCTCACATTTACAAAATGTAAAACCATTTCCTGGTTGGTACAGCCAAGAGACACCCCTGATCTGCAGGGGAGACATTGGGGTCTATTAGACCCCTAATCTCTCCATGAAGAGTACCTGTCACCTGCCCAAACCTATCACATATGGGTTTATTAACCCCTTGTGATGGCAATCAAGCAAATATTAATAAAAAAATATATAAAATTATAATAAAATGTATACATTTTTTTTTCTTTTGCCATAACCGCTGTTGCCCCTCTCACGCGGTCACACCACATGTGACGTATTGTTGCCAACGTCCGAGTGAGAGCAATAATTATAGCACAAGAGTTCATGGTTCACTCTGAACTGGTGAGCTGTAAAGGCTTTTAACCCTTTCGCTGCCAGGTCCACCCTATATGTATAATACATTCATGCATAGCATGAATCTATCCATGGATGCCACAGTCAGCCCCTATTCAGGTGTCCGGTCCCTTTTCGGACCCTGAATTACAGCGGCGGGGAGCGTTTTTTTTTTTTTTTTTTTTGAAGCACCTGATTGGAGTCACAGGCTCTAATAGGCTTCAAAATAGGGTGGTCTTGGAGAGCAGAGCGTTGCGTTTGGAGCCCACCCAGGTGTGTTAGAAAAGCAAATGAATATTCGCTTTTCTTACACTGAACCGCCTCTCCGCCAGTCAGGAAGCACAGTACTAATACCTGTCACCTGGTTGGCTGAAAGGACGGGCGCTCCTATTGGACGCCTAGCAGGAAGAAAGAGACTCATGGAGGACACGGGAGCTTCTGGCTGCCCGTCCCACGGCTCTTTTGCTCGGCTGCAACTGATGGGCATAGTGGCTGCAATTGATGTGGTTTTTTTTTTTGTTTGTTTGCACCCCCCCCCCAAAAAATTTTAAGCACCAGCCACCACTGGCGTGCGTGCGTGCGTCGCACACAATGACTGCAGCCACTGGGATTGTGTGTAATCCTGTCAGGTGAAAGTATTTGGGCGGCTACGCTGCCACCTGATTGCTCACACCCCACCCCGCCCGCAGAACCTGTCGCCTAAAAAATGATCACACTTTGTCCCCTATGTGATGGGAAAAAAAAAAGTTAAGTAAATAAAATGTACGAAAACGGCAATTGCGATAGATACACATGTTGCATATCAGCACACACGCCGGAGCGAGAGCAATAATTCTATCACCAGACCGCCTCTGTAACACTAAACAGATGACGCTTTTGAAGCGTTGCCTATAGAAAATACGGGGTACTGAGGTTTGTCACCATTTCACGGGCGCACACAAATTTAAGATTTTGACATGTTGGGTATCTATTTACTTGGTGCAATCTTGGCTTTTATGTTTTGCATTAAAATTGGGTATTTTATTGTGTTTGTTTGCCCTAAAATTCACTTTAGTGTGTTTTTTTTTATTTATTTTTTTTTTTCTACTGAAATTTTACATTTCCTTTGCATTTACCCGTGATATAAAAAATTGGAGCTACCACTATTCTATTCTATAGGGTGTCTGTTTTCAGAAAACACATCATGTTTGGGGGTTTTATGTAATCTTCAGACCTAAAATTATTTTTTAAACCTGTGCAAAAAAGGGCTCTGGCGGAAAAAGTGTTAAAGTGTTGTCTATGGAGCTTTATGGGTACCATAATAAAAAAAAAAAAAATATATATATATATATATTTCATGCTTTCCAGGTCTTTTAGGTCCCAGATCTCACCATAAAGAGGACCTGTCATCCCTTATTTCTATCACAAGGAATGTTTACATTTATTGTGATAGGAATAAAAGTGATTTAAGAAAAAAGGACAGTGTGTAAAAAAAATAAAATAAAATAATATATATATATATATATATATATATATATATATTAAAAAAAAAAAAAATATATATATATATATATATATATATATATATATATATATATATATATATATCTCTATCCCCAAAAAGTGTGACTTGTTGTCCATTTCTATTTTTTCCACTGCAATGTTGCAGTCCCGCTATAAGTCGCTCATCGTCACCATTACTAGTAAAAAAAAATAAAAAAATCTGTAAAACTATTCCGTAGTTCGCCGACGCTATACCTTTTTGCGCAAACCAATCAATTCACGCTTTTTGGGATTTTCTATGTATAATATGTAGCAGAATATATATTGGCCTAAATTGATGAAGACTTTTTTAGATTTTTGTTGATATTTTATTTTTTTATTGAATGGGAATTATAGGAGAAAGTAAAAAATGTTACATTTTATTAATTTTTTTCAAAATTGTCACTTTTTAAAAAAAAATTTTATTTCAAAAATTTTTTTATTTTCTATTTTTTTAATAGCGCAAAAAATAAAAATCACAGAGGTGATCAAATACCTTTTTAAAAGAGAGCTCTGTTTGTGGGGAAAAATTACATCAATTTTATTTGGGTACAACATTGTACGAGCACACAATTTGTCAGTTAAAAATGGCCTGGTCATGAAGGGGGGGGGGGTAAACCTTCTGGAGAGGAAGTAGTTAGTGGTAGTAAATTCTTGATTTACAATTTGTACCTACAGATAAGCTTATAGCAAGTGTCTCCTAAACTTGCGCTGTTTAGATCTTCACCTTGGCTCTAGCCAATGACCTCACCGCACGTGCGCAGTTGCACTCTGCATTCAGGACGTTCTGTAAATGATGGTGGAATGTGGTGCAATCACAGTTTGCATTTGGGGGTGTGCTCTGGGTCACAGGGTTGCGGTTTTTTATTTTTTCCTTAAAGTGGGAGTTCCACCGTTTTTTTTTTTTTTTTTTTTTGTTTTTAAAAGTCGTCAGCTACAAATACTGCAGCTGCTGACTTTTAAAATATGGACACTTACCTGCCCACGCGCGGCCGCGATGTCGGCACCCAAAAGCCGATCTGTTAATCGGCTCTCAGGTGCTGCCACCGCCATCTTCAGTATGGGAATCAGGAAATGGAGCCTTGCAGCTTCACTTCCCGGTTCCCTACTGCGCATGCGCGAGTCGCGCTGCGCAATAAGGATGGTCCCCGCTGTCTCTGGGATCCGTGTGTTTCCCAGCAGACAGCGGGGGACCCGCAGGAAGTGGCGTCAATACCCGCAGAATCTGCGGCTATCTATGCTGGAAGTGGGTGCAAATACCTGTACTGTACAGGTATCTGCAACTCCCCAACCCCCCCCCCCTGCAAGGTGCCAATTGTGGCACCGGAGGGGGGGGGGTTCCAATGAGCGGAAGTTCCACTTTAGGGTGGAGCTCCGCTTTAATATATACATACAACTGTATTGCCATCACAAGAAGGCTGATGATGTAGCACACTGCAAGTGACATGAAGGTGAGCGGGCAGCATATAGACACCCAAATCATGTTTACTTTAAAGCAAAGTTTTAGGTTTGTGGTTAAACTGCCGTGTCTGTGAAAAGCGATCCACTTTTAGATCTCTTTTCAGAGGCCATTGACAGCCACCTGAGAAGGTTGTATGACTCATCTTCGTGTGTGTATGTATGCGTGTATGTGTGTGTGTGTATATATATGTGTGTAATTATATGTGTGTATATATACATATGTATGTATATGTGTGTAATTATATGTGTGTATATATACATATGTATGTATATGTGTGTATGTATATAATGTGTGTGTATATGTGTATATGTGTATGTGTATATATATATATATATATATATATATATATATATATATCTATATATATTAGGTGTGGTATACAGCACACGGTATGAGTCTTGGTACCAGTAATCAAGCCTTCCCAACAGCCATATATAAAGAAAAATCCAGGGATTGCTGCACCTAAAATGTATTGATTTCCATGTAAGAAATTACATATTATTCATGTCGTTCCAAATAACAGTTTCAGGCTACAATGCTTATGCCCTTCTTCAGATGGGTTCCCATCTGAAGAAGGGCGTAAGCTTTGTAGGCCGAAACTTATTTGGAACGACAAATAACGACAAATTCAGTAATACAGTAATCAAGCCTTCCCAGCAGCCATATATAAAGAAAAGTCCAGGGATTGCTGCACCACCTAAAATGTATTGATTTCCATGTAAGAAATTACATATTATTCATGTCGTTCCAAATAAGTTTCGGCCTACAAAGCTTACGCCCTTCTTCGGATGGGAACCCATCGGAAGAAGGGCATAAGCATTGTAGCCTGAAACTGTTATTTGGAACGACATGAATAATATGTAATTTCTTACATGGAAATCAATACATTTTAGGTGCAGCAATCCCTGGACTTTTTTATTATAATAATATAATATAATTTATTTTTTTTCTTCACTTAGGTCTTCTGCTCATGGTAATCTTCCTGGAAATCTCATGGGGACTGGTGTACGTACGAAAAGGATCAAACATAAGCGGCTGTGATATGACGTGTCCTGGCCCTCCTGGTGTTGTAGGGGTTCTGGAGCTGAACAAGCAATGTGGAGGAGAAGAGGAGCCGCTGCTGGAGCTCCACTGTAAACACTCCGACATATATCGCAACACGGACAGAATCCTCCTGGACAAAGGCAGCGGCTGCTGGAAGCTGACGCAAGCTGGGAAGGATGATTCCTGTGTGTATAAGATCTGGTATCAAGGCGAAAACCGATATCCTGTGACCTCTACAGACATCCGTGTCCTGGGTAAGACCCCATATGATGCGCCACACTTTTATCAGTGCTCAGCAGGCATTTACTGCCCATCAGGACTACAGAGAGTTTCCCGGTGGGCCGGTCAGGTGCAGTTCTGGAGCCGTTCCTCTCTGACAGTGAGTGATTGCAATTTTTACTCCTGTTAGGCGGAGCAGCTGCCGTCACTTGCTGGAGAGAGCAATAGACATTCTGCTCCCTCCAGCCTGCAGGGGGAGATAGACAGACAGCAGGCAGACTTTCCTTCCTCTCTCTCCCCCTTGTCATGTAATTTATTACATGATTGGAGAGAGGAACGAGAAGCTACCTTCAAAACTGTGAGTACACGTGGGAGGGGGGAGGACACTCTGATATAGGGGGAAGTGCTGATGGAGACACTCAAAATTAAAGTGGGCCGGTCATGATGAAGTCCAGGGCCAAGTTTTTGTCCCAGTCCAGCCCTGGTGCTCAGTTGGGGGGGGGGGGGGTGGTTACAGATCATATGACTAGCAATAAGTGTGTGTACAAGAGCTAACACTCTATTCTTTGTATCTGGACTCTGTGTTGGTGACCTATCACTGTCCTTCTGATCATTCCAGATCCGGTTCTCATCTCCAACATCACCAGTAACTGTAGGCGGTTGGGGGAGGAGATGTCGGTGAGGGTCCAGTTCTCTGGAGAAGAGAGCGCTGTGACCTGGGAGGTGGACGGGGAGCCTCTCCATGGAAGATACCGGCTGATAGATAACAATAGGACGCTGATTATCCCCAGTGTGCAGAGAGACGACGCAGAGAGGAGATTCCGGGTCAGGATCACAAACCCGGTCAGTGAGGAGATCCGGGAATACCGGCTCAGTGATCCTACATTCAGACACGTTTTGGAAACCGAAGGTATTGGGGTGTTTATAGATTGGGGTCAGCCTGTCTCCTCTTCTCTGGGGTATCATAGTGGGAGTGGGACACAGAATAATAACAATGGGGGAGATTTACTAAAACCGGAGAGTGCAAAATCTGGTGCGGCTCACAATGGTAGCCAATCAGCATCCAGGTTTTAGCCTCTGTTCACACCAAATCCAACTTTGAAATTATGTGACTTCGCACCATTTCAAAGTCGCATGTTAGTGCAACTTCAGGTGCGACTTGACTGACATCTGTGCGACCTCTCCTGAAATTAGACACGTGCACTGCCAAAAAATTTGTTCTTTTTTTATTTATTTATTAATTTTTTGCTTTTTTTGGAAATCGGAAATGAGAAAATCGGAAAAAAAGAAAAAAAAATCGGTAAAATTCGAAATAATATCTAACAAATAATAATTAACTATTAAATTATAGCTATTGGAATTTCCTTCCAAATTTGGCTGTTTAGTGAACGTTACGAATTTATCTGAAGTTACGAATTATCCGAAATAACAAATGCCACATCTAAACAAATGGAATGGAACAAATTAATCATAAATGATAATAATAATTATACGTTATTATTGTTGTTATTGTTTATTATTATTATTAGATCGTTACATTCCATTCGTTTAGATCCGACATTCGTTATTTCAGATGATTCATTTAAATACGTTCACTAACGGCCAAATTTGAAAGGAAATTTTAATACCTATAATTTAATATTTATTATTGGTTATTTCAGATTTTTGGGCTTTCGAATTTTCAGATTTTCATTTCTTATTTCTGGTTTTTCAAATTTTCAAAATTTTGGAATTTCTGAATTTGTGAAAATTCGTTAAACAAATTTGCAAATAAACAAATTGCACATGTCTACCTAAAATTCCCAAAACTAGTTTAGCATGACAAAGCTTAATTCACATGCTAAAGTTAGAAGCTGATTGGCTGCCATGCACAAGCTGCACCAGATTCTGGACTCTCCAGTTCTAAGAGATCAACCCCAATTCACATTTCTCTGCGCTCTTGACCATGGGCGTCCGCAGAACTTTTTTCAGGGAGGGGCATCATTTTAAGGTCACCCATTCTCTGACCCTTTTCGACAATGACATTATCAGGGTCATAGACTGCAGACGTAGTACAGGTGATGGTCAGAGATGGCAGACATGGCCCAAGAGACTGTCAGTGACTGTATACATGTGGGGAGTGACAGAGAGAGGGGGGGGGGGGTGACAGAGAGGAGTGTCACAGAGAGAGACAGGGGGTGACAGAGAGATAGAGGGGGGGGGGTGACAGAGAGGGGGTGGTGACAGAGAGGGGGTGGTGACAGAGAGAGGGTGGTGACAGAGAGAGGGTGGTGACAGAGAGAGGGTGGTGACAGAGAGAGGGTGGTGACAGAGAGAGGGGGGTGACAGAGAGAGGGGGACAGAGAGACGGGGGTGACAGAGGAGTGTGACAGAGAGAGAGGTGGGGTGAAAAAGAGAGAGAGGTGGGGTGACAGAGAGGGGTGATGGGGGTCATCGCCCCTGATCTGATCCATGATTCCAGGGGGGGCACTTGCCCCTACCTGCGGACGCCCATGCTCTTGACCGAGGATTAATCAAGTAAAACATCACTTGGCCACTGACCATACAAACTGATACATTGTATATTGATTTTTTTATTATAGGACAAGTGCTGTGAAAAAGTGTTTTTATTTATTTTTTTTGCTCTGGAGCTGTTAACCCCCCCCCCCTGGCGGTATTCCCGAGTCTGGCTCTGGAGGAAAATTTAGTACCATTAGCGGTAACCCCCGAGCCAGACTCTGGACCGCATCGCCGGATCCAGGAAGAGCTTACTTACCTTGTCCCCTGGATCCAGCGATGTCCCCGCGCTGTACGAGCGAGCCGTCCTCCGCTCGATCTATCACATCACTGAGCTCCCTTCCTTGCCAGTGTTGCGACGCATGGGGACGGCGCCAAATTCAAAAAGTAAAACACTCACATTACATACAGTATAATGTGATCTTACAGATTACATTGCTGTATGTAATTATTTCACCTCCCCTTTGTCCCTAGTGGTCTGTCCAGTGCCCTGCATGTAGTTTTATATTATAAAAACTGTTCTTTCTGCCTGGAAACTGGAGATTGTCCATAGCAACCAAAACTGTCCCTTTACATCAAAAATGATTTTAGACCAGCTAGAAAACAGCGATAATAAATTAGAATCACTCGCAGAATTGAGCGATAGCGATTTGTGGGGAGATCCGTCATCAAATACTGAAAAGTAATGACAGCGACAATTCTGCAACTGAGCACATTTCTGTGTTTTTTATTTGATTACATTATTGAATATTTTTTATTGTTGTTATATTATTATTTGTTATAATTTATTTTTATTATATTCTAATTTTATGATTTTCATTTTTCAAACTTTATCATACCCGGGATGTTTACTAGACTCTGGTTTGGACAGATTTAAGTGAGTTATTCCTTATGCCGCATACACACGAATGGACTATCCGGTGGACTTAGTCCGGCGGACAAACCGCCCGACTTTGAAGCGGAGGTCCGCCGGACTTTCCGAACGAGCGGACCTGCCCACACACGACCGGACTTTTCCGGCAGACAAACCGCCGGACTATGGCCGGACTTTTGAAATTGCCCACACACTGAGGAAAGTCCGTTCATTTTAAACGCGGCTCTAGGTAGACGGAATAGGAGTTCAATGTCGCCACCTCCATCGGCAAGATTAACACGTCGCTGGCCCCGTCACCTGGTATGGACTTAAAGGGGAAGCCTTACACCAAAAAAAAAAACGGCGTGGGGGTCCCCTCCAAGGTCCATATCAGACCCTTATCCGAGAATGCAGGCCAGTCAGGAAAGGGGGTGGGGACCAGTGAGCGCCCCCCCTCCTGAGCCGTACCAGGCTGCTTGCCCTCAACATGGGGGGGGGGGTTTGGGGAAGGGGGCCCCCAGATACCGCCTCCCCACCCTATGTGAATGAGTATGGGGTACAATGTACCCCTACCCATTCACCTGGTGGAAAAAAAATGTAAATAAAACACAACACAAGGTTTTAAAATTTATTGCACAGCTTTGGGTGTCTTCTTCCATCTTGGGGGGTCTTCTCACCAGACTCCTCCGCTATCTCCTGCTAGCTCTTTTACTAGCGGAGGAGCAAGGCTTTCTTCTTCCGACTTCGGGGGTCTTGTCTCCCTCTTCGGTTCTTCTTGCCGGGCCTCCGCTTTCTTCTCCCAGCTCTTTTACTAGCGGTGGCCCAGTCTTCTGTCGCCGCCGCCTCTTCTTCCGACTTCGGGGGTCTTGTCTCCCTCTTCGGTTCTTCTTGCCGGGCCTCCGCTTTCTTCTTTCAGCTCTTTTACTAGCGTTGGCCTGGTCTTCTGTCGTCACCTTCTCCTCTTCTTCCTTGAGATGTTGACTCGACGCTCTCTCTGGCCCAATGACAGGGACGCGTTGTATGGCGACTTATATAGGGACAATGGGCGGGGTCACTGGGTGATGTCCCCGCCCCTTATGTCACAGTCCCAGCATCCTCTGATGAGGACAAAAGCCCTTCCCGACAACCCTGGCCATTGGTTGACGGGGTCTACGGGCAGGGAGCTTATCAGAATCTGGGAGCCCCCTTTAATAAGGGGGTCCCCAGATCCTGGCCCCCCACCCTATGTGAATACATCGTACCCCTACCCATTCACCTGGAAAAAAGTGTCAAAGAAAACACACTACACAGGTTTTTAAAATAATTTATTAGGCAGCTCCGGGGGTCTCTTCCTCCTTCTCCGCGCTCTCTGGTTTTTCTGCAGCTGTCCGTTATCTTCTACCCACTCTTTTACTAGCAGTGGCCCGGTCTGCTTCCCTCTTCTCCTCTTCTGATGATGACACACCGCTGTAATGCAGTGTGCGCAGTGCGCAACGACTTATATTGGCAGGGGGCATGGTTACTGGGGGATGTCATCCGGTGACCATGCCCCCCTTATGACATCATCGTCCCATCATGCCCCGGGTGGTGACGTCATACGGGGCGGGGTCACCGGGTGACCTCACCCGGTGACCACACCCCATGCCAATATAAGTCGCTGCGCACCACGCACACTGCATTACAGCGGGAGAGAGCGTTGTGTCAACATCAGAAGAAGAGAAGAGGGAAGCAGACGATGGAGAAGACCGGGCCACTGCTAGAAAAAGAGCGGGCAGAAGATGGCTGCCTAATTATTTTAAAAGCCTTTGCAGTGTGTTTGTTTTTTATTTTTGACACTTTTTTATTTTTTTTCAAGGTGAATGGGTAGGAGTACGATGTACCCCATACTCACATAGGGTGGGGGGCCGGGATCTGGGGGCGCGCTTATTAAAGGGGGCTCCCAGATACCGATAAGCCCTCCACCCGCAGACCCCGACAACCAATGGCCAGGGTTGTCTGGAAGGGCCCTGGTTTTCATCAACATGGGGACAAGGTGCCTTTGGGGTGGGAAGCACCTACCCCCCCATGTTGAGGCATGTGTCCTGGCATGGTTCGGTGGGGGGGAGTGCACACAGGTCCCCACCCCTTTTCCTGACCAGCCGGGCTGTGTGCTCGGATAAGGGTCTGGTATGGATTTTTTGGGGGGAGGGACCCCACACCATTTTTTTTTTTTTTTAATTTTTTTTGGAGAAGGGGATTCCCCTTAAAATCCATACCAGACCGCAGGGTCTGTATCGTCTGAGGGGGGAAACCACGCCAATTTTTATTTTTTTTTATTTTGGTGGGGTTCCCCTTCAGGTGCGACTTCTATTCAAATCAGTGGCCTCCTATAGGGCAGGGCTCGACAAAACACGGTCGCCAGGTCGCATTGGCGACTAGAAATAGCGACCTCGCCCCTGGGGCAGCACAGCTGGGGGTATCCTGTCTCTGTGGACCCCCCCAGCGTGATCGCGTCGGGCCGTTACGCCGGCGGCCGAAAATTTAGGCCGCGGCTTTGAGGCCTTCTGCGGTCCTATGATTCCTTATGGAATCTGGCGCCCTCTTGTGGTCGCTGTTGGTATGACAAACCAGCAATGCTAATTTCCTCTGCAAAGTTTCCTCTGCCTGTTTTATATTACCTGCCTCTTCTTCCCTTTATTTAGAACCCCCTAAACATTATATATATATTTTTTATTCTAACACCCTAGAGAATAAAATGGTGGTTGTTGCAATACTGTCTGTCACACCGTATTTGTGCAGCGGACTTACAAGCGCACTTTTGTTGGGAAAAATAATTTAGTTAATAAAAAAATAAGACAACAGTAAAGTTAGCCCAATTATTTTTTATATTGTGAAAGATAATGTTACGCCGAGTAAATTGATACCCAACATGTCACGCTTCAAAATTGCACCCGCTCATGGAATGGCGACAAACTTTTACCCTTTAAAATCTCCATAGGCGACGTTTAAAAAAATTCGACAGGTTGCACGTTTTGAGTTACAGAGGAGGTCTAGGGCTAGAATTATTGCTCTCGCTCTACCGATCACGGCGCTACCTCCTATGTGTGGTTCGAACACCGATTTTATATGCGAGCAGGACAGGGCGCGTTTAAAAATTATTATTTTTTCTGCTTATTTTAACTTTTTTTTTTTCCACTGTTCTTTTAAAAAAAATGTTGTGTCACTTTTATTCTTATTACAAGGAATGTAAAAATCCCTTGTAATAGAAAAAGCATGACAGGTCCTCTTAAATATGAGATCTGGGGTCAGAGAGACCTCGGATCTCATATTTACACTAAAATGCAATTGAAAAAAAAATTGTCATTTGAAAAAAATAAATAAAATGTCCCTCTAAGAGCTATGGGCAATGACTTGGAGACGGGGGGGGGGGCGGCGACGGCGCTGCTATCTTCCCCTCACTCGTCTCCATGTCAGGCCAGGGACAGGTCCGGATCAACGTCACGGACCTGGCTCCTAACTTTTTAAGCTGGCTCCTAGATTCCAAGCAAATTTGTCAACCCCTGCTATAGGGAACCATTGATTTTGAATAGAGGCAGAGAAACGCTGCTAAAAGCTAGCGCCGCTGCACGTGCATTAACCGCAATGCAAAACGCTGATAAAATCACGTTTTCTGCCAACAATCTGGCATCCCGAAACAGCTGGCGCCTTAAGTGTGACAGATCTGGAAAAGACAAACAAAACTGCATTTTGCAACAGAAAAGATTTTATTGAACAATCAATACAAAACATAAGCAGCAACAGGCTATCAACCAAGAGCATTCCACGACCGTACAGATCATATTCATAGCTCCAGAGTAGAATCACCACTTTAATTAGGAGTTATACAATATAGAGCATTAAAAAAAATAAAAAAGGGTTTGTGACTTTGCATGAGGCCAAATAAATGTGCCTCCATCCCCAATATAGGAAAATCTGAGAGAACAAGTTTTGGGACTTTACATGAAACATGCAGCCAGGGAGACCTCTCGGCATATTATTGCGGTAGTGTTCGTTAAATAAACCAACAATAGTGACCATATTTCTAAACATAATAACCAACTATTGTAAAATGGGAAAAAAACTTTATTCTGCAACATAGTCCATACTGGCATAATAACATAATCGCAGAGTAACACAATGGTAACATAGTAAGAACACTAATTGCTGTATATCTCTATAATAAAACATACTATAAATTGGCATGATTCCAATGTGGACATATTACAGGTAACAGTCATAAGTAATATAGCAAGGGAGAGCATCTAATAGCTCGACGCCTTTTCGTGGCTACAATGCCACTCTTCAGGAGAAGATGCAGAAGAGATATCTATAAAATGTTAGCCCCTGTACACACGGTCGGACATTCTGCCAACCAAATCCGTCGGATTTTGCCCGTTGGATCTTGTCCGAAACTGTTGCATACACACGGTCGGACTAAGTTGTCGAAAAATCCAATCATTCAGAACGTGATGATGTAATTTCGTTACGATGGGACTAGTAGCCAATAGCTTTGATGTAGGAATTTGATCTCAGCATGCGTGGCACTTTGTCCGATCGGAATTCTCTACACATGATCGGAGTATGTCCTATCGAACCAGTTGGTCGGAAAATATTTCCAACATGTTGGAAAATTGGGTCCGACGGAATCAGTCCGATGCATACCACACACAGTCGGATTATCCGATGTCACGGTCCGATAGGACACATTCCGACGGATTCTCCGACCGTGTATACAAGGCTTTAGAGGAAAAATTACATTGGGTAATTCTATAAAGAAATAGTTAATATAGAGGAATGAATCTCTCACTCGTACTTGAAAATCATTTTGGGCATGGGTATAGAGAACTGGGGGTTTAGCCGAGAGAATTAAGCGGCCCCGGGAGCTGAGGCAGTGATCCCCACCACAACAATGGAATAACCACTGGGAAAGGACAGTCAAGGAACGATTCCCCATGGATAAAGCGTAGTTTGAGTCACGCGGAGCATAGCCAATCTATAGGAAATGATAAAATTGGGTAAAAAAATATAATAACGTAGGGTATGTAATGGTTAAAGAGGAAGTAAACCCTGATGAGTGTTACTTCCTCTTTCATTCCCTGCAAAGGCAAAGCATAATGGACTACTATGCATCGCATGTCCCCTGTGGTCCGGCGCATCCATCTTCTCGGTGGGTCTCGCTGCTCCGCCGCTGTCATTCGGTGAAGCCGTGGTGACGTCACTCCCCCGCATGCGCACAGGAGCCGCCACGCGTGGCATATCGCTGTTGACGGCAGCGTTTTCAGTGCGCCTGCGAGCCGCTGTCTATGGCACATGCGCCGTAGACAGCGGTGCCTGTCTTTTGACAAATATCTCCTAAACCATGTAGGTTTAGGAGATATTTCTTGGACCTACAGGTAAGCCTTAATCTAGGCTTATCTGTAGGTCAAAGTGTGCTGTAAGGGTTTACAACCACTTTAATGATATAGTATATGCAACAGAGGCCGAGTCAGGGTTGACTCTCCAATAAGTCTCCAAATCCGCCTTAAATTGCAATTCCAGGTCCGCATCCCAAAACTTAGAGAGCCTTCAGAGCTTGGCTGGGGCAGGGAACAGATCCAAAGTCATAAACAATGGGGCATGATCTGAAATGCTCCTTGGCAAAATCTTAATATCCCAAATTCTAGGCAGGAAAGACCTCCCAACAGGTCTATGTGGGAAAAGGTCTTGTGCGAAGCAGAGTGACCGGTAAAGCCACGAGACTGGGGGTTCTTCCACCTCAAAGCATCTGTTTGGCCCATACGTGTCAGCTCAGGTCGCCAGATCCTGATTTGAGGAGCCAGCAGCCGCAAGTCTGTCTATACCCAAATCCGGGACTAGGTTAAAATTTTCCAGTAAAAAAGTATTGTCAGTAGGAAATTGTACGATCCTGGCTGTGATCCGATTTAACAGTTTAAAAAGATGCAGGCGGTGGAAAATATAGGCCAACAATAATCCATGTCAAACATTGTATCTGCACATGAAGTATTACATATCTACCATCCGGGTCCAATGCCAGGTCAAGGAGTTTGAAAGGGAGCGATTTTAAGTACCCCCCCCCCCCCCCAAATCTAGAGTAGGTGGAATGGTAATGGTGTCCTACCCATGTTTTTTTTTAAGCTAAGGGTCTTACTGCCAATCAAATGTGTCTCCACAAATATGAGGACTATACATTTTAATGAACTGAAACACGAATGACCCATACACGCGGTCGGACATTCCGACGACAAAATACGTCTGATTTTTTTTCCAACAGATTTGGCCCAAACTTGTCTCGCATACACACGGTCGCACAAAGTTGTCGGAAAATCCGATCGTTCGGAACCAGGTGACGTATTACACGTACGACGGAACTACATAGAGGCCAGTAGCCAATAGCTTTCGTCTCCAAATTTTTTTACATGCGTGGCACTATGTGCGTCGGAATTTTCTACACACGATCGGAAAAAGTCCGATCGGATTTTGTTGTGGGAAAATTTTAGATCCAGCTCTCAAACTTTTTCCGACGGAAAAAGTCCGATGAAGCCCACATATGATCGGATTTTCCGACACCATAATCCAATCGGACTTTTTCCGTCGCAATTTCCAACCATGTGTACGGGGCATTAGGATCGCTTGATTAGGTATCTTAAGCCTTGTGTGTTCCAGGAGAGGATTTAAAGAGAAGACATAACCAGCTGGCAATGTGGCAAAAGGAGCAAATGGACCAAATTTCAATGGACAGGGTGCTTGGACCCGGATGAGCCACAAAGACAAGATAACAGCGTATCAGCAGACATGGTGGTAAAAGCAAATGCTGTCATTCAACAAAAAACACAAAAATTGGAGCCAACAAAGGTGGCCCTACCAGTGATATAAGTAAGTCAGTTAAAATAAACGGAGTTACTTAATGCAGTTACCTTAGAGGGTAATGAGTAATCGAACTGATTACTCTTCCCCCTTATGGGGTAACGCCATTCCCATTACTTGGGCGGCGTTACCGCAATTGCATCCTGTCTGGACCACCCCATCCCGCACCGCCTATCCAGAGAGCGAGAACGTAGGGCGGCGGGGCGGACACTGAAAAATGAAGTCAGCTGACACCAATCGAGTGAAGGGGAGGGTCTTTCTCTCTCCCCATGAGGAAAGGCATCCCTGGAGGAATTCAAGTAAGTGACTGTCTGACGATTCGGATTGCAGTGCACTGTGCAATCGATCCATCCCAAGTCCTCCACCACCTCTGCTTCTAATGCCGCATGCACACGATCGGACTATCCGGCAGACTTAGAAAGAAGTCTTGACTCAAAATTGTTCGCCAGACTCGGCTGTAAAACGGACAATCCGGCAGTCCGCCAGACTTTTCAAATGAACGGACTTGCCCACACACGGAGGAAAGTCCGTTCATTTTGATCATGGCTCCAGGTAGAAGGGACTAGCGAAGGAAGTGAATGTCATTGCCTCCATCGGCAAGATTGACACCTCGCGAGCCCCGTCGCCTGGTATGGATTTAAAGGGGAACCCCTACTCCGAAAAAACTGCGTGGGGGTCCCCCCAAAGTCCATAGCAGACCCTTATCCGAGCACGTAGCCCGGCTGGTCAGGAAAGGGGGGTGGGGACGAGTGAGCGCCCCCCCCCCCCTCCTAAACCGTACCAGGCCACGTGCCCTCAACATGGGGGGTGCTTTGGGGAAGGCACCAAAGCCAAAGCACCTGTCCCCATGTTGATGAGAACAAGGGCCTCTTCCCGACAACCCTGGCCGTTGATTGTCGGGGTCTGTGAGTGGGGGGCTTATCATAATCCAGGAGCCCCCTTTAGTAAGGGGGCCCCCTGCCCTATGTGAATGAGTATGGGGTACGATGTACCCCTACCCATTAACCTGGGGAAAAAAGTGTTAATAAAAAAAAAACAACAAGACCGCTCTGACTTAGGGGGTCTTCTCGCTGGGCTCCTCTGCTATCTTCTGCTCTTTTACCGCTAGCTCTTTTACAAGCGGAGGACCCCGGCTTTCTCCTTCGTCGCCGCTGCCTTCCGGGGGTCTTCTTCCGACTTCAGGGGTCTTGTCCCGCTCTTCGCTTCTTCTGCCGGGCCTCAGCTATCTTCTTACAGCTCTTTTTTTTTACTAGCGCTGGCCCGGTCTTGACGCTGTCACCGCCTTCTTCTTCTTCTTCCTTCTGATGTTGACACGACGCGCTCTCTCTCCAGCCGTAATGGCAGGGATGTGTTTTGTGTGGCGACTTATATAGGCATAAGGGGCGGGGTCAACGGATGTCACATGGTGACCCCGCCCCTTATGATGTCACAGTCCCAGGGGAACCTGGGATCAACTGCTTTGGATCATGAGCAGTTCCTTTTCTTCTTCATACTCTTCTCTCCCCATCACTCTGGTACAAGTTGATCTGTCTCATCTGTCCATAGGATGTTGTTCCAGAACTCTGAAGGCTTTTTTTTAGATATTGTTTGGAAAACTCTAATCTGGCCTTCCTATTTTTGTGGCTCACCAATGGTTTAAATCTTGTGGTGACCCCTCTGTATTCACTCTGGTGAAGTCTTCTCTTGATTGTTGACTTTGACCCACATACACCTACCTCCTGTTCTTTATCTGGCCAACTGTTGTGAAGGCCGTTTTCTTCACAAGGGAAAGAATTCTTCGGTCATCCACCACAGTTTTCTGTGGTCTTCCGGGTCTTTTGGTGTTGCTGAGCTCACCGGTGCATTCTCTCTTTTTAAGGATGTTCCAAACAGTTGATTTGGCCACACCTAATGTTTTTGCTATCTCTCTGATGCGTTTGTTTTGTTTTTTCATCCTTGGCTATGTGCATTAAATCTCCAACTATTGGCCAAAGATCGAAGTCCATTTGCATGCACATAAACAAAGCAACAGTTTTCTAAGCATATGTACCTGTGCGGTGTAAACTCTACAGTTTTAAATGTCCAAGTCCCTGGGCATGATTAGTGCTAACAAACATTAACATCCAAAACTAACTTTCTTACATTCAAGACTATTTTCGACAAGTAAAATGCCAGAATGTAATTGGATTGTGGTGAGAAACCCACACGGGGAGAACATATAAACTTTGACATAAGCGTTAGCATGTTGGGGAATTGAACCAGCAACCCCAGTGCTGCTAGATGGAATTGCTACCCTCTTAGCCAGCAGGCAGCCTCACGCATGTTCTCTGCATCCTCTGTGGTGTGAACCAGCCCTGAGTCCATAGCCATGCTCCTTGTCACAAGCGATATACCATGTATTGGCCTAAGTATTGGGACGCCTGCCTTTAAACGCACATGAATTGTAATGGCGTCCCAGTCTTAGTCCGTAGGGTTCCAAATTCATTTGGCCCACCCTTTGCAGATATAACAGCTTCAACTCTTCTGGGAAGGCCGTCCACAAGGTTTAGGAGGGTGTCTATGGGAATGTTTGACCATTCTTCCAGAAGAGCATTTGTGAGGTCAGGCACTGATGTTGGACGAGAAGGCCTGGCTTACAGTCTCCGCTCTAATTAATCCCCAAGGTGTTCTGTTGTGTTGAGGTCGGGACTCTGCGCAGGCCAGTCAAGTTCCTCCACCCCAAACTCGCTCATCCATGTCTTTATGGACCTTTTTTATGCACTGGTCCAAATCATTTGGTGGAGGGGGGGATTATGGTGTGGGGTTGTTTTTCAGGGGTTGGGCTTAGCCTCTTACACACGATCGGACTTTCCGCCAACAAAACCATGGAATTCTGTCCGAAGGGTGTTGGCTCAAACGTGTCTTGCATACACACGGTCACACAAATGTTGGCCAACAATTACGAACGTAGTGATGTACTAGACGTACTACGTGTTTTTTCAGCTCTTTGGCGCCACCCTTTGGGCTCCTTCTGCTAATTTCGTGTTTAGTAGAAGTTTGAGTGTTTGCTTTGTGCTTTTCTTTTTGTGCTTTTCTTTTTGTGCTTTTCTTTTTGTGCTTTTCTTTTTGTGCTTTTCAATTTGCGCTTTTCAGTTTCATGTTGTGGAATCAGAGGAGATAATGTGTTATTTATTATTGGCCTTGGAGTTATTGCTTAGACATCATTTTTTTTTTTGGTTGAATAATGATTTGATTTGGTATATTTTCTATATTTTTGGATGCATAGAATGCACTTTTTGGTTAAATTCTATTGGCAGATGGCGTGTCTAATTTTATTTGTTTTCTTTTTTTTTTTTAACCACTTCAGCCCCAGACCATTTTGCTGGCCAAAGACCAGACCACTTTTTGCGATTCGGCACTGCGTCGTTTTAACTGACAAATGCGCGGTCGTGCGACGTGGCTCCCAAACAAAATTGACGTCCTTTCTTTCCCACAAATAGAGATTTCTTTTGGTGGTATTTGATCACCCCTGCGGATTTTATTTTTTGCGCTATAAACAAAAATAGAGCGACAATTTCGAATAAAAACGCATTATTTTTTTACTTTTTGTTATAATAAATATCCCCCAAAAATATATAAAAAAAAAAATTTCCCTCAGTTTAGGCCGATACGTATTCTTCTACATATTTTTGGTAAAAAAAACGCAATAAGCGATTATTGATTGGTTTGCGCAAAAGTTATAGCGTTTACAAAATAGGGGATAGTTTTATGGCATTTTTATTAATAGATTTTTTTTTTACTAGTAATGGCGGCGATCAGCCCTTTTTTTATTTTATTGTGACTGCGACATTATGGCGGACACATCGGACATTTTTGACACATTTTTGGGACCATTGTCATTTATACAGCAATCAGTGCTATGCAAATGCAATGATTCCTGTGTAAATTACACTGACAGTTAAGGGGTTAACCAGTGGGTGGCAGTGTAGGGGTTAAGTGTTCCTAGGGGTGTGTTACAAACTGTGGGGGGGCTGGGTTTTCTTTTAGTGAACACTGATCTCTGCTCCAATCACATGGAGCAGAGATCAGCATCACTTGTTGCTAGGCAGAAAGGGGAGATGCTGTTTACAATGGCATCTCCCAGTTCAGCTGCCCTATGAGACAATCGGGGGTATGCCTGCGGCGATCGAGTCAGCAGGACCCGCGACCGGACTCACGGGGGTCCCGACCAGCACGGCGCGCTCACGATGGCAGAGCGGCATTTAAGATTGGACGTACCTGCACGCCAATATGCCTGCCCGTGCCATTCTGCCGACGTACATCGGCGTGCGCTGGTCAGGAAGTGGTTAATGCACAATAAAAAAATTGTGTAGAATAACATTTGGCTATGTGTTTTACTTCAAATGACTTTATAAAATACAATGTAAAATTAACAAGAGATGCCGACATAGTTGTATCTTTGATCTTAAAGCGGGAGTCCGCCGGGAGTTCCGCGTTTTTTTTAAAGCCAGCAGCTACAAATACTGCAGCTGCTGACTTTTAAAATAAGGACACTTACCCGGCCAGCGCGCCCGCGATGTCGGCACCCGAAGCCGATCTCTCGATCGTCTCTCGGGTGCTGCCACTGCCATCTTGGGTATGGGAATCAGGAAGTGGAGCCTTTTGGCTTCATTTCCCGGTTCCCTTCTGCGCATGCGCGAGTCGCACTGCGCAATAAGGATGGACCCCGCTGTCTCTGGGATCTGTGTGTTTCCCAGCAGGCAGCGGGGGACTTTCGGAAAGGGGCGTAGATCTACGCCCCTTTCCGTAGAGTGCTATCCCGGAAGTGGGTGCAGATACCTGTACTGTACAGGTACCTGCACCCCCCTCCCCCCTGAAAGGTGCCAATTGTGGCGCCGGAGGGGGGGGAGGATTCCAATGAGCGGAAGGTCCACTTTAGGGTGGACCTCCACTTTAAAAACGATGGGATAATGGTGAGTGGTAACTTGCCCAAATAAAAACAAAACAAAAAACATAATATTATTCTTGCTATCACTAGAAAAAAAAAGCCTTTGAAAATTTGTTTGCAATAACTCCATCAGTATCACCAGCAAAACAGCTTCATTATTATGAATTGTGCGCTGCACCTTGTTGGCGGAAAGTCCAACAACAATTGTCCGATGGAGTGTACACACGGTTGGATCGTCCGCCAACAGCCTGTCATCACACATTTCTCATCGGAAAGTCTGATCGTGTATATGAGGCTTCAGTTCCAGTGAAGGGAACTCTTATGCCCCAGTACTCGCCTTCGGATTTTCCGACTGGAAATGTTGGTTGTGAGCTTGTTGTCGGAAAATCCGACCGTGTGTACGCTCCATCGAACATTTGTTGTCGGACTTTCCGCCAACAAATGTTTCTTAGCAGGTTCTCAAATTTTTGCGCCAACAAAACTTTGTTGTTGGAAAGTCCGATCGTGTGTACACAAGTCCGTTCATGCTCGGAATCAAGCTGAAGGGGGCCGCACTGGCTATTGAGCTTGCTTTTTTCTCGGCTCGTCGTGTGTCTTTTACGTCACCGCGTTCCCACGTTCGTAATTGTTGGCCAACATTTGTGTAACGTTTGGCCAACAATTATTGTGTAATAAAATGTATTTGATCTGAATCATTTAAGTGTGACAAATATGCAAAAAAAAAAAATATATTAAAAAAAATCAGAAAATATGCAAATACTTTTTCACAGCACTGTATATAGCGCCATCAATTTACGCATTGCTTTATTATGTATTGTACATTCGTTTTTCAATTTCCTAATCCTAGTTGCTCTCGCAGAATCGAATGCATCTGGAAGGACAAGAGTTGTTCCGATTGTTCTAATATTGCCATCAGCGATGTTCTACATTGTATATTAGGTGAGTGATAGTCCAACTCTCTCTATGAGACACTAATTATAAGTCATTCAATGAATGTAGAAATGGATTTATCATTAATACCTTCTTATTGTGGGCACCAAACAACTATCCATCTCCCCCCCCACCCCCCTGCTATTTGCCGGTCAGTCCTCTACTTACCCCAGTCCTCTACTTACAGCTTGACTGAGTCCTCTCCTCCATGACTGCTCCCAGATCCTCCTACGCATCCAATAGGAGCGCTTGTCCTTTCAGCTAATTGGGTGACTGATGTCAAAACCGGCTTCCTGATTGGCTGGGAGGAGGATCAGTGTTACAACAGCGAATGTTCATTCGCTGTTGTAACACACCTGGATGGGTTGAGAGTGCACTCTCTGCGCCCTGAGCTCACCCTATATTGAAGCCTATTAGCGCCTCTGGCGCTTCAAAAAAAAAAAAACACCCCCTCCCCGTTGGAATTCGTGCATCGGTGTCCTGAAAGGGGCCGGACGCATGGATAAGGGGGTTGGTGCCCTTGCACCCTTAATGTTCGGGCCGCCCCTGTTTCCTTGTACCAATCCATGGCAGTGTACTGGCACCCTCTAGGAATGTATGTGCTAGAGTGAGGATTATTGTTTTAGGGTAGGAAAATTTAGGCAGGCCTGGCTTGCCTGGGCTGGGAGTGGCTCAGTGTAGAGCTGATGACTCACAGGCAGCCTCCCCGAGATCTCCCTCTTCTTTCCAGAGTTTTCTGGAAGGTTCTGGAAAGAGAGGAGAGGTGCTTTGGATATTCTGGGGAGCCCTGACCATTCCCCAACTGGGATTGGCAGGGAGCAGGCCTCCTTAAATACCCAGGGTCAGCCCAGCTGGGGGGAGTTGTATCGGGTGGAAGATTTGGAGATGGAGTGTTCAGGCTATCGGGGCCTTTGTGGGAGCTCCCCAGTATTGGGGGGGGAGGTGACCTTGAGCCTGGGCTCGGGTGCAGACAGGGCCCTCCAGAAGAGTGGACTGGTCAGGAGGCACAGGTGGCGCAAGAGGACAGCAGGAGAGAGCATTGCCAGGCAATTCTCCAGGGAGAGCAACAACTGCATGCAGCCAGGAGGGCTGGTGAGTGACATGCGCAGTCAGGAGGACTGGGGTGACATGCCTAAGAGAGTGGAGTCTGGGATTTGGAGTGGACTGTGGTGTTGTCGCCAGTGGAGCTGGGAAACTGCAGCCAGGAGGGCTGGCAGGGCGCGAAAAGAGCTAATTGGGACCAGTAGCAGTATGTATGACAGCCAGGACCAGAGCTTTCTCTTTTTGCTACACTATAGGGGCTTGCAGTCCCTGCCTGTATAAGCAACTTCTAAGGCCTGACTGAGCCAGTGTCTAACTTATCATATCCTACCAGCTCCTGAGAGTCAAGTAATGTGCAGGAGGAGTAAGGAGTGATACTCTGAAACAAGGAAGTGATGTGCAGGAGGAGAAATGGAGTGGTGTATATAGAGGATGTATACAGAGTCCCAATCATTGATGGTTTGATTCCATGGGCATCCAATATTTCCCTTACCCCATCCAAGTTAATCCCCTCAATAAACAAAACAACACCAAGCATATGGACTGTTCTATGTCTCTGGATGCCTGGAGAAGTGAAGGTTGGGCAGGGTGACAGGTGGGCCACAATACTTAGCAGCTCCTACGGGGTACCGCTACACTAGTATGCTGCCATATTGCCACCAGGAAAATGAATGTAAGTATTTGATACCATGTTCTGTTATTCTGGCAGTAGGAGTCCTGCTTTCAGAGTACAATAGGGTGGCAGGGGATTCCTCCATCCAGCTTGAATGTTTGGATGGGGAACCCGATGCAGCTCAGGTAGCATTGTCAGGCTTCATTTCCTGAAGGAGCTTTTTGGTGATGGGTGTGTTGGTGCATGACACCCATGTACTGTAAAGCCGCGTACACACAAACAAACAATGGAAAAGTCAATCAAGTCAAAAAGACAATCCGCCCGTGTGTGGGCTCCGATGGACTTTTTGTTTTTACCCCGGACTTGCATTTCAGCGGACAATACGGCCGTGTGTGTGCCAGTCCGCCGTACTTTTGAAATGAACTGCTCATTTTGAGCGTGGCTCCAGGTAGCTGGGACCAGCGAAGGAAGGGTCTCTGGCCCCGTCACCTGGTATGGACTTAAAGGGGAATCCCTACGCCGAAAAAAACGGCGTGGGGGCCCCCCCCCCCAAGTCCATATCAGACCCTTATCTGAGCACGCTACCCGGCCGGCCAGGAAAGGGGGTGGGGTGTCAGTCCCAGAGGATGCTGGGACTGTGACATCATAATGGGCGGGGACATCATCCGACGATGTCCCTATATAAGACGCCGCGTGCCTGTCATTGTGGCCAGAGACAGCAATGAGGCAACAGCTCAAGAACAGAAGGCAGCGACAACGCGGTGGCAGAAGACCGGGCCACCGCTTGTAAAAGAGCTAGAAGAAGGCGCGGTGGCCCGGCAAGAAGAACCGAAGAGGGAGACAAGACCCCCAAAGTCGGAAGAAGAGGGCGGCGGCAAAGAAGAAAGCCGGGCTCCTCCGCTGGTAAAAGAGCTAGCAGAAGATAGCGGAGAAGACTGGCGAGAAGACCCCCGAAGACGGAAGACGACCCCCGGAGCTGTGCAATAAACTATTTTAACCCTTGTGTGTGTGTTTTTTTTTTTTTTCACATTTTTTTCACAGGTGAATGGTTAGGGGTACATTGTACCCCATACTCATTCACATAGGGTGGGAGGCCGGTATCCGGGGGCCCCCTTATCAAAGGGGGCTCCCGGATTCCGATAAGCCCCCCGCCCGCAGACCCCAACAGCCAACGGCCAGGGTTGTCGGGAAGAGGCTCTTGTCCTCATCAACATGGGGATAAGGTGCTTTGGGGTGGGGGAGGCCGCGCAGCCCCCCCTTTCCCAAAGCACCCCCCATGTTGAGGGCACGCGGCCTGGTATGGCTCGGGGGGGGGGGGGCGCTCGCTCGCAATCAGTGCTATATAAATGCAGTGATTCCTGTGTAAATGACACTGGCAGTGAAGGGGTTAACCACTAGGGGGCAGTGTAGGGGTTAAGTGTTCCTAGTGGTGTGTTACTAACTGTGGGGGGCTGGGCTTTAATTTAGTGAACACTGATCTCTGCTCCAATCACATGGAGCAGAGATCAGCGTCACTAGTTGCTAGGCAGAACGGGGAGATGCTGTTTACAACGGCATTTCCTTGTTCAGCCGCCCCCGTGAGGCGATTGCGGGTACGCCCGTGGCAATTGAGTCCGCGGGACCCGCGACCGGACTCACGGGGGTCCCGACCAGCACGCGAGCGCCCTGACGGGTGGTGCGCTCGCGATGGCATTGGCGGCATTAAAGATTGGACGTACCTGTACGCCAATATGCCTGCCCGTGCCATTCTGCCGACGTACATCGGCGTGCGCCGGTCGGGAACCGGTTAATTGTCTTCTGTCCAAAAATTGTCCCCAGTATATGAATGGGGACCTTGGATTGTGGGCTCCTTGATGGTAGGGACCAGTGTGAGTGTGCAATGTACAGGGATAGGGACAATTGTAGACACTCAGGATGGACTGGTGTCTTTATTCAACCTAACTAACTATGTAACTACATATTTAAAACAGCATTCAGGTATAATATACGCTGCTGGCGAAAGCAGTGCCGATAACCTCACCACCTCAGAAAGAAACAGATCGTTTGTGGTGGTTCCCGGGAGAGACTCTGAACAAACCCCCAGTGCAGCAAGCCACGTGGTCTCCCCTTCAGGACCAGGACGCCATATCTCTGTCGATTTGATCATTACTGAAATGATGGACTGTCACAATTTTTTTAGATTTTTAGAGTGCTGGTTGCTCATATGCATTTTCTTTTTTTAACTTTGTGTTTTTTTTTATTTTATTATTTTTTTCTTTTTATGTGTTTTTTTTAAATTATTATTTATTTTTTTTGGAGCGCTGCTTAACCACTTAAGCCCCGGACCATTTTCCAGCTAAAGGACCGGGCCCCTTTTTGTGCAATTCGGGCACTGTGACGCTTTAACTGAGGCCGCGTACACACGCGCGGACTGTTCGGCCAACTTTGTCCGTCCAACAGTTTGAGCGAACAGTCCGCTCAAACTTAGCATGGACGGACATGGCCACACACGAGCGGACTGTTTCAGCGAACTGTTTGTCAAACAGTTCGTTCAACTTTTGAAATGAACGGACTCGCCCACGTAAGGCGGAGGCAAGTCCGCCCATTTCGAGCGCGTGTGAAGGTAGGCAGGGCCCGCGAAGGAGACGTCGCGGGCTCCGCCGCCTGGAATGGACTTAAAGGGACACCCAACGCCGAAAAAAAATCGGCGTGGGGGTTCCCCCAAAGTCCACAACAGACCCTTGTCCGAGCACGCTACCCGGCCGGCCAGGAAAGGGGGGGGCGAGCGAGCGCGCCCCCCCTCCTGAGCCGTACCAGGCCGCGTGCCCTCAACATGGGGGGGTGCCTTGGGGAAGGGGGGGCCGCGCGGCCCCCCCACCCCAAAGCACCTTGTCCCCATGTTGATGAGGACAAGGGCCTCTTCCCGACAACCCTGGCCGTTGGTTGTCGGGGTCTGCGGGCGGGGGGCTTATCGGAATCCGGGAGCCCCCTTTAATAAGGGGGCCCCCGCATACCGGCCCCCCACCCTATGTGAATGAGTATGGGGTACAATGTACCCCTACCCATTCACCTGTGAAATAAAGTACAAAAAAAAACACAACACAGGGAAAAAATATTTTATTGCACAGCTCCGGGGGTCTTCCGTCTTCGGGGGTCTTCTCGCCGGACTCCTCCGCTATGTGTGTGTAGCTCTTTTGCTAGCGGAGGAGTCCGGCTTTCTTCCTCCCCGCCGCCGGCCTCTTCTCCCGACTTCGGGGGTCTTGTCCCCCTCTTCGGTTCTTGTGCCGGGCCACCGCGCCTTCTTATAGCTCTTTTACAGGCGGTGGCCCGGTCTTCTGTCGTCGCCGTCGCCGCCTTCCGTTCTTCTTCTTCTTCTTCTTCTTCTTCTCCAGATGTTGACACGTCGCTCTCTCCGGTCGGAATGCCAGAGCCGCGCTGAGCGGTCACTTATATAGTGACAATGGGGCGGTGTCACATGGTATATGTCACATGGGTTGGTCACATGGTGACCCCGCCCCCTTACGATGTCATAGTCCCCATGTGACATCAACCCATGTGACATATACCATGTGACACCGCCCCATTGTCACTATATAAGTGACCGCACAGCGCGGCTCTGGCATTCCGGCCGGAGGGAGCGACGTGTCAACATCTCCTGGAGAAGAACAAGAAGAAGAACACGAACGGAAGTCGGCGGCGACAGCGGCGACAGAAGACCAGGCCACCGCCTGTAAAAGAGCTACAAGAAGGCGCGGTGGCCCGGCAGAAGAACCGAAGGCGGCGACAGAAGAACCGAAGGCGGCGGCGACAGAAGACCGGGCCACCGCCTGCAAAAGAGCTACAAGAAGGCGCGGTGGCCCGGCACAAGAACCGAAGAGGGGGACAAGACCCCCGAAGTCGGGAGAAGAGGCCGGCGGCGGGGAGGAAGAAAGCCGGGCTCCTCCGCTAGCAAAAGAGCTACACACACATAGCGGAGGAGTCCGGCGAGAAGACCCCCGAAGACGGAAGACCCCCGGAGCTGTGCAATAAAATATTTTTTCCCTGTGTTGTGTTTTTTTTTGTACTTTATTTCACAGGTGAATGGGTAGGGGTACATTGTACCCCATACTCATTCACATAGGGTGGGGGGCCGGTATGCGGGGGCCCCCTTATTAAAGGGGGCTCCCGGATTCCGATAAGCCCCCCGCCCGCAGACCCCGACAACCAACGGCCAGGGTTGTCGGGAAGAGGCCCTTGTCCTCATCAACATGGGGACAAGGTGCTTTTTGGGGTGGGGGGGCCGTGCGGCCCCCCCCCTTCCCCAAGGCACCCCCCCATGTTGAGGGTACGCGGCCTGGTACGGCTCAGGAGGGGGGGCGCGCTCGCTCGCCCCCCCTTTCCTGGCCGGCCGGGTAGCGTGCTCGGACAAGGGTCTGTTGTGGACTTTGGGGGAACCCCCACGCCGATTTTTTTTTCGGCGTTGGGTGTCCCTTTAAGTCCATTCCAGGCGGCGGTGCCCGCGACGTCTCCTTCGCGGGCCCCGCCTACCTTCACACGCGCTCGAAATGGGCGGACTTTCCGAGCGGGAACAGTCCGCTCATTTCGAAAGTACAGCGGACTGGCCCACACACGGGCGGGGACTGTCCGCTCAAACACAGTTTCAGCGGACAGTTTTTCGGAATTTCCGAAAGACTTTGTCCGTCCAACTGTCCGCTGAAACTGTCCGCTGAAACTGTCCGCTGAAAAACCCACACATGAGCGGACTGTCCGCCCAAACACTGTTCAGCGGACAAGGTTGGGCGAACAGTCCGCGCGTGTGTACGCGGCCTGACAATTGCGCGGCCGTGCGATGTGACTCCCAAACAAATTTGGTGTCCTCCCCCCCCCCCCCACAAATAGAGATTTCTTTTGGTGAATATTTGATCACCTCTGTGGGTTTTTATTTTTTGCGCTATAAACAAAAATAGAGCGACAATTTTGAAAAAAAATGCAATATTTTTTACTTTTTGCTATAATAAATATCACCCAAAAATTAATATATAAAAAAAAAATTTCCTCAGTTTAGGCCGATACACATTCTTCTACATAATTTTTGGTAATAAAAAAATTGCAATAAGTGATTATTGATTGCTTTGCGCAAAAGTTATAGCGTCTACAAAATAGGATAGTTTTTATGGCATTTTTTTGAGAAAAAAAAATGCAATATTTTTTACTTTTTGCTATAATAAATATCACCCAAAAATATATAAAAAAAAATATGGCATTTTTATTAATGATTTTTTTTTTTTTTTTTTTTTTTTTTACTAGTAATGTCGGCGATCAGCGATTTTTTTTTTTTTTTTTTTTTTATTGTGACTGCGACATTATGGCGGACACGTCGGACAATTTTGACACATTTTTGGGACCGTTGGCATTAATACAGCGATCAGTGCGAATAAAAATGCACTGACTACTGTAAAAATGTCACTGGTAGTGAAGGGGTTAAAGGGGTTGTAAAGGTTCGTTTTTTATTTTCTAAATAGGTTCCTCTAAGCTAGTGCATTGTTGGTTCACTTACCTTTTCCTTTGATTTCCCTTTATAAATGTTTTTTTTTTTCTTTGTTTTCTTTGTCTGAATTTCTCACTTCCTGTTCCTCAGTAAGCTGTTCAGTAAGCTGTTCTGGCTGACTAACCACCGCTCGGATGATGGTGAGAAGTTTACTGAGGAGAAACAGGAAGTGAGATATTCAGACAAAGAAAAAAAACATTTATAAGGGAAATCGAAGGAAAAGGTAATTGAACCAACAATGCACTAGCTTAGAGGAACCTATGTAGAAAATAAAAAATGAACCTTTACAACCCCTTTAAGTGTGTGTGTGTTTTCTTTTTTTTTTACTGTAGGGGCGTGGCTTGGCGTGTGCCGTCACTGATAGTCTGTTCCCTGTCATAGGGAAAGACAATCAGTGACGGCCTCAGTAGGAAGCAGGAGGTTATTCAGCTCTGTGACCCGATTGCGGGACACCAGCTGCGATCGAGTCGCGCGGCCATGGTCACGGAGCTCAAGACGGGGTTGCAAGTGTGCCGTCGGCGGCGCGTGTGCGACCCACGGCTGGGCACTTAAAGGGCAACGTACCTGTACTTGTGCTTGTGCCCAGCCGTGCCATTCTGCCGATGTACATCGGCGTGAGGAACCTATTTCTTTGGAACTTTTTTGTTTTCTCTTTAATGGTATGTAAACAGCAACTGCCATTCAGCCGGTAGAAAGTATTGGCAGGCTGAGAGGAGCCATTGCTCCCCTGTTTCCCCTAAAATAAGACCTAGCGTGATTGTCTGTTTTGGCTGCAATATAAGCCCTACCGCCCAAATAATCCCTACCCTGTTTACCCAAAAATAAGCCCTACCCTGAAAATAAGACCTACAAGGACTTTAACTAGGGCTTATTTGGGGGGGGGGTAGGGCTTATATTTCAGCCATCACTGACAATCACGCTAGGTCTTATTTTAGGGGAAACAGGGTATTTGAATGTATCTGCACACGCAGCAATTTACATTCATTTAGGGGTGGATGAGAAATCCCGGACCCAGGTGTTGAAAAGGATAAGGATGATGTGTTATTATTCTAAATTATGTGTGTTCTGTGAGGATGTTCCATGCTGTCACCTGACCTGTCACCCTGGGTTTTATATTCTCAGATCCATTCCAGGAGGAGAGAGACCGACCAAAGCATCCATAAATATGTGGCGCTAAATGACGGGAAGAATGGATCTGTGGCCACTACAGGCAATATATCTGGAAATACTATAGAGGATGGATCTGTGGTCACTATAGAGAATTGATTGGAACCCATTATGAAGGATGGCTATATGTTCACTATGGGGAATGTATATGCGACTACTATAGAGAATGGATCTGTGGCCAGTAGGGATGAGCCGAACACCCCCCCGGTTCGGTTCACATCAGAACTTTCGAACGGACCCCGCGTTCGTTACGAACTTTAGAACCCCATTGAAGTCTATGGGACTCGAACGTTCGAAATAAAAAGTGCTAATTTTAATGGTTAATATGCAAGATGCTGTCCTAAAAAGGGTTTGGGGACCTGCCTCCTGCCCCAGGGGACAAGTGGTCAATTTGGAAATTACAAGTAACCTATCCCTCTTTTTTCCAATGGACATTTCCATTGGATTAATATATGCGTATTTTTTTTACTTTCTAATTTTTGGCCTACGATGTAGGCTTTTGTTGGTTTTTCCTCACGTCTGGTAGCCAGAGATAATGCTGGATATATTTTTGGTAATGGTAATAATATATTTAAGAATTTTATATATTTCTTATATATTTTCTGGTAGAAAATTTCCAGACTATAGATTGACATCTAGTGGTCAATTTGGAAATTACAAGCAACTTATCCCTCTTTTTTTCCAATGGACATTTCCATTGGATTATTATATGTGTATTTTTCTAATTTTATTTTTTTACTCTCTAACTTCTAGCACATACAATTCATCCCTTCGTTTTTTGGGTTAATACATTTATAACGTTTATTTGCTAGTTATGTTTTAATGTACCATTATTGTTGTAAGCCTTAAGTGGGACTGAGGCTGCGTATTAAATTAAGTATTTCTCGATTGGTCTATGGATTAATCGAGACACTATAAAGAACGCTGACTTTGTGACTGGGTGCGCTTCCTGATGACGTGTCAAACGAAACGTACGTCGAGGCGGTATCCAGTCACGTTCGTTTACGTCTAGTTCCGGTCGTCCTTGGTTATCGGCTGTCCTTTGGTGGAACGCACGCCTTACACCACGAGGAACTACGTATCCATTACGAAACGTTTGTTTTAAGCAAGCAGCCCCAGTGCCAGTGTCGGGCACCGACATATGTAAGCAGCCATTTGGCCTTATGTTTTTTTAATTTATTTTTATTATTAAACGGTGTTACGCTATGGATTTCTGTTTGGCTTCTTTTATGACCTATCTGAGTCTATGAGGAGAAGCTTCTGTCCATACGAGGTCCACCTGATTCCATGTGAGCAGGGAATCAACCTGCATAAGCCTATTTGACTATCTTTTTAATTAAAGTAGTCAACAGCATCTGGTAAGAAGACATCTTTATCTTCACAAGTGGGGTGTTGTTTCTATGTCCATAAGTTTTTTGGTGAAGGGACGTTTCATTACGTTATAGAAGATTCCAGCAGTCTTTTGATTTATGGATTCAGAAGGAGTTTTTCACTGAAAAAATCACTGTCTTTTGGACTTTGGAGTTATAGTTATTCAAGTTTTTTTGTTTTCCTTGTGGTGTCATCACCCAATTGGGACTTTATTTATTATTGTTTTTCACTATATTTTGGTTGTAAAATAAAATTTTTTTTTGTTTATTGCAGTTTTGTAATATGGTGTGTATTATTTTAGATACCATTTAATTATCAAATTTTCAATTGTTTTTGATATTTATATTTACTCTAGCGCCCCTATCATCATTATATCTTCAGCATGACAAGTTTTCTTCTTGTTCTTTTAGGGAGCAGCTATTAGTTGTTTGATTCACTGACTATAGGTTAATTTGATATTTTTTTTATTATTTTTTGTGGCGCGGAGTTTATTAGTTGCTGTGCATCAGCCACTTTTTTTCACAATGCCTAAAATGTTTTTAAAAATGTCCGTTTTGGCGGGAGCACTGATTTTAATGACGATTAACCACTTAACGACCGCCGCATGGCTATGTACGTCGGTGCAATGGCACCGACAGGCACAAGCACGTACATGTGCGTGCTTGCCTTCCAGCGGGTGGGGGCGATCGGACCCCCTCCCGCTGGATGCGGCGGTCCGTTTCGCTTCAGGAGCGATCCGGGATGAGGGGATGGCCGTTGGTTTCTGCCCATCCCCTCTTGATCGATCCCCTCTTGATCTTGGCGAATGAGAAGCTTCCCCCGCCTGTGTAGTGTAAACACAGGCAGGGAGGAAGTGATGTCATTCTCCTTGGGGCGGACTTTTTGACCGGACTACGAGGAGAACAGAGAAAGTAAGTGTGCACCAACACTACACTGACATGTAGGTACACATAGGCACACAACCCCCTCCCAGTCACAGTGTCACTGATTGCAGTGATTATTTATTTATTGATCACTGCATTTAGTGTCAGTTGTGACAGTAAAAACTGTCAGGGCAGTTAATGTTAGGTCCAGGATAGCCCCCTACCCCCCCCCAATAAAGGTTTAACCCCCTGATTGCCCGTAGAGTTAACCCTTTCACCCCCTTTTGCCAGTGTCACTAAGCGATTGTTTTTCTGATCGCTGCATTAGTGTCGCTAGGTAGCTATTTTTTTAGGTTCACCGCCAGGTTTTTATAGCGCTAGGTACCCCGATATACTACCCAATAATGGTTTTAACCCCCTGATTGCCCCTAGTTAACCCTTTCACCAGCGATCACTGTATAAGTGTCACTGGTGACGCTGGTTAGCCAGTTAGTTATTTAGGTTCCCCGTCAGGTTTTTATATAGCGTCAGGGACCCCCCAGATACCTGCGTTTTGCCCCTCCGCCCAGCCCACCCAAGTGCAGTATCGATCGATCACTGTCACTTACAAAACACTAAACACATAACTGCAGCGATCGCAGAGTCAGGCCTGATCCCTGCGATCGCTAACCGTTTTTTGGTAGCGTTTTATATTTAAATCCTAAAGGCGGTGCTTGGTTTTCGGGGTCCCGTACGTGGCTAGGCTCCCAAAAAGTCCCCCACATGTGGTATCCCCGTACTCGGGAGAAGCAGCAGAATTTATTTTGGGGTGTAATTTGACTTATGCCCATAGCATGTGTGAGCAATATATTATTTAGTGACAACTTTGTGCAAAAAAAAAAAAAAAAATTTTAATATTCCGGCAAAATATAAAATATTTCATGGACTCAACATGCCTCTCAGTAAATAGCTTGGGGTGTCTACTTTCCAAAATGGGGGCATTTGGGGGGGGGGGGGTTTGTGCTATTTTGGCATTTTATGGCCTTCGAAACTGTGATAGGTAGTGACGAGTGAAATCAAAAATTTTCACCCTTAGAAATCCTGAAGGCAGTGATTGGTTTTCGGGGTGCCGTACGCGGCTAGACTCCCAAAAAGTCCCACATATGTGGTATCCCCGTACTCAGGAGAAGCAGCAGAATATATTTTGGGGTGCAATTCCACATATAACTATGGCATGTGTGAGCAATATATCATTTAGTGACAACTTTTTGTAAACTTTTTTTTTTTTTGTGTCATTATTCAATCACTTGGGACAAAAAAAAATATTCAGTGGGCTCATCATGCCCCTCAGCAATTTCCTTGGGGTGTCTACTTTCCAAAATGGGGTCATTTGGGGGGGGGGGGGGTTGTACTGCCCTGCCATTTTAGCATCTCAAGAAATGAGATAGACAGTCATAAATTAAAAGCTGTGTAAATTCCAGAAAATGTAGTCTAGTTTGTAGACGCTATAACTTTTGCGCAAACCAATAAATATACGCTTATTGACTTTTTTTTTTTACTAAAGACATGTGGATGAATAAATTTTGCCCTAAATGTATGACTAAAATTGAGTTTATTCGATTTTTCTTATAACAAAAAGTAGAAAATATCTTTTTTTCGGCCTTTTTCCATTTATATCGCAAAAAATAAAAATCACAGAGGCAATAAAATACCATCAAAAGAAAGCTCTATTTGTGTGAAGAAAAGATTGTAAATTTTGTTTGGGTACAACATTGCATGACCGCGAAAATACCAGTTAAAGCAGTGCAGTGCGAAATTTTAAAAAGACCTCTGGTCCTTAGGCTGACAATTGGTCTGGGGCTGAAGTGGTTAAACAGGGGCTGAAAAATTGGGCCTTAGTCACTGGTGCTGGTGCCACGACACTGCAACCTCTCCCATATACTCTAGTTGTGGTGCAGGAATGAGCCCTGCTGCAAAGCATTGTATCAAACATTTTAATTAAATGCCCCTGTTAAAAAGGGGCTGAAAAATTGGGCTGGTGGCATCACCCAGAACCAAAAATATTTTTCCAACATATCAGCGGAGGAGGAAGAGGATAGACAATCAACATAACAGGACAGTCACTCAGCATCAGCATAGGCAGTCTTGAAGGGATGTGATATTTCCAAAAAAAAATTATTTGGTTACATCAGCTTCAGGTGCTTGGTAGCTGTGGGTGATCCAAGACTGATTCATCTTTATGAAGGTCAGTCGATCAACCGAGTCGGTGGACAGGTGCACCCTGTGACTGGTAACAAAGCCACCACCAGCACTGAAGATGCGTTCCGAAAGAACGCTGGATGCAGGACAGGCCAGTAGCTCAATTGCATACTGTGCAAGCTCTGGCCAGTGATCCATCCTCAAGACCCAGTAAGCCAGAGGATTTTCGATGGGAAAGGTGTCCAACTCTGACCTTGCCCCTAGGTATTCCTGCACCATGTAAATCAGACGCTGGCGATGGTTGCTGGAACCGATCAAACCTTGGGGCTGCGGACTAAAAAATTGTCTGAACGCGTCGGTCAGACGGCCACCTTCACCACTCCTTCTGACCGATGCCTCAGCAACACGTTGTCCAGGACCAGGAGTTTGTAACCTCCCAGTCTCTGGGAACGCGTTGCACAGACCTTTCTGCAAGGCCTCCCGGAGATGTCTCATCCTCTGCTCCCTCTGCTATGGCAAGATAAGGTCGGCAACCTTACTCTTGTACCGTGGATCAAGGAGAGTGGCCAGCCAGTAATGGTCCTTCTCCTTGATCCGAAGAATACGAGGATCCTTCCGCAGGCTTTGGAGGATCAGGGAGGCCATGCAGCGTAGGTTAGCTGAGGCATTCGGTCCGGAGACCTCTGGGTCACTAAGGACAACATGATCCGCAGCTACCTCCTCCAAGCCACATACAAGTCCATGGGTTTCTTGGGACTGTAAATCATCCCTGCAAGACTAATGCTGAGTGCCAGACACCACCTCCATGCTGACACAATCATCATCCTCCTCCTCTTCCTGTGTGATGGGTGGGACAGCAGGAACACTGTCTGGATAAAGGGGGCCTTGAGAGGCAAGGAAGTCCTCCTCTTCCTGCCTCTAGTGCCCTGTCCATTATTCCACGCAGCGTCAACCACCTCTCGGCCTGCCCCTGCAGAGCTGACAAAACATCCGCCCCAGTGTGGCTCCTGTCCCCCAAACAAACCAGCACAAGCACGGCATGGCATTGTTTTGCCTGCGTACTTGCGTAGCCCCTGGAACGCCTACGGAGCACCGCTGGTTCTGAGGACAGAGCACTGGAAGAGGCCATGGAGGAAGAAGAAGAGGAGGGGGTGGAGGAGAGAGGTGTGTCACAACCAATAGTAGCATTTTGGAGGCGTGGTGGCGGAACAACCTCCAACACTACTGCACCTTGTCCTGCATCCTTCCCAGCTGCCAGAAGAGTGACCCAATGGGCCGTGAAAGACAGGTAACGTCCCTGTCCATGCCTGCTGGACGATGAGTCAGCGGTAATATGCACCTTACCGCTGACTGCCCTGTCCAGCGAGGCAAGGACATTGCCTTCCACATGCTGGTAGAGAGCCGGAATCGCCTTCCGTGAGAAAAAGTGGCGTTTGGGGACCTGCCACTGAGGAACCGCACATTGTACAAACTCACGGAAGGGGGCCGAGTCTACCAACTGAAAAGGCAGCAGTTGCAGTGCTAGCAATTTAGCCAAGCTAGCATTCAACCGCTGGGCATGTGGATGGCTGGGAGTGAACTTCTTTCGCCGGTCCAGCAGCTGGGGCAGGGACAATTGCCTGCTCTAATCGGACGTGGGTGTACTGCTAGCAGAGTTCCTGGAAGCACTTGGCTGTGACACACCTAATTCTACACCTTCATTCCTCTCAGAGCAGGTTTCAGAGAGGACTGAAGGTCTAGTGGGGTTGGAGATGCCAGCTGATGAGGAGCAAGGAGAGGTCCGCTTTGCTCTTTGGTGTGGGTCTTTGAGGTACGCTTGCCAACGAGCTGCATGGCAGGTCAACATATGTCTGGTCAAGTATGTGGTGCCCAAGCGGCTGATGTTTTGGCCACGTGAGATACGCTTGAGACATATGTTGCAAATAGCAGCGGTGCGATCTGATGCACTCGTCTCAAAAAAGGCCCACACCAAAGAACTTTTAGAATAACGCGCAGAGGCAGCGCTCTGCACAGGCGGAGCTCTGCGGTGTGATTCAGTTGGTGTGCTGCCCCTAAGCTGGCCCCCGGAGGGCATCCTGCCTCGTTGGACATGTGCCTCCTCCTCCTCCTCCTCCTCCTCTCTCCTACCAGGCACCCACGTGGAGTCAGTGCCCTCATCATCCCCTCCCTCTTCATCGCTGTAGCAAACCTGGCAGTATGCTGCAGCTTGTGGAACATGACTGCCAGATTGCTGTCCTTCTTGAGCATCCCCTCTCTCTGCACTCACGCTACTGCCTTCCTCTAGCTGAGTGTCATCATCAGAGCCCACAAAACACTGGGCATCCTCCTGGAGCATGTACCCAACACTGTGCTCAAAGAGTTCAGGAGACTCCTCAGGAGGACGTGGTGGGTCTAGGGAAGGAGTCACTGATGATGACATTGAGAGGATGGAAGACGATGCGTTGGCAGCTGCTTTGCTAGTACCCTGAGCCTGGGTGAGAGAGGATGAGGAGGATGAAGAGGGCTTGGTCATCCACTCTACCAAGTCATTGGCATGTTGCGGTTCAACATGTCCAGCTGCTGAAAAGAAGGACAAGCGTGTCCCATGGCCACGTGCTGATGACAATGCACCGCGTCCACGACCAGCACTGTTGTCTCTAGACACAGAGCCTGCTTGCCCTCTTTTATCGGCTCGCGCCTGTCTGCCTCTCCTTGCTGGCCTTCCAGACATGGTAATGGACTGAAGGGAGTTGGGTAAAACAGCAGTGTAATGGAGTCACACAACACCCACTAAGCCCTGCAGATGGCTCTATTAGAGAACAGCAATAAAGGGTAGATACAGGTGTATATTGTGCTGGAGTCACACAACACCCACTAACTCCTGCAGATGCCTTTATTATAGAACACCAGAGATAAAGGGGTATATACAGATGTATACTGTGCTGTGCTGGAGGCACACACAACTTCCAATAACTCCTGCAGATGGCAAGTGGGCTCAAATAGAGAAGAGCTATGCAGGTGGATATAGCGGTGTGTACTGGGTACAGAGCACGCAGACAGCACACACAAGCTCCTATCACTACTGACTGCAAGCTCTATTATAAAAGATAGATCACTAGCTATATAGGTGAGGTGAATATAGCGGTGTATACTGCGGTCAGGGCAAGCAGACAACAACCACTACAGAAGAGCAAGATCGAAAATCGAGCCGATAACGATCGGTGTGTACTGTGTTGAAGGTACACAGAACACCCACTAACTGCTTCAGACGCCAACACACTACACTAGGCCGCCGCGCTGGCGGCCTTATATAGTGTAGGGCGTGTACTACACAGCCTGAGCTATGATTGGCCACAGGCATCCTACCTGTGGCCAATCATGGCTCTCCTTGCTGCTGGCGCTGTGATTGGCCAAGCATGCGGGGTCACAGTGCATGCTTGGCCAATCATGAGCCAGCAATGCACTGCGATGACGCAGTGCATTGTGGGCCGTGAGCGCCACACGAATTTGGCGTGAACGGCCCATAACGTTCGGAATTCGCCGAACGAGCGAACAGCCGATGTTCGAGTCGAACGTATGTTCGACTCGAACACGAAGCTCATCCCTAACCTCTAGCAACCAGCCAGTAAGCAGTAATGAAATGCTGTAACTGCTGAAAACCAATCAAAATTTCTGTCTGATCTGATACAGTAAACTGATTTTAAGTCTAGCTGCTATTTATTGTATGTCTCAGAGCAGGTGGAGAGTGAAATTGCATGGAAGAAAATTTTTGCCCAGGGTCCAATCAATATTAAAGACGGCCCTGGCTGTAGTAGTCGTTGGTTGGTCTGGGATCCTCTGTGTCTTGACTTGTGTGTGGGTCAGGCTTCGGGGCGTCTCATTGAGGAAGATGTGGTCATCTGCTCCGGCTCTGGTCACATGTCCAATCGGGCAACAGGAGCACCTCATCACGACATATAGAAGGAATAGAAACAAAAACATCATAAGTAAATATACCCCTATTTCCTTCAACTATGATCTGCTGCAAAATAAAAATTAAATGCCCCTAGATACCCAGACGCTCAAGAGGAGTCCAACCTTCACTAGCTATAGCTCTGGCTTTGCAGGGATCTAAGCCTTATCCATATGGGCCTGAACTTTGTCACCAGCATCCCCGATCCAGGTATAACAATCTTTACTTATGAATTCCCAGGGACCCCCCTTGGACTGTGGGAACTTCCTTGTAGCTTCAACAGTTACATGAAAACATCCCATCCTCAATGGATGAGAAATTGTTCAATTGTTTCATAAGCTCAAGCCCCCGCCGTGTACAAGCAATTCCCTTCCAGCTGCCCCTGCCATTTTTACCTTCTCTCGCACCATCAGAATCGGCCGCGACATAAGATGCTGGGACGAGATTCACCAGCACACATCAACCTCTTTCCTTGGGGGAATTACCTTATAAGCTGTAGATCCACATTAATACCAAACTAAAGTGGAAGCACGCTTGTGGGCTACCTAGTTATCCCGATACCAAAACTGGCGAGAACCAGAGCTATTGTTAACCAGTTCCCGACCGGCGCATGCCGATGTACGTCGGCAGAATGGCACGGGCAGGCATATTGGCGTACAGGTACGTCCAATCTTTAATGCCGCCCTGCCATCGCGGCGGCTGGTCGGGACCCCCGTGAGTCCGGTCGCGGGTCCCGCGGACTCTATTGCTGCGGGCATACCTGCGATCGTCTCACGAGGGCGACTAAACGGAGAGATGCCATTGTTAGGGATGAGCTTCGTGTTTGAGTCGAACGTACGTTCGACTCGAACATTGGCTGTTCGGCCGTTCGGCAAATTCGAGTGACGCGCGCGCGTGGACCACAATGCACTGCGGTGGCGCAGTGCATTGCTGCCCCACGATTGGCCAAGCATGCACTGTGACCCCGCATGCTTGGCCAATCGCAGCGCCGGCAGCGAGGAGAGCCATGATTGGCCACAGGCATCCTGCCTGTGGCCAATCATAGCTCAGACTGTGTAGTGCACGCCCCACACTATATAAGGCCGCCTTTGAGGCGGCCTCCTGTAGTGTGTTACTTAGCATCTGAAGCAGTGGGTGTTCTGTGTACCTTCAACACAGTACACACCAATCGTTTTTGGCTGATTTCCTATCTTGCTGCTGTGTAGTGGTTATTGTCTGTGCCCTGACTGCAGTATACACCACTATATTCACCTCACCTATATAGCTAGTGATCTAGCTTTAACCACTTAACAACTGCCCATTGCCGATTAACGGCTTCAGGGGGGTTGTTTAACTCTGAGAGGCCGTTAATTAACGGCCTCCCAGAATTCTGCTCTTGCGTGCCCCGAGGTGTGCGCACTCGAGAGCATCCGTGACCGCCGTGTCGCATCACGGATCACGGTAAACGGCCGCTCATAGCGGCCGTTTACCACGTGATTGCTCCATCAAATGACGGAGTGATCACTTGGAAACAAACCGGCGTCATGTTATGACGCCGGTTCCTCCCTCCCCTCTCTGTACCGATCGGCACAGCGGAGGGGAAAGAGATCGGTGTCAGCAGCGATGTGGGCTGCATCTGCAGTGCCCACATCGCTGCTCACCGAATTTAACCCCTCAATTCCCTGCCAATACTCTGCAATACCAGTGCATACTCTGCAGTACCCTGCCATTACTCTGCAGTACCCCGCCATTACTCTGCAGTGCAGTACCCTGCCATTACTCTGCAGTACCCTGCCATTACTCTGCAGTAACCCCCATTACTCTGCAGTACCCCCCAATACTCTGCAGTACCCGCCATTACTCTGCAGTACCCGCCATTACTCTGCAGTACCCCCAATACTCTGCAGTACCCTGCCATTACTCTGCAGTGCAGTACCCTGCCATTACTCTGCAGTACCCCCCATTACTCTGCAGTAACCCCCATTACTCTGCAGTACCCCCCAATACTCTGCAGTACCCGCCATTACTCTGCAGTACCCCCAATACTCTGCAGTACCCTGCCATTACTCTGTAGTACCCCCCCAATACACTGCAGTACCCTGCTATTACTCTGTAGTACCCCGCCAATACCCCGCCAATACTCTGTAATACCCTGCCATAAATTGCCATACCCAGCCATACTCAGAGATACCCAGCCATACTCGGTGATACCCTGAAATACCCAGCCATAGACGCCCCCCACCCCTCACCGCCCTCCGGTGCTTCTACCAACTCGCCAGTACGATCAAAGCCAGAATCTTTTTTTATTTTTTATTTCAGGCTTCCCAGCCTAGAGGTGAGATGTGGGGTCATATTGACCCCCCAGATTTCACTGTAAAGAGGACCTGTCACCCCATATTCCTATTACAAGGGATGTTTACATTTCTTGTAATAGGAATAAAAGTGATCAAAAATATATTTTTGGGGAAAAAAATGTCAAACTAAAATAAATAAAGTAAAATGAACAATAAAAAAATAAAATAAAAATTAAAGCGCCCATGTCCCCATGTGCTCGCATGTGCCACACATGTGAGGTATCGCCGAGAATGTTAGAGCGAGAGCAATAATTCTAGTCCTAGACCTCCTCTGCAACTCAAAACATGTAACCAGTAAAAAAAAAAAATTAAAGCGTCGCCTATGGGGATTTTTTAAGTAGCGACGTTTGGCGCCATTCCACGGGCATGTGCAATTTTGAAGAGTGACATGTTTGATATCTATTTACTCAGCATAACTTCATCTTTCACTTTATGCAAACATTGGGCTAACAAGTGGTTAATAATAGAGCTTGCAGTCAGTAGTGTTAGGAGACCCAGTACATACCGCTATAATATAGGGCAGGCCCCTACTTTCAAACATCCAACTTACAAACATCTCCTACTTGCAAACGGAAGGAGACAACAGCGAGTGAGATGAAAAAAGATGGACGACAAAACAAATTATACAGGGGTGATAACCCTTCCCTATGTTTTCCAAAAAGCTTAAAAATAGTTTTTTTGACTGGAGCTACACTTTAAAAATGTACCAGATCAAAATTACAAACAGATTCAACTTAACACAACAAACCTACACAGTCCCTGTCTTGTTTGCACCGCCTGTATACTGCTGTTCTGAGTATATAGGGCCTGGGGGCCACACGCATTTCCTTTTTTTAATATGGGTACGGAGTTCCCCTTAATATGCGTACAAGACCCAAATAGGCTGGTAATGGGCAGGGAGGGCTACCCATGCCATTTTTCTCAATGATTTTCAACCATATTGCAGGAACCAGATATAACATTAAAACCGCAAGCAGTTTTAAATGGTGTTATTTCCGTTTAATGTCATTTTGTGCAGGGACTGTTCTAAACACGGGAAACACTTGGCACTTCCCAGGCATACTACAGACACCCCCCAGGCACCATATTTAAAGGAATATTTCACTTTTTTTTTTTCACTTTAATCGTCATTAAAATCAGTGCTCCCGCCAAAACGGCAGTTTTTAAAACTTTTTTTTGCAGTGACCCATGTCCCCTGAAGCAGGAGGCAGGTCGCCAAACCCTTTTTAGGACAGTATCTTGCATATTAGCCGTTAAAATTAGCACTTTCCAATTCGAACGTTCGAGTCCCATAGACTTCAATGGGGTTCTAACGTTCGTACCGAACGCGGGGGTCGTTCGCAAGTTCTGGTGCGAACCGAACCGGGGGGTGTTCGGCTCATCCCGAGCCATTGTAAACAGCATCTCCCCGTTCTGCCTAGCAACTAGTGAGGCTGATCTCTGCTCCATGTGATTGGAGCAGAGATCAGTGTTCACTAAATGAAAGCCCAACCCCCCCACAGTAACACGCCCCTAGGAACACTTAACCCCCTACACTGCCACCCACTGGTTAACCCCTTCACTGCCAATGTCATTTACACAGGAATCTGTGCATTTGTATAGCTGTATAAATGACAATGGTCCCAAAAATGTCCGATAATGTCCATAATGTCACAGTCACAATAAAAAAATCGCTGATCGCTGCCATTACTAGTAAAAAAAAAAAACGAATAATAAAAAAGCCAAAACTATCCCCTATTTTGTAAACGCTATAACTTTTGCGCAAACCAATCAATAATCGCTTATTGCGTTTTTTTTTTACCAAGAATATGTAGAAGAATACGTATCGGCCTAAACTGAGGGAAAAAAATGTTTTTTTATATATTTTTGGGGGATATTTATTATAACAAAAAGTAAAAAATAATGCTTTTTTTCAAAATTTACGCTCTATTTTTGTTTATAGCGCAAAAAATAAAAAACGCAGAGCTGATCAAATACCACCAAAAGAAAGCTCTATTTGTGGGAAAAAAAGGACGTCAATTTTGTTTGGGAGCCACGTTGCATGACCACGCAATTGTCAGTTAAAGCGACGCAGTGCCCGAATCGCAAAAAGTTGTCGGTCCGGCGATCGAGTCTGCGGGACCCGCGACCGGACTCACGGGGGTCCTGACCGGCGCGCCTCGCGATGGCAGGGCGGAATTAAAGATTGGACTTACCTGTACGCCAATATGCCTGCCCGTACCATTCTGCTGACGTACATCGGCGTGCGCTGGTCGGGAACCCGTTAATAAAAAAAAATTTAATCTGGAGAAATTTGTTGTATTCTGTTTCTGGGACTTGGTGTTTTGCTTTTGAGGGAAGAGAAAGAAATGAAATTTGAGCCTTCTATGAAATTAAAAAGGGACGTAAGGTTATTATTAATCCGCCATGTGAGATCTGCAGGGTCCTGTATGTAGTGGTGGAGTTTTGGGTCCCCTATAAAGGATGTGTGTGGAAGGGGTTTTGGAGGTAAGATTACATTTTTGGTTATATAATTTCCATAATTGGTATGACTGAGAAACAATTTGATTTAATTAGACTATATCTAGGTTGGGGATTTTGTTTCCCCAAAGTAAACTTGAAATGGCGAATGGTAAGATGGACTTCTTTTCAAATACAACCCATGGAACTTTTCACTGTGCAATTTGGGTTAATCTAGCTGACAGGTAATATAACCAAAAATCTGGGAGGCCCAGACCACCCTGTCTTTGGGATCTATAAAAGACTAATTTTGATAGGCGCGGGTGAGAGTCTGACCAAATGAATTTATTAATATCGGATTGGAATTTCGTAATCAGTGCTTTGTTGAGTCTGATAGGGAGAGCCCTAAATAAATACAGGATCTTGGGGAGTAATGTCATTTTAATTGCTGTTATCCTGCCCAAGAACGAAATTTTGTACGCTTTCCACATTTTTAATGTTGCTCTCAGTTTATGCATCAATGGCATGTCATTTTTAGTTGTTAAATCAAGAAAAATAGGAGTAAGATGAATAAATAGGTAGGGGAGAGAATCTAATGAGTATGAAAAATTGAACAAGGTGTGTAGGGATTCCAGATTTGAGGTTGGGATATTGGCAGGGCTGGACTGGGACACAAATTTGGCCATGGACTTCATCCAGACCGGCCCACTTTAACCACTTGCTTACTGGGCACTTAAACCCCCCTCATGCCCAGACCAATTTTCAGCTTTCAGCGCTGATGCACTTTGAATGACAATTGCGCGGTCATACAACACCGTACCCAAATGAAATTTTTATCATTTTTTTCCCACAAATAGAGCTTTCTTTTGGTTGTATTTAATTACAGCTGGGAGTTTTATTTTTTGCTAAACAAACAAAAAAACTACACTGGTAGGCACTGATAGGCATAGTTAAGGCGGCACTAATAGGCACAGATAAGGCGGCACCGATGGGCACAGATAAGGCGGCACTGATGGGCAAAGATGGGCACAGATAAGATGGCACGGATGGGTGGCACAGATGGGTGGCACGGATGGGGGGCACTAAGGGGCACTGATAGGTACCACTGATAGATGGGAATGATGGACACTGATAGGTGGCACTGATAGGTGGCTCTGATAGGTAGCACTGCTGGCCACTGATGGGCACTGGTAGATGACACTGATGGGCACAGATATGTGGCACTGTGCTGCAGCACCTTTGTTGAGGCAGATTGTGGGCACTGCTGGGTGGCACTGTGGGCCCTGCTGGGTGTCACTATGGGCACTGCTGGGTGGCACTGATGGGGGGGGACACATTTTTTATTGATGTGGCACTGGCAGGACTGGCCGTGATCGGGACTGATGTCCCGATCACGGCCGCCGGTGATCGGCTCTTTTTTTTCTCCTCGCGCTGACAGCGATTACCGGCTCCGTTGTATCACATGATCAGCTGTCATTGGCTGACAGCTGATCACGTGATAAGGGGTCGGGATCGACCCCTTGCTCGGATCAGTGATCAGGTGAGTCTCATAGACTCGCCGATCACAGAGCGCGCCGCGCCGCCCCTCAGGGGGCGCGCAGGCCGCTCGTGCATGGGACAACGTCAATAGACGTTGTCCCGGCAAAGGAGATCCGCGCTGTAGCCGTCATTCGGCTATAGCGCGGCTCTCAAGTGGTTCATTTTGCAAACAAGCACAAAAACAGTATATAAACTATACGCAATTGTGCAAAAAAACATAAGTAGCATAACATAAGGAGTCCTCACTAACCTCTTTTATTATTTCACTTATTCTCCTCTGTATTTTTTTCTCATCCTTCTCACATCACTGCGTAAAGTTGAGGGTGAGCCGAGCAACCATTACTTAGCATGCTGTCACTGAAACCGGCCCACTGAGCCATCGGCCCACTGGGAAACTCCCTGTAGTCCCGATGGCCAGTACATGCCTGGTTATTGATTGGCATACCTAATGATTTAGAAACGTTTACTGTTAAACCTGACAGAGATGAGAAAATATTGAGCGTATGTAAAAGGTTGGGTAATGCAGTATTAGATTGGGAGAGGAAAAGTAACATGTCGTCTGCGTACATGCTTAGTTTATATGTATTGTGTGTTCTGGAGTAACCCTTAATACCATCATGAAGTAGGATAGCGGTAGCTAGTGGTTCAATCTCTAGTGCAAATAATAATGGGGAGAGGGGGCATCCCTGGCGAGTACCTCTACTAATTTTGAAAAAAATCGAAATTGCAGCCAGGTAATCTTATTCTAGTGGAGGGGTTATGGTAAAGTACATGAAAGGCGTGCACAAATGCTCCATCAAAGCCATATATTAGGAGGATTAGGTCTAAAAATGTCCAAGAGACACTATCAAATGCCTTATTAATATCCAGGCTTAACATTAAAAGAGGTCTAGAGCGTAGGTTTGCATCCTGTATAATGTTTGTAACTAATCTAATATTATCAGTGATTTGTCTTCCAGGAATAAGGATGAGCTTCGTGTTCAAGTCGAACATACGTTCGCCTCGAACATCGGCTGTTCGCCCGTTCGGCGAATACTGAACTTTATGGGCCGTTCGCGCCAAATTCGTGTGGCGCTCATGGCCCACAATGCACTGCGCCATCACAGTGCAATGCTGGCTCATGATTGGCCAAGCATGCACTGTGACCCCGCATGCTTGGCCAATCACAGCGCCGGCAGCGAGGAGAGTTAGTGGGTGTTGTGTGTGCCTCCAGCACAATATACACTACCCAATTGCTGGTTTTCCCATCTCCCTTCAGGCCATTGCCATGTCTGGAAGGCCAGCAAGGAGAGGCAGACAGGCGTGATCCGATAAGAGGGCAAGCAGGCTCTGTGTCTAGAGACAACAGTGCTGGTCGTGGACGCGGTGTATCGTCATCATCAGCACGTGGCCATGGGACACGCTTGTCGTCCTTTTCGGCAGCTGGACATGTTGAGCCGCAACATGCCTAAGACTTGGTAGAGTGGATGACCAAGCCCTCTTCATCCTCCTCATCCTCTCTCACCCAGGCTCAGGGTACTAGCAAAGCAGCTGCCAACGCATCGTCTTCCCTCCTCTCAATGTCATCATCAGTGACTCCTTCCCTAGACCCACCACGTCCTCCTGAAGAGTCTCCTGAACTCTTTGAGAACAGTGTTGGGTACATGCTCCAGGAGGATGCCCAGTGTTTTGTAGGCTCTGATGATGACACTCAGCTAGAGGAAGGCAGTAGCGTGAGCGCAGAGAGAGGGGATGCTCAAGAAGGACAGCAATCAGGCAGTCATGTTCCACAAGCTGCAGCATACTGCCAGGTTTGCTACAGCGATGAAGAGGGAGGGGATGATGAGGGCACTGACTCCACGTGGGTGCCTGGTAGGAGAGAGGAGGAGGAGGCACATGTCCAACGAGGCAGGATGCCCTCCGGGGCCAGCTTAGGGGCAGCACACCAACTGAATCACACCGCAGAGCTCCGCCTGTGCAGGGCGCTGCCTCTGCGCGTTATTCTAAAAGTTCTTTGGTGTGGGCCTTTTTTGAGACGAGTGCATCAGATCGCACCACTGCTATTTGCAACATATGTCTCAAGCGCATCTCGCATGGCCAAAACATCAGCCGCTTGGGCACCACATGCTTGACCAGACATATGTTGACCTGCCATGCAGCTCCTTGGCAAACATACCTCAAAGACCCACACCAAAGAACAAAGCGGACCTCTCCTTGCTCCTCATCAGCTGGCATCTCCAACGCCACTAGACCTTCAGTCCTCTCTGAAACCTGCTCTGAGAGGAATGAAGGTGTAGAATTAGGTGTGTCACAGCCAAGTGCTTCCGGGCACTCTGCTAGCAGTACACCCACGTCCGATTATAGCAGGCAAATTTCCCTGCCCCAGTTGCTGGACCATCGAAAGAAGTTCACTTGCAGCCATCCACATGCCCAGCGGTTGAATGCTAGCTTGGCTAAATTGCTAGCACTTCAACTGCTGCCTTTTCAGTTGGTAGACTCTGCCCCCTTCCGTGAGTTTGTACAATGTGCGGTTCCTCAGTGGCAGGTCCCCAAACGCCACTTTTTCTCACGGAAGGCGATTCCGGCTCTCTACTGGCATGTGGAAGTCAATGTCCTTGCCTCACTGGACAGGGCGGTCAGCGGTAAGGTGCATATTACCGCTGACTCAAGGTCCAGCAGGCATGGACAGGGACGTTACCTGTCAGGACAAGGTGTAGTAGTGTTGGAGGTTGTTCCGCCACCACGCCTCCAAAATGCTACTACTGGTTGTGACACACCTCTCTCCTCCACCCCCTCCTCTTCTTCTTCCTCCATGGCCTCTTCCAGTGCTCTGTCCTCAGAACCAGCGGTGCTCCATAGGCGTTCCAGGGGCTACGCAAGTACGCAGGCAAAACAATGCCATGCCGTGCTTGCGCTGGTTTGTTTGGGGGACAGGAGCCACACTGGGGCAGATGTTTTATGAGCTCTGCAGGGGCAGCCCGAGAGGTGGTTGACACCACGCCAGCTTAAGCCAGGAATGGTGGTTTGCGACAATGGCACCAACCTCCTCTCCGCCCTCCAACAGGGACAACTGACCCATGTGCCCTGTGTGGCTCACGTCCTTAACCTGGTGGTGCAGCGGTTCTTGGGCAGGTACCCGGGCTTACAGGATGTCCTGAAGCAGGCCAGGAAAGTCTGTGTGCATTTCCGACGATCATTTAATGCCTGTGCTCGGCTGGCTGAGCTCCAAAAGGAGTTGAACCTGCCCAAGAACCGCCTTATATGTGACATGCCCACCAGGTGGAACTCAACGTTGGCCATGCTGCTGCGGCTGCACACGCAGCAGAGGGCCATCAATGAGTACCTGTGCGACTACGGCACCAGGACAGGGTCAGGGGAGCTTGGTTTTTTCTCACCACGCCAGTGGGGCATGATCAGGGATGCATGCAATGTCCTGTCACCGTTTGAGGAGGCCACAAGGATGGTGAGCAGTGACAGTGCATGCATCAGTGACACTGTACCTCTTGTCCACCTCTTGAAGCATACGCTGCATGGAATAATGGACAGGGCACTTGAGGCAGAACAGAGGCAGGAAGAGGAGGACTTCCTTGCCTCTCAAGGCCCCCTTTATCCAGACAGTGTTCCTGCTGTGCCACCCATCACACAGGAAGAGGAGGAGGAGGAGGAGGAGGAGGAGGATGATTGTGTCAGCATGGAGGTGGAGTCTGGCACTCAGCATCAGCAGCAGCAGCAGTCTTGTAGGGATGATTTACAGTCCCAAGAAACCCGTGGACTTGTACGTGGCTGGGAGGAGGTAGCTGCAGGTCATGTTGTCCTTAGTGACCCAGAGGACTCCGGACTGAATGCCTCAGCTAACCTACGCTGCATGGCCTCTCTGATCCTGCAAAGCCCGCGGAAGGATCCTCGTATTCTTCGGATCAAGGAGAGGGTCTATTACTGGCTGGCCACTTTCCTTGATCCACGGTACAAGGGTAAGGTTGCCGACCTTATCTTGCCGTCGCAGAGGGAGCAGAGGATGAGACATCTCCGGGAGGCCTTGCAGAAAGGTCTGTGCAACACGTTCCCAGAGACTGGGAGGTTACAAACTCCTGGTCCTGGATAACGTGTTGCTGAGGCATCGGTCAGAAGGAGCGGTGGAGAAGGTGGTCGTCTGACCGATGCGTTCAGACAATTTTTTAGTCCGCAGCCCCAAGGTATGATCGGTTCCAGCAACCATCGCCAGCGTCTGATTTACATGGTGCAGGAATACCTAGGGGCAAGGTCAGACTTGGACACCTTTCCCACCGAAAATCCTCTGGCTTACTGGGTCTTGAGGATGGATCACTGGCCAGAGCTTGCACAGTATGCAATTGAGCTACTGGCCTGTCCTGCATCCAGCGTTCTTTCGGAACGCACCTTCAGTGCTGCTGGTGGCTTTGTTACCGATCACAGGGTGCGCCTGTCCACCGACTCAGTTGATCGACTGACCTTCATCAAGATGAATCAGTCTTGGATCACCCACAGCTACCAAGCACCTGAAGCTGATGTAACAGAATAATTTTTTTTTAAATATCACATCCCTTCAAGATTGCCTATGCTGATGCTGAGTGACTGTCCTGTTATGTTGATTGTCTATCCTCTTCCTCCTCCGCTGATATGTTGGAAGAACATTTTTGGTTCTGGGTGATGCCACCAGCCCAATTTTTCAGCCCCTGTTTAACAGGGACGTTTAATTACAATTTTTTATGCAATGCTTTGCAGCAGAGCTCATTACTGCACTACAACTAGAGTATATGAGAGAGGTTGCAGTGTCGTGGCACCAGTGCCTAAGGCCCAATTTTTCAGCCCCTGTTTAACAGGGGCGTTTAATTACAATTTTTGATGCAATGCTTTGCAGCAGGGCTCATTCCTGCACTACAACTAGAGTATATGAGAGAGGTTGCAGTGTCGTGGCACCAGCACCAGTGCCTAAGGCCCAATTTTTCAGCCCCTGTTTAACAGGGGCATGTAATTACAATTCTTGATATAATAGTTCACAGGGGGGCCCGTTCCTGTGCCCACCCAGAGTAACTGTGAGGACTTATAGTGTTGTGGCACCAGCACAAGCACCACAACCACCAAAGGCCCAATTTTTCTACCACTGTTCAACAATGGCATGTAATTACAATTCTTGATATAATCGTTCACAGCAGGGCGCTCCAGCGCCCACCAAGAGTCACTTTGAGGGCTTACAATGTTGTGGCAACACCAACACCTTGTTCCGCCATTTCTGCAGAGCATATAGGGCAGGCCCCTACTTTCAAACATCCAATTTACAAACATCTCCTACTTGCAAACGGAAGGAGACAACAGGAAGTGAGATGAAAAAAGACGGACGGCAAAACAAATTATACAGGGGTGATAACCCTTCCCTATGTTTTCCAAAAAGCTTAAAAATAGATTTTTTGACTGGAGCTACACTTTAAAAATGTACCAATTGAAAATTACAAACAGATTCTACTTAACACAACAAACCTACACAGTCCCTGTCTTGTTTGCACCGCCTGTATACTGCTGTTCTGAGTATATAGGGCCTGGGGGCCCCACGTCTTTCCTTTTTTAAAATATGGGTACAGGGTTCCCCTTAATATCCATACAAGACCCAAAGGGGCTGGTAATGGGCAGGGAGGGCTACCCATGCCATTTTTCTCAAATAATTTTCATCCATATTGCAGGAACCAGATATAACATTAAAACCGCAGTTTTAAATGACGTTATTTCCGTTTAATGTCATTTTGTGCAGGGACTGTTCTAAACACGGGAAACACGTGGCACTTCACAGGCATACTACAGACACCCCCCAGGCACCATATTTAAAGGAATATTTCACTTTTTTTTTCACTTTAATCGTCATTGAAATCATTGCTCCCGCCAAAACGGCCATTTTTAAAAACATTTTAGGCATTGACCCATGTCCCCTGGGGCAGGACCCGGGTCCCCAAACCCTTTTTAGTACATCATCTTGCATATTAGCCATTAAAATTAGCACTTTTAATTTCAAACGTTTGAGTCCCATAGACTTCAATGGGGTTCTAAAGTTCGTACAAATTTTCGGTCCGTTCTAAAGTTCTGGTGAGAACCGAACCGGGGGGTGTTCAGCTCATCCCTATCCAGGAATAAAGCCAGATTGAAAAGGGGGAGATAAGCAGGGCTCGAGTCCTGCGGGAACGCATGGGAACGGCGTTCCCGTACTATTTCAACAACGGGAACGCCGTTCCCATTAGCAGCCCGAGTAGCCCGCAGCTCGTGCGTAGCCCGCCGCTCCTCTGCCGCCAGAGTCAGTGACTGGTTGCTAGGCTAGGGCCGCTCTGCGTCTAGCAACCGGTCACATGACATCGGCTGTACACGTGGGCACGCACGGAGTCAGTGGGCAGTGCGCATGCGGCCTCCAGCGCAGCCAGCGGCAGACACACGCCGCTGGCATACGGACTGTCTCCTCCCTCCCCTCTACCCAGTTCTCTCCCGAGCGAGAAGTAAACCAGGTTAGTCACTAGCACTCTGCATTACCCTGCCAATACTCTGCATTACTCAATACTCTGCAATACCCCGCCAATACTCTGCATTACTCCACCAATACTCTGCATTACCCCGCCAATACTCTGCATTACCCCTCCGCCAATACTCTGAATTACTCTGCCAATACTCTGAATTACTCTGCCAATACTCTGAATTACTCTGCCAATACTCTGCATTACTCTGCCAATACTCTGCATTACTCCGCCCATACTCTGCATTACTCCGCCCATACTCTGCATTACTCCGCCAAAACTCTGCATTACTCCGCCCATACTCTGCATTACTCCGCCCATACTCTGCATTACTCCGCCAATACTCTGCATTACTCCACCAATACTCCGCCAATACTCTGCATTACTCCACCAATACTCTGCATTACTCCACCAATACTCTGCATTACTCCACCAATACTCCGCCAATACTCTGCATTACTCCACCAATACTCTGCATTACTCCACCAATACTCCGCCAATACTCTGCATTACTCCACCAATACTCCGCCAATACTCCGCATTACTCCACCAATACTCCGCCAATACTCTGCATTACCCCGCCAATACTCTGCATTACTCCGCCAATACTCTGCATTACTCCGCCAATACTCTGCATTACTCCGCCAATACTCTGCATTACTCCACCAATACTCCGCCAATACTCTGCATTACTCCACCAATACTCCGCCAATACTCTGCATTACTCCACCAATACTCCGCCAATACTCTGCATTACTCCGCCAATACTCCGCCAATACTCTGCATTACCCCGCCAATACTCTGCATTACCCCGCCAATACTCTGCATTACCCCGCCAATACTCTGCATTACCCCGCCAATACTCTGCATTACTCCACCAATACTCCGCCAATACTTTGCATTACCCCGCCAATACTCTGCATTACTCCACCAATACTCCGCCAATACTTTGCATTACCCCGCCAATACTCTGCATTACTCCACCAATACTCTGCATTACTCCACCAATACTCTGCATTACTCCACCAATACTCTGCATTACTCCACCAATACTCTGCATTACTCCACCAATACTCTGCATTACTCCACCAATACTCTGCATTACTCCACCAATACTCCGCCAATACTCTGCATTACTCCGCCAATACTCCGCCAATACTCTGCATTACTCCACCAATACTCTGCATTACTCCACCAATACTCTGCATTACTCCACCAATACTCTGCCAATACTCTGCATTACTCCACCAATACTCTGCCAATACTCTGCATTACTCCACCAATACTCTGCTATACCCTGCCAATACTCTGCAATACATACCCTGCAATGCCCTGCCAATAATCTGCAATACCCAGCAATAATCTGCCATACCCTGCCAATACTCTGCAATACCCTGCCAATACTTATCCTGCCAATATTCTGCAATACCCTGCCAATACTTACCCTGCCAATACATATTCTGCTAATACCCAGCCATACCCATCCATGCTCAGCCAAAATATTATTGGGGGAGATGACGTGGATATTACAGTAGGGGAGATGTATATTGCAGTGGGGACTATATGGTGGTGACATTTTTCACAGGTTTTTGCAAATTCAATTATTATTTGCTGATCCGAAAAAAGATCTGATCTGTGACTCTGATCCAAGGAATGATCCGATCCGTGAGTTTTTTGATCCGTTGCCGATAATCTTGCACGGCAAGGGCAACGTTATTCCAGTTTGTGTGATATTTTCTAATTTGCTGTATTTGAATTTGGAACAGGGTGTATTTGTGTTAGAAATTCCCTGCGAGGGAAAGACCATCACCCATTGTGTTGATTATTCTGTTTGACAAGTTAACTTATTTTGTATTTGTAAACTGGCACTTTACAATAAATGTACTGTATTTTCTAGAGGTCGACCGATATATCGGCCGATATTTGCCGTTTTTTAAATAATCGGCATCGGCCGATTGTGTTAATAAAAAGCCGATTCTACAGCGGGACTTTGAAATGAGTTCTGTAAGAAGTCAGTGTGAGTTGTCTGAGTCGTCATAGCAACACTTTCCTCCACTCTGGGCAGACTGCCAAGAAAAGAACTAAATGATACAATGTTTACACTTTTGAATGACTAAGTCATCTCTGTGTAGAAGTTCTCAGTTTAACCATTTAAAGACTAAATCTTTTCTGACACTTGTTGCTTACAAGTAAAAATCCTGTATTTTCTGCCAGAAAATCACTTAGACCCCCCAAAAAATATATATATTTTTTTAGCAGAGATCCTAGGGAATAAAATAGCGGTTGTTGCAATATTTTATGTCACACAGCATTTGCACAGAGGTCTTTCAAATGCATTTTTTTTGGGAAAAAAATACACCATTTAAAAAATAAAATAAAAACAGTAAAGTTAGCCCATTTTTTTTTTTTTTTTTTTGTCCAAAAGTTTTGACTACCTGTTTTTATTTAATATATAGGTTTTTTGTTTTTTTTAATCTAGATCATACATACAAGTAAACTGATTGGAGGTTTGTTTTGTTTAATAAATGTTTAAAGCGGGAGTCCGCCGGGACTCCGCGTTTTTTTTTTTTTTTTTAAAGCCAGCAGCTACAAATACTGCAGCTGCTGACTTTTAAAATAATGACACTTACCTGTCCAGCGCGCCCGCGATGTCAGCACCCGAAGCCGATCTCTAGATCGACACTCGAGTGCTGCCGCCGCCGCCATCTTGGGTATGGGAATCAGGAAATGGAGCCTTTCGGCTTCATTTCCCGGTTCCCTACTGCGCATGCGTGAGCCGCACTGCGCAATGAGGACGGTCCCCGCTGCCTCTGGGACCTGTGTGTTTCCCAGCAGGCAGCGGGGCACTTGCGGAAGGGGGCGGGCACTTGTGGAAAGGGGCGTAATGTTCGCCCCTTTCCGCAGAGAGCTAGCCCGGAAGTGGGTGCAGTTACCTGGATTATCCAGGTAACTGCACCCCCCTCCCCCCTGAAAGGTGCCAATTGTGGCGCCGGAGGGGGGGAGGGTTCCGATGAGCGGAAGGTCCATTTTAGGGTGGACCTCCGCTTTAAGTGTAAGAAATTTTCTGTATCACTTATGAAGACTGCTTTCACACTGGAGTGGGCAGACGTTGATGGTAAAACGCAAGTTTTAGCGGCTCTTTACCATCATTTTAGCGGTGCTATTTGGCTGCTAGTGGGGCACATATAACCCAGCTAGCGGCCAAGGAAGAGGTTAAATGCGCCCATGAAGCACCGCTGCCAAATCGCATTGCATGCGCTTCGGCAGTGGTGCCCATTCATATCAATGGGCAGGAGTGGTGGAGGAGTGGTGTACACCACCCCAAACGTACTGCTTGCAGGACTTTTTTTTTTAAGATCCTGCCAGCGCATCGCCTCAGTGTGAAAGCACTCTATCTTTCACGCAGACTGCAGGGGAGCCATTTTGCAGGCACTTTACAGGCGCTATTTTTAGCCCAAAAGCGCCTTAAAAAACGCCCCAGTGGAAAAGGTGTGTTAGATTAAGGGGGATTAAAAATAAATAAATAAAATAAAATTGGCCTAACATATCGGCCCAAAAAAATCGGCATCATATATCGGCTATCGGCCTCCATGATTTCTAAATATCGGCATCGGCATCGGCCAGAGAAAAACCCATATCGGTCGACCTCTAGTATTTTCTGTGAAATATATATGCATATGAGCGTACCTTTATTTTTTTTTTATTTTTTTTTGGTGGGGGAGTGGATCTTGGGTGAGAGTTCCCACACTTTTTTCCCCAGGACTTGACCCCTGGAGATAAGTGTGGGAATGATTGAGGAGAGTCTATTGGCGAGGAGTCTACTGAAAATTTTCAGATCATTATTAATGACTGAGATTGGTCTGTAGTTTTGGGGTAGAGTGTGATCTTTATTCGGTTTTGGGATGAATGACATATTGGCGAGTAACATTTCCTCTGGGAATTGTTCACCTTTTAAGATTTTGTTGAATAATTTCATAAGGTGGGGAATTAGAAGTTGTTGATATTGTTTGTAGTATAGCGATGTAAAACCATCTGGGCCTGGGGCTGAATTTTTTTTTTTAAGGGATTTAATAATTTGAACTAGTTCTTCTTCCGAACAAGGTGAGTTTAGGGTTTCCTTCTGGTTTTGATTTAATTGTGGGAAAGGGATATTATTCAACCAGGACAGTGAGGAGGGAGGAAGTGGGAGATAAGGCGATGAAAGAAGGTCAGAGTAAAATTTTTTTCAATATTGAGAGTTATCTCTTGAGGGTGTGTGACCAGCTGGTTTGTGTTATTTTTAAGCTTGTATATGTGGGTAGGTTTTATAGATTGATTAAGTTTACAGGGCAAACATTGTAGAGTAAGCCCTTGTACACACGGTCGGACATTCCGACAACCAAATCCGTCGGATTTTGTCCGACGAATTTTGTCCGACGGATTTTGTCCGAAACTGTTGCATACACACGGTTGGACAAAGTTGTTGGAAAATTCGATCGTACGTAACGTGATGACGTAATTTCGTTAGGACAGGACTACGTTCAGGCTAGTAGCCAATAGCTTTGGTCTAGGAATTTGATCTGAGCATGCGTGGTACTTTGTCCGATCGGAATGTTGTTGGAAAATTTTATAGCCCAGCTGGAAAACTTGGTCAGTCGGATACTCAGACGGAAACAGTCCGATGGAGCGCATACACTGTCGGATTATCCGACAACACGGTCCGATCGGACATTGTCCATCGGAATGTCTGACCGTGTGTACAAGGGCTAAGAGTTACTGGAAAGTAAGAATTTGGCTTTTGACCAACGGAGAGCTTTCTCCGTTTTTAAATGTTAATAGTGTGTCTAATTCGTTACGTTTAGTTGTGATTCGTTTAAAGATATCAGGGTCATGTGGGTGTTTATGGTCTTTATATAGATTATGGAGGTCTTTGGTAAGGGAATACATTTTTTCTAATCTCACTTTATTACATTGTGCCGCTCTTTTGATAAAATGACCTCTTATAACGGCTTTATGTGCCAACCATATCGTGGAGGGAGAGATATCCAGAGTGACATTAGTTGAGAAGTAATCTTTAATCTCTGACGCCAGTTCTTGTTGATGGGCAGGGTCGGATAACAAAGAATCATTCAGTCTCCATGAATAAGGAGTAGGGGCAAGGCCTATAAATTTAGTATTTAAAGAGGAAGTAAACCCTGATGGGTGTTACTTCCTCTTTGATTCCCTGCAAAGGTAAAGCATAATGGACTACTATGCATCGCATCGCATAGTATTCCATTATGTGTCACTTACCTGACACAGGAGCCAGCGAAGTCACCGCTGTCCCCTGTAGTCCGGAGCCTCCATCTTCTCGTGGGTCTCAATGCTCTGCCGCTGTCATTCGGTGAAGCCGCGATGACGTCACTCTCCCGCACATGCGCACGGGAGCCGCCACTCGCGGCATATCACCGTTGACAGGGGCGCACTCAGTTTGCCTGCGTGCCACTGTCTACGGCGAATGCTCGTCTTTCGGCAAATATCTCCTAAACCTTGTAGGTTTAGGAGATATTTCTTGGACCTACAGGTAAGCCTTAATCTAGGCTTACCTGTAGGTCAAAGTTGGTTGTAAGGGTTTACAACCACTTTAAGGTAACAATATGGTGGTCTGACCAAGAGCAGGGGTGTATTTCAGCATTCCGTGCATTGGCTAGTATTATGGGGGTGCAAAAAATATAATCTAAACGAGAATATGAGTCACGAAGGTGTGAATAAAATGTATAATCCCTTGCACCTATGTTCAACGCTCTCCAAGAGTCAATCAATTGTAAGTCATTAATATGGGAGGTGGTAGTTTTAGAGAATGTTCTGGAGTATTGATCACAGAAGTTGAGGGCGAGCCGCGCAGCCATTACATTGTCAATGAAACCGGCCCACTGAGCCATCGGCCCACCGGGAAACTCCCTGTAGTCCCAAAGGCCAGTGCATGCCTGGTCCTCTGGTTTTTGAGTTATAGGTGGTGTAAAAGGACTGGTTGTATGCTTTATGGAAGAAAGTGGGATGTGTGTCAATCATAAAATGTGTCTCTTGTAGCATTACAATTTTTCGCATTCAACCTTTTATAATGCAAAAAGGCCTTTTTCCTTTTATTGGGGGAAATGAATCACCTGTACATTATGTGAAATTATTGTAATTGTCATGGTATGGTATTATAAAATTGGGGTAGCGACAGGGAAAGTGATAAATGAAAGTTTTTAAAGGGATTGTAAAGTAAAAAATGTTAAAAAAAAAAAAAATAACAAACCTGTTATACTTACCTCCACTGTGCAGCTCGTTTTGCACAGAGTGGCCCCGAACCTGCTTTTCTGGGGTCCCTCGGCGGTTGTCTCTGCTTCCTCCCACATGTACTTTTCACGTTCATGCGAGCTCCCTTGCACGGTGAGAAGCATCTGCGGGCGCACTCCCCTGATACAGCCGGGGGCTATAGCCGCTCGCTGTATCACTCAGCCCCGCCCCCCGGCGCTCCGCGTCAGTGGATGTGATTGACAGCAGCACGAGCCAATGGCTGCTCTGCTTTCCATCCATCCACTCCAGCCAATCTCAGTGGCCAGGCTGAGCGGTGAAGAGGACGGCAGAGGGATTACTCTAACCGAGTGGGGGAAAATCATGGCGTCATAGGGTGAAAAGCCACACGAACTTATTTCCAAAAAAATAAAAAATAAAATTAACCTGTGGTAGGCATAATAGTTGGTAATAATGCTTCCAAAAACAAGGAGAACATCATTCCTCAGCACATAGAATAAAACAGAAAATTGTACCATACTTACCGTAATTTTCTTTTCCTGGTGCCTATCCATGGCAGCATACCTGTGACAAGCTCCGCCTTGGCTCCTCCCTCAGGACTAGTGAATATTATAAAAGAAAAGGTTAGTACAGCCCCCGCATTCTCGTTAATATAGAATACAGAGGGTGGGAATGTATGCTGCCATGGATAGGCACCAGGAAAAGAAAATTACGGTAAGTATGGTACAATTTTCTGTTTTCCTAGTGCCTCCATGGCAGCATACCTGTGACAAATAACTAGCTGAGACGGGTGGGATAATGCTTAGAGGTTTATTTAAAGAATTTATTATTTAGAAGAGGCGAAGGCCGAAGTGACTGCCTGTCTGCCAAATTCCACTGAGGAGAGAGCTCCTGGGTCCACCCTGTAATGTTTCAGGAACGTGTGTTGGGACGACCAGGTCGCTGCCCGACAAATAGTTTCGATCGACACATTCGCTCTTGCCGCCCAAGAGGCAGAAACCGCTCTTGTGGAGTGCGCCCTGACCGCTGAAGGGGTCTCTAGTCCCTTTGTCCTGTACACCTTGTGGATGAGTTTGACGATCCATGAATCGATCGTTCTGGCTGATGCCTCCTTTCCTTTGTATTTTCCCCAGGGAATTATGAACAGTCTGCTGGAAGCCCTGAATGAAGCTGTGGCTTGCAGATAGCATTTCAGAGTGGAGGCGATGTCTAATTCATGAAGAGTGACAGAGTCCTGTTCAGAAAATGTTGGGAGTGCCCAGGGTTCTGACATGCTCAAGGATGAAGCGACCTTGGGAATGAACCCTCGTACTGTTCTGAGTTCCACTCTATCTGGGTAAAATATAATGTGATCCTGATCTGCTCCCAAAGCTTGGAGCTCTGATACCCGTCTGCCGGAGGTTATGGCTATCAGAAAGGCTAATTTTAAAGTTAGGTTCCAGAGTGATATTGAGTCCGAAGGGGCAAAGGGTGGATTGGCTAAGGACTCCAGGATGACCGTAAGGTCCCAAGTGGGAAAAGATTGTCTGGTTGGTGGTCTGATCTTCCTGACGGCCTTAAAGAATTGGATTAACAATGGGTCCTCCGCCCATCTTCTACTGGTTGCTGCTGAGATCGCTGACACCTGTACCTTCAATGTACTTAATGCAAGACCTAGGTCCAGGCCTGCCTGCAAGAACTCAAGAATTTGAGATGACGAAGGGGAACCTGGATCACAGTTTCTATCAAGCATGAAGGTCCTGAAGTTGTTCCATACTTTATCATATATGTTGTTCGTGGATGGTTTTCTCGCTTTGAGCAGGGTTGCGATCACTTTGTCGGAGCACCCCAGGGATTGGAACCTTTTCCTTTCAGTTGCCAGATGTGAAGGCCCAGCCTGCGGGGATCTGGGTGGGTGTGACATCCTTGCGACAGGAGGAGGGGTACTATTGGAACCTTGACTGGAGGACTGGTGCTCAGATCCATTGCCGTAGGGAACCAAGGCCTTCTTGGCCAGTATGGTAGAATCGCTATCACCGTCGATGTCTCCCTCACGAGTCTTGACAGGAACCTCGGTATGAGGGGCCGTGGGGGAAAAGTGTAGGCCCGATCGCATGCCCAAGGGGCTGAGAGGGCATCTGTTGCCTCCGCCTGGGGGTGCGGAAACCTCGAGATAAACCTTGGAAGTTTGGTGTTGGATGCCGTCGCAAAGAGGTCCAGCTCGAGGGGCCCCCACTGGATCATTATCCAGTTGAAGATTTCCGGGTGTAAGGACCACTCGTTGGAGTCTGCGAACCTGCGGGAAAGGCCGTCTGCCCTTGAGTTGAGATGGCCGGGCAGATAGACTGCCCTCAGGTCCTTCAGATTCCTTTCGGCCCAGAGGAATATGGGCTCCACCTCGTTCAGGAGAGATCTGCTGCGCGTTCCCCCTTGACGGTGCACATAAGATACCACGGCCCTGTTGTCCATCCTGAGGAGAACTGGTTTGCCCGAAATCTCGAACTCCAGGGCTAGCAGTGCAAGATAGGCCGCTCTGAGCTCCAGGACATTGGACACCATGCCGGCTGCATTGAAGGACCATCTCCCTTGTACTGAGGTCTTGTTGGAATGTGCTCCCCAATCAGCTGCGCTGGCATCGGTAGTAATTATGATCCAGTCGACATGCCCTAGCGGGCGAGACTTCAAAAGCGACTGTCTCTTCATCCACCAATGTAGACTCCTGAGCATCCGGGTTGTCAGGTGTATGGGTTGGGATAGATATCGTTTGTTCCACATTCTTAAGAACTCCAGCTGAAAATGTCTCAAATGCCAGTGGGCCCAGGGGACCATGGGGATGCATGATGACATCCGACCTATCAGGCTCAAGCAATTTGAGGCTGTCAGGTAGGATCTCGAGCTCACCTTCTTCATCTGTTGGACAATGGAAGATACCTTCTGAGGTGGGAGAGACACCGATCCGTTCATTGTATTGAACAGGGCTCCCAGATAGACCATCTCTTGGGTCGGAGAGAGAAGACTTTTCTCGTAGTTTATCTTCCATCCAAAATCCACTAGTGTTGTTAACAGGAAATCCCTGTGTTCTAATAACTGGGTTGGGTCCTTCGCCAGGAGTAGAAGGTCGTCCAGATAGTGATACACCCGGAGCCCCAATTCTCTCAGAGGTGCTATGATGGCAATCAGGGTTTTTGTAAAGACTCTGGGTGACGTGCAGAGGCCAAACGGAAGGCTCTGAAATTGGAGATGTACTTGCCCCACCGCGAATCTCAGATATTTCTGGAACGTAGGGAGTATAGGTATGTGTAAGTAGGCGTCTTGCAGGTCTATTGACAACATCCAATCCCCTGGTTGGACTACGCGAATGATCGTCTGAAGAGACTCCATTTTGAACTTTTCCAGAAAGATATAGCGATTTAGCCTCTTTAGGTCTATCACGGGTCTCCACCCTCCGTTTCTTTTGGGGACTAGAAACAGGGTGGAATAGAAACCTGAAAATCTCTCGGATGGAGGCACTGGAACTACTGCTCGTTGTTCCTGTAGGGAAAGAAGAAATTGCTTCAGAGCTTCCGCTTTTTGAGGAGATCTTGATACCCTTGTCGGAGAAAAATAGTCCTTGGGGGGTTTGTTTAGGAAGGACCAGGAATGACCGTGTTTGACTGTTGCAACTACCCAAGGATCCCTGCATTTTTGTTCCCAAATCTTTGAGAACTGTTTCAACCTGGCCCCCACAGGGATTACTTGGGCTGGCCTGGCGTCAAAAGGATTTTGATGGATCCTGTGGGGTAGGTACTGGCCTCTGCCTCCTGGACTTGAGAAACGTAGACTGTGTGCTTTTCCAGTTGTGCCTGAAGCCTTTCCCTTGTCTGGATTGTCGGTAGTCCCTATTTTTGGAATATTGGAACCTTGGTGCAGATGATCTGAAACATCTGGAACGCCTGTCTTGAGGAAGTAGGCCTGACTTTCCGCCGGTGACCCGAGAGATGGCTTTGTCAAGTTTTTCCCCGAACAAGGCTTTACCGTCAAAAGGTATCTTGCACCAATTTTGCTTCGAGGCAACGTCCGCTGCCCATGGTTTTAGCCACAGTGCCCTTTTGGCCATTACTGTGTGAAGCATTGCCCTTGCGGAGCAACGAATGGAATCGATGGCGGCCTCCCCAATGAAGTCGGCTGAGAGCTTCAGCTCATCCAATGCCCTGATTATCTCTTCTTTAGGGATATCCTGTTGGATTGCCGACTCAATATTATCTGTCCAGACGCGTAATGCGTTGGACACTGATGTCAGAGCTATTGCAGGTTTACAGGCATTTCCTGCCATCTGATAGGCCTTCTTAAGGTCGAGGTCCATCCTCCTGTCCAGAGGGTCCTTGAAGGAGGTTGAATCCTCTAGGGGCAAAGTAACATTCTTGGCCAGCCTTACCACTGCGGCATCTACCACCGGAGGGCCGTCCAGCATTTTGGAATCTGCCTCGGAGAGAGGGTATAATTTTCCCAATCGATTGGTGGAAAGTCTTTTGTCTGTCCTCCCCCATTCTTCCTCGATCACTTCCCTGATTTCCTCCATAAGAGGGAAGAAGGAGATCTGGCGCTTAAGGAAGGGGAAGTATGATTTGGACTTCCTGACCTCCACGTTGGAATCCTCCCAACCGATTGCTTGTTTAACAGCCTGCACATAGGGCTGGACCATGGCGAAGGCAAAGCCAGAGGCATCTGTGTCATCTGAGGAATCCTCTGAAATGGCCATTTCGTCCTGATGCTTAGAGGAGGAGGGAGGGCGACCACTTCCACTGGTGGATGGACCAGGAATGGAGGCCTCAGCCATCTGTTCCTGAGGAGGAGATGCCGGTTGTTGTGTCGGCATTGTAGCGACCAATTCCGCAAGGGAGTCTTTTACTGCCTTTTTAAGGAGATCTGCCACCTGTAGGCTCTCAGACTCTCTGTCTGCTGCATAGTCTCTAAGGCAATCTCGACAAATTAGTTTGTCCGGAAGTGGGGTGCCTCCGCAGGCCTGACATTTATTAGGTCTAGGTCTCGGGGAGCGCGAATGATGGCGCCTCTTGGCTGAAGCTTTCCTGCCACTTCTGTAATGCCCATGTCTGGGTGACCTGTCCCTGCTGTGACAGGAATCATCATCGTCATCTCCATATCGCCTTGAGGTCTTCTTAGACGTCTTCTGGCGTACAGGACTGAAATACAAAAAGTATCGTCCTTAGTGCACTCTTTTTTTTTTTTTAAACTTACCTGAGCGTAGGTCCTTACCTTGGGAGTAGAGTAGGATCTTGAGCGGGCGGCGAAAGGCTCATGTTAGGCGGCTTAGCAGAGGTAACGGCTAGGAAAGAGTCAGAGCAAAAGGCGTCAACTAGTCGTGCGCTGATTCACGGAAAAAAGGGAATTTGCCTACAAAAGTAACGACTTCCCTGCCCCTGTTACTGTGTGCTGTGTTGTTTTTTTTTTTTTTTTTTTAAATACCCATTTTATTTTTTATTTTTATTTTTGGAGGCTCCTGATTTAAATAATTTAATAAATTAATAAATCAATTAGTAAATTAATACACTTTTAATGAACGAGTTGTTCCATCAGAGCTATACATATATATATATTCGCATGCTCACATGTATAAGAAGACAAATGCATTAAGACATGCCTTACCTTAACAGAGGTGGGTATAGCCTGGAACTCTAGAGTGTAATTCTCTTGTTGACCACAGGCATTTCACTTGTGCTGCTGGGGAAATAAATAGGAGGAGGGGAAGTGATGTCACGCTTAAGCTCCTCCCCTGACACTCTGAGGGCAAAAAGAACCATTCGCCCTCAGTAAAAATGGCCGTCGAATCCTCCGACGCTACCGCACATGCGCCGAACGTCGAGACTGGCCGTCGAAACATACGACCCGCCGGCGCATGCGCAGACGACGGCGGGAACGCTGAACTATTATAAAATGACACAGACTCGCCGCGCGCGGCCCCTAGTGAGTCTGAGGATGACAAACACACGTGGGAAGGGAAAGGGGGGCCTCCTAAAACTATGGGGACCGCGGGAACCAAGCACAAGAGAGAGAGAAAGGCTAGATGAGACTGGAGAAGAAAAACAAGTCTCAGGGACAGAGCAAAGCTGCCACCTCTGCTGCCATAGACTGGAGCCTGAACGCCCATACTGCAGGTAAAGCTCTTACTTAAGAGACAAACTGCTTGTCCCAAAAGATCCTACAGAAGGGACTTCCAACCTTATAAGCGCATTTAGCTGCCCAAGAGAAGGAACTGCGTCCGGGAGAGGCTTGAACCCGGACGGACGCTGCCGAATGCAGAAGGTAAGGACGCCGACCAGGATTCACTGCCATGAGGTATGAGGAAAAAAAGGAGAATGCGGGGGCTGTACTAACCTTTTCTTTTATAATATTCACTAGTCCTGAGGGAGGAGCCAAGGCGGAGCTTGTCACAGGTATGCTGCCATGGAGGCACCAGGAAAGTAGAATATAAATAAAAACAGGAGAATCAAATATATTACCGCACTGTATATCTGGAGGGTCCATGACCATTTTAACATGTATATATTCCTTATAGAGATCTGAACATTCTCCACAGAATACAAGGTTTCCGTGGAATGAATCAAATGAGCGAACTATCAATAAGAGGAACCAATAACTAAAATTTAGTGGGATCATGTTGAAAAGGGGGGAAAAAAAAAGGGGGGGGGGAGAAGCACCTGAATAAAATGATCATACATATTAGATTAACCCTTTCATGACTAAGCCTATTTTTGGAATTCGGTGTTTACAAGTTAAAATCCATATTTTTTGCTAGAAAATTACTTGGAACCCCCAAACATTATATATATATATTTTATTTAGCAGAGACTCTAGAGAATAAAACGGCGATTGTTGCAATATTTTATGTCACACGGTATATGCACAGCGGTGTTTTAAATGCAACTTTTTGGGAAAAGGGGACACTTTCATGAATTAAAAAAATACGAAACAGTAAAATTAGCCCAATTTTTTTGCACAATGTGAAAGATAATGTGACGCCGAGTAAATAGATACCAAACATGTCACACTTTATAATTGCACGCACTCGTGGAATGACAACAAAGTATGGTACCTAAAAATCTCAATAGGCGACGCTTTAAAAAAAAAATTCCGGTTATCAGATTAGAGTTACAGAGGAGGTCTAGTGCTAGAATTATTGCTCTCGCTCTGACGATCGTGGCGATACCTCACATGTGTGATTTGAACACCGTTTACATATGCGACTTCCGTATGCGTTTTCTTTGCTTCGCGAGCTCGCGGGGACGGTGGGCGCTTTAAAAATTATTATTTTTTTAATTTATTTTATTTATTTTAAAATGAATAAATTGTTTAAAAAATAAAATAAAAAATGATCACTTTTATTGCTGTCACAAGGAATGTAAACATCCCTTGTGACAGTAATAGGTGGTGACAGGTCCTCTTTATGGAGACCCCCGATCCCTCCTTTACACTTTAATGTATTCAGATCACCGAAAACATGGATTCTGAATACTGTATATTTTTTTAAAACCGGCGCCATTGGCAGGCGAGTAAAAGGGAAGTGACGTCATGACGTCGCTTCCGTGTTTACTATTAGGAGACTGGAATGAAGCCGCTTAATGCTTCATTCCAGTCCCTGCCCAGCAGCCAGAAGCGGCGGATCGTGAATCGGTGCTCCCGATTGAGCGGGAGCACCGGTAACAGCGGCAGGAGGTAGCGCAGGGGGGGTGTCCCCTCCCGCTCCTCTGGCATAACAGCCAAGCGGCTTTTAGCCGCATTGGCTGTTATGGCTGGATAGCCAATCGCCCGCTATAAAAAATGGTACTGGGATGATGCCTGCAGGTGCGGGCATCATCCCGGTATACGCCCCGGAAGCCAAGCACGCACATCTGCCTACGCTCGGCGGGAAGGGGTTAAACCAGATGGTAATATGTTGTTAATGATTAAACATCTATGCTTAGTCATGCCTATCTAAAAATCAAAACAGCAAACATTATTTAGGATTAATATACTGGCAATACCATCCACAAGTGACCAATAACACGAGTGATGGCGTCGGAATATATATAAAAAAAATTTTTTTAATTTTTTTTGAAAAATAAAATAAAAAAAAGGTTGTAATACCGGGTCCCAACGGTAGATGTCACTGTTTCACCGTAAATGAGTGAGCATAAATTGTAACTGCAGAATTTAGTATAAAATAAACTTCAGAACAGGAAAATACGCGAGTATAACTATGAGCATTAAAATATGATCAAAGTAAAAATAGAGTCAGCCTATAATGAGCACTAGGATATTGTTGAATTAAGAGAACATCCAGATAGCCTTGATTCAATTGAAATTCAGGATTCCAGCTTCATGTCTAAATCTGCGTCTGTCTGATCGTGATGCTGGGGTAGTTCCTAGACTTGTACACAACGGACAATTGCGTTTAGTTTCGGTTTGTTGTGATTCGTAAAATACATCATTTCGTTCTGTTATATTCGTTATGTTACGTTAATACGTTTTCGGATAATTATTTCGGTTTTAATTCTTCGTAGAGTGTCGAATTCATTTGTTTGTATTCGTTGAAATTCGCTATTTATGTATGTATAGACATTCGTGATAATGATTCGTAGTTTGGAAAGTCGTTTGTTTATTGAATCTTTTAACACACACAATGACGACGTCTCTTCTCCTCGGCTCAAATACAATACAACACCCTTCTCACTCACTTCTCAGCAATGCACTTTGCCAGTAATCCATCCTCCGGCACAAAATGAATCAGCTGATTGGACTATAAGATTTACTTTGAGCTGACCTTTTGTTTCATTAGATCTTTAAAGAATTACCAAATTCATTTGAATGCATTCGAATTCATTTGTTATATTTCTTTCGTATTCGTTGTTATTCTTTATTTTTTTATTCGGACATTCGGATGCATCCGAATGTCCGAAAGATGCAAAATTCGGCTGAATTTCGATTCGTTACGGAACGAATTGCACAAGCCTAGTAGCTCCAGATGGGAGCTGAGCGAGATGAGGATGGGGTGCGTGGGATATTGCCAGCATCCATCAGACCAAGCTTAATCAGGATGTCCTGACCTTCAGGAATTGTGGTGGCAATGTAGGTGGTTCCATTATGGGGAACGATCGGTTTAAAGGGGAAACCCCATCTATATCTGTTCCTTGCTGTGGATAACATTGTGGTGATTGCTTTCATTTTCCTGCGCCTGTCCAGCGTTGCTTGAGAGATATCAGGATAAATTTGTAGTTGCACTCCATCTAAGCCCTTGTACGCACGGTCGGACATTGCGATGGACAATGTCCGATAGGACCGTGTTGTCGGATAATCCGACAGTGTGTGGGCTCCATCGGACTGTTTCCGTCGGAGTATCCGACGGACCAAGTTTTCCAGCTTAGCTATAAAATTTTCCGACAACATGATCCGATCGGACTTTGTCCGATCATGTGTAGAGAATTCCGATTGGATAAAGTGCCACGCATGCTCAGATCAAATTCCTAGACCAAAGCTATTGGCTACTAGCCTGAACGTAGTCCCGTCGTAATTAAATAACGTCATCACGTTAAGTACGATCGGATTTTCTGACAACTTTGTCCGACTGCAACAGTTTCGGACAAAATCTGTCGGACAAAATCCGTCGGACAAAATCCGTCGGACAAAATCCAACGGATTTGGTTGTCGGAATGTCCGACCGTGTGTACAAGGGCTAAGACTATGTTTCTCAGACCCCTGGCAGCCCTCATGATTTCTTCTTTTACCAAGAAATCTTTCATGCAAAGCACAATGTCTCTAGGGGGCTTGTCTGGGGGAGGTTTGGCTCTTAAGGCACAGTGAATGCGATCACATAAAAATGATTGAGCATTTTGATCAGGCAGCAGGGATTGAAAAAGCTTGTTAGCATATACTGTTAGATCGGTGATGGATTCTGGGACTCCTCTAATCCTGAGATTAGACCTTCTATTCCTGTTGTCTAAATCTTCCACATGCTCTTGTAGCTGTGTGAAGGTAGATGTGAGTGACTCATGTTCTCTGGATAAGTAATTGAAAGCAATGGATAGTTCATCATGCTTACTGTATTTATCGGCGTATAACACGCGCCGACGTATAACACGCACCCCAAGTTTAGGAGGGAATTTTAAGGAAAAAAACTTTTAGGAGGGAAATTTAAGGAACAAAAAACTTACATTTAAATGCCCATCAAAGCAGCCTTCTCAGTGTCCATCTGAAGCCTTGTCAGTGTCATTTGCAGCCTTGTCCTGCAGCCTGTCCATCATTGCAGCCTGTCTATCATTGCAGCCTTGTCCTGCAGCCTGTCCATCATTGCAGCCTGTCCATCATTGCAGCCTTGTGCATCGTTGTCCCCTTGTGTTAATTGCAGATTTTAAAATGGCGCCGCCGAGATGTCCTGTCTATCTCGGCGGTGCCCAGTAGTTCTTTGGCTCTTCTCGCGGCTTGCGGCCGCTCTCTGCCATTCTCGGTGGGTTTTCTGAGAATGGCCGAAGGCGGCCGAAAGCCGCCGAGAATGTCCGAAGGCGGCTAAAAGCCGCCCAGAAGCTCTAAATCACTCAGAAATCGCGGAGGATCAGCGTATAACACACACCTGTGATTTCCCCCTGATTTTAAGGGGAGAAAAGTGCGTGTTATACGCCGATAAATACGGTATTTTCTAACAGGTCAGTTCTTGTCCCTAGTGCTGCAATCTCTTGTGATAATGTGCTGGTGGACTTCTGAATCTCTGTTTGAAACGTATTCAGTAGTTTAGAGCACATGGCTTCAAGACTGACATCTAAGTCTGCTTTTGTCAGAGGAGAGTACTCACAGTTCTCTGTGGAGGATGATTCTAAGGATGGCGGAGGTTGTGGTTGAGCAGGGAGGGAAGGTGGAGAGGAGGGCAGCGCGCCAGTGCCATTTTTAGACATCCTGTTGCGCTCTTGTGATCTCAGGCAATAAAGAGTAAGATTTCCTTGCTTTTGGCTGCTCCTCCTTCCCTTCTTCTTAGCGTTCGGCATGCACAGGTGATTAATTTATGGGGGTGTGAGGTAAATTTAGCGGTTTGCAGGTGATATTTGCCCCGTTTTTGTGGCTTTCAGCTCCCTGTGAGCAGGAGCACTTCTCAGAGGCTGCTGCTCCGTCCCATGCCGCGCATGCACCCCCTACTTCTCAATCCTTTGGTGTAGTTGAGCAGCTTCTTGCAATGGCTGGCGTGGTCTCATCCCTCAAGCTTCTTTACAGTGACCTAGTCACCTGGTTGAAAAGAATGTTAACTGGTTATTGTGTCAGGGTCCAGGTGGAACTCGTGAACCCTGTGGTGGACCTTTTTGAAGTTCATGTTACAGTGACTGCACCCACCCCATCAGCTGAGAATGTAGGTGACAGCTAATGAGGAAAGTACAACTCTGATTTTGGTTGACCTCCAAACAAAGCTCATATGACAATAACCCAGACATCCGGACCGTGGTCACTGCATAACCTGTGCATGGCTTACCATCTGGGGTGTAATACCTAGACATGGGCGCCGTCAATGAATTAGTTTCGTTCTGTTCCTTTACGGTTCGTATTAAAATTAATATGTACTTCGTATTTCGTGTCCGAAATCCAATTTCAATTTGTACGAAATACGAATTGTCGTTAGGTTCATTAATTTAAAGGCAAAAATATACCTCAATATGACAGTCGATGCTGATGGAAGTTTGGTTTTTATCCGAAAATACGAAATTCCATTGAAGAATTTCCTATCCGAAATACGAATTTTCGTTAGATGAGGGGCTCCCACCATCCCTGTGCTGTGCTGACTTCCTCCTGGGGATTCGTAAACAAAAGTTCGTATTTCGTACAAAATTCGGACGCATGGCAATTCGTATTTTGGATCCTCCCGAACGTACGAATTTAGGGAAATTCGTACGAAACGAATCGCACATGTCTAGTAATACCTGGAACCATTGACAAAACAGTTCTTAGCACCTGGGATGGGAGCCGCCTTCACCGGACTGCTGCTTGCTGATTGAAATTCTATCAAAGAAAGATAGCCCTGGCACAAACTTGGTTAGAATTACAAAGGTTAGCGTTATTAGTTTGAAAAACTGTCTTACATTTATCTCCCCATTTTCTTCCTCATTAGAAACTGAAGGAAGAACTGCAGGATTTAGAGTGGGGCAGGAAAAAAAAGACAAAATGAAATAGCTTATATTTATACCTCCTTAGACTTGTGTATTTATCTATGTGTACAGCTGTCTACATACACCTGCGCTCTATGTACATACACTTTCAGAAACTCCTTGGACCTGAAAAAATACTTATAAGCAAAGATTATTACTCTATTCTTCATATTTACCCTGCAAAGAATGGCAAACAATACAACATTCATGTACATTGGTAAATTGTCAATAAAGATATATACACAGTGCCTTGCAAAAATATTCGGCCCCCTTTGAACTTTTCAACCTTTTGCCACATTTCAGGCTTCAAACATAAAGATATAAAATTTTAATTTTTTGTGAAGAATCACCAACAAGTGGGACACAATTGTGAAGTGGAACAAAATCTATTGGATAATTTAAACTTTTTTAGCAAATAAAAAACTGAAAAGTGGTGCGTGCAAAATTATTCGGCCCCTTTACTTTCAGTGCAGCAAACTCACTCCAGAAGTTCAGCGAGGATCTCTAAATGATCCAATGTTGTCCTAAATGACTGATGGTGATAAATAGAATCCACCTGTGTGTAATCAAGTCTCTGTATAAATGCACCTGCTCTGTGATAGTCTCAGGGTTCTGTTGAAAGCACAGAGAGCATCTTGAAGACCAAGGAACACACCTGGCAGGTCCGTAATACTGTTGTGGAGAAGTTTAAAGCCGGATTTGGATACAAAAAGATTTCCCAAGCTTTAAACATCCCAAGGAGCACTGTGCAAGCGATCATTTTGAAATGGAAGGAGTATCAGACCACTGCAAATCTACCAAGACCTGGCCGTCCCTCTAAACTTTCAGCTCAGACAAGGAGAAGACTGATCAGAGATGCAGCCAAGAGGCCCATGATCACTCTGGATGAACTGCAGAGAACTACAGCTGAGGTGGGAGAGTCTGTCCATAGGACAACAATCAGTCGTACACTGCACAAATCTGCCCTTTATGGAAGAGTGGCAAGAAGAAAGCCATTTCTCAAAGATATCCATAAAAAGTCTCGTCTAAAGTTTGCCACAAGCCACCTGGGAGACACACCAAACATGTGGAAGAAGGTGCTCTGGTCAGATGAAACCAAAATCCAACTTTTTGCCCACAATGCAAAACGATATGTTTGGCGTAAAAGCAACACAGCTCATCACCCTCAACACACCATCCCCACTGTCACACATGGTGGTGGCAGCATCATGGTTTGGGCCTGCTTTTCTTCAGCAGGGACAGGGAAGATGGTTAAAATTGAGGGGAAGATGGATGCAGCCAAATACAGGACCATTCTGGATGAAAACCTGTTGGAGTCTGCAAAAGACCTGAAACTGGGACGGAGATTTATCTTCCAACAAGACAATGATCCCAAACATACAGCAAAATCTACAAAGGAATGGTTCACAAATAAACGTATCCAGGTGTTAGAATGGCCAAGTCAAAGTCCAGACCTGAATCCAATCAAGAATCTGTGGAAAGAGCTGAAAACTGCTGTTCACAAACGCTCTCCATCCAACCTCACTGAGCTCCAGCTGTTTTGCAAGGAAGAATGGGCAAGAATTTCAGTCTCTCGATGTTCAAATCTGATAGAGACACCCCAAGCGACTTGCAGCTGTAATCGCAGCAAAAGGCGGCTCTACAAAGTATTAACGCAAGGGGGCCCAATTATTTTGCACGCCCCACTTTTCATTTTGTTATTAGTTAAAAAAGTTTCAAAAATCCAATAGATTTCGTTCCACTTCACAATTGTGTCCCACTTGTTGGTGATTCTTCACAAAAAATAAAAATGTTATATCTTTATGTTTGAAGCCTGAAATGTGGCAAAAGGTTGAAAAGTTCAAGGGGGCCGAATACTTTCGCAAGGCACTGTAAGCTCCTGGGCTATTATAGAACAGATTAGAGCCACGTCTAAATGGATGCTGCACACACCTTATGAGTCAAACACTCTCATTAGGATAAATAGTGATAGTGAAGTGGTGTTGCGCTCCCACACGTGAATGTATATATAAATATCAGATGTAAAAAAATCAATCATTAATATTTAAAAAAAAAACACAAATCTCAAATATAAAAGCAAACGTGTCGCCTATGTGATTATTATGTTTGTGTCCAAAACCAATAAAGTGCTGATGTGCAAAACAAACCACTACATACAATCGATGTTCCCACTTATAAATATCATAAAAATATATACAAGCTAATAAAAAGAATTATGTAGCGAAAAAAGAGGGGGGGGGAATCAATAAATAAATATATCAATAAATAAGTAATCAAAGTGATAGTGTCACTCAAAGTGAAAATCTATAGAACAGTGGATAACGTCCTCCACGCACTAGTGAAACACACATATGTGACAAGCGGTATCCAAAGCAATAGCGGTGATATCCGGGTGTTCACTGAGCACACTGGGTGATTACCTTACAGCTGCAAGGTATACAGCATGTATATAGCCTCCTAAAGGGGGAACCAGGGAAGGAACCTCGATTTCTCTTGTAACCTCACCGCTTCTCAATACAGGGTTAGTACTCAAGATAACTCCAAGGAGATGCTCAAGAAATAAACATAGAGGCCGCCATAGTACAGTAGTTTGTAAAATATCGCTAATTTAATTACAATTAAAACTACTAACATATTACAAATGAATGAAACACAGTGTAATGAACTACGAGCGTCCTGCTCGTGTGCGAACGTCACTTCCGGTGTCCGTCTGCTTTCCTACGCGTTACGTCACTGTCGCGTGACTTCGACTGGGATCGTCGATGACATTCCTCAAAACCGATAATAACTAAACCCTCTGTAACCCTTACTTTCACGTTCTTACTAAAATACAACACCCGTGACACGTAAGAGGGCTGTGTTGTTACTACATACAAACATTTAGATACAAATGGGGGGGGGGAGATATTTCATAGTTCATAAATCAAAAAAATTATGCAATCAGGCCGGCCCTTCTACTACATGGGTTTTGGTATACCTGAAGGAAAAACAGCAGAAAAACTGATAATGTGTATGGGGCTTTACAAACATTTCGTTGTGCATACCACTAGGGACCTTGGCAGGCCTCAAACACGGACTCTCCAACCAAACAACACATCCGAAAAGGCCAAAAGCTACATAAAACATAAAATGGTAGTTGCAAAAAAACGAACATCGAGTCACGCCGACCACAAAATGGCTGATGACAAAAGGGCCACACTAAAACACCAGCACATGAAATTCAATTGTTGAACACTTAAAGAGGAAGTAAACCATGATGGGTTTACTTCCTCTTTAATTCCCTGCAAAGGTAAAGCATAATGGACTACTATGCATCGCATCGCATCGCATCACATAGCATAGTTGCCAACATTGTAAAAAAAAATTCGGGACACTTTTTTGGCAGCGGACGGAGTCGTGGTATAATTGGGGGGGCGGGGCATGCATTTATAGGTGTGGCATAGGAAAAGGTAAAAATACGGGCGTGGTTTACGTTAAATAGTGGGCGTGGCTTACATGGGGCGTGGCTCAAATGGGTGTGGTTAGAGTCTGAGATGAATGCGGGATGGAGAGGGAAAGGAGGGGGATGGAGAGAGGGGGGGGGAGGGAAAGGAGGGACAGCAGCCCCCCGATCCTACACCACAATAGCAATATGTGTTTTCCAGAGTTTGACAATCAGCAGATAAAGATACTCCAAATACCTGGTGTTGGCGCTTCAATCATCCCGGCGCCATGATTGTTATGGTGTCAGGATGATTGAAGCGCATTATTTCTATTATTACATTGTAATATAAAATGAAATCATTCAACTCACCATAATGCTGAATCAGTGGGAGCCATGAGCGCGTCACTAGCCAGGTTGCCTGCCACCAGATGCCATCAGGTGTCCCAAGCGGAGTCTGTCCTTACATCTGGTGTCCCTCTGACATCCACAGACCGCCTCCTCACATCCTGCACAGACCGCCCCCCCACATACTCCACAGACCGGCCCCCACATCTCCAGACTGGCCCCCCAACATCCACAGACTGGCCCCCGACATACAACTGGCCCCTGACATCCACAGACTGGCCCCCCACATCCACAGACTGGCCCCCACATCCACAGACTGGCCCCCACATCCACAGACTGGCCCCCACATCCACAGACTGGCCCCCGGCATACCACTGGCCCCCACATTCACAGACTGGACCCCCACATTCACAGACTGGACCCCCACATTCACAGACTGGCCACATACCATGACTGTTACTGGCCCCCAACATCCGACTGGCCCCCTACATCCGACTGGCCCCCGCCCCGACATCCACATCTCCAGACTGGCCCCCGACATACCACTGGCCCCCCAACATCCACAGACTGGCCCCCGACATACAACTGGCCCCCCACATCCACAGACTGGCCCCCACATCCACAGACTGGCCCCCCACATCCACAGACTGGCCCCCGACATACCACTGGCCCCCACATTCACAGACTGGCCCCCCACATTCACAGACTTGCCCCCCACATTCACAGACTGGCCCCCACATTCACAGACTGGCCACATACCATGACTGTCACTGGCCCCCGACATCCGACTGGCCCCCGCCCCGACATCCACACTGACAGACTGGCCGCCGTTGCCGCGCGCAGACATTTAACTGTGGCGCCACCTACCGCTCTTTACACTGACACAAACAAACACTAGCAGCGGGGGTGGGCGGCGCCACAGGTGTAGACCAACTTCTGGTCTTCTTAAAAATGGCGGCCGGCGGAGACATTGTCTCTGCCGGCCGCCGACCTCTAGGGGCCGGTGGCAAAAAAACGGGAAATTAAATTTCCCGGGACAAACCAAATTTCGCGGGACATTTCCCGGGACAAAATTAATTCGGGACAAATGTCCTAATCGCGGGAATGTGCCGCAAAATTCGGGACAGTTGGCAACTATGGCATAGTAGTCCATTATGTGTCACTTACCTGACACAGGAGCCAGCGATGTCACCGATGTCCTCTGTAGTCCGGAGCGTCCATCTTCTCGGTGGGTCTCGCCGCTCAGGCACTGTCATTCGTCGGAGCTACGATGAAGTCACTCCTGCGCATGCGCACGGTAGCTGCCACTCGCGGCATATCGCCGTTGACAGCGGCGCGCTCATTGCTCCTGCGCGCCGCTGCCTATGGCGCATGCGTCGTAGACAGCGGTGCCTGTCTTTTGGCAAATATCTCCTAAACCGTGTAGGTTTAGGAGATATTTCTTGGACCTACAGGTAAGCCTTAATCTAGGCTTACCTGTAGGTCAAAGTGGTTCCTAAGGGTTTACAACCACTTTAAACCATAATACAAACACTTTAGGAACAGTTCCACTGAAAAGTATGTTGTGTCGCCGCAACAATTGAGAATGCAAACTTAGGAATGCATGTTATCTAATGAAACAACAACAACGCCACATAACGTGGCTGAAACATGGTATTCTTGTCCCCAAACAAAGTTCACATTCTCACCCGGAAAGATGACCAGACTAGGGTTGCCACCTGTACGGGAATGACCCGGACAGTCCGGGTTTTGACAGCTGTGCCCGGGTTTCTCTCCTCTTGAAACCCGGACACAGCAGCATAGGCTCCTGCCAGTGTGGGAGGTGAGAGTTTATTATACCTCCAGCCCACCAACAGCATAGCCCCCCCACTCCTGTAGCTGAGACTCCGATCCACCCTGTGTCCCTCCAGCAGCGCGACCCCCGTCACTGGATGTACACTCTACGATAGCACCTGCCCCCCTGACGGCTCCTGTCCTGTGGGGCTTCAGTGGTGAGCGTTCTCCTCCGCCCTCCTCCGGCACCTCTCCCCCCGGTAAAAGTGTGGCTGTGCCGATCGGTGTCTTGTAAAATAGTGTCCTCCATCAGATAGTGTCCCCTGCGTACTGCGCATGCGCAGTACACAGGAACACAAATTCCGAAAATTGCCGAGGATGAACGGTGCCTGCGCCGCGAGTCCAGGTTCTATCCCCACTATCCAAGTGAACATAGAGTTACAATAAAAAAGAGCCGAGCGGAGCGAGGCCGAGCCCGAAGCGTGGCGAGCGAAGCTCGCCCGCGAGGCGCCCTCTAAAATTCAAAACCCTATGTCCGCTTGGATGGTGGGGCTACCACCTCCACTCACGGCGCAGGCGCCGTTCAGCTTTAGAGTTTTTCCGAAGCTTCGACTGCTCCGTACTGCGCATGCGCAGTACGGAGCGGACACCATTTGATGGGCGGACTCTATTAGGCAGAACATCGGCAAATGCAGCCTGCTCTGAATGCGCTCTCTCCCGCAAGCAGCGCGCACCCCCCGGGCCCCCCTCCTTACCCTGCTCTAGCAAGGCTAATGATTTTTGGCAGTCTTACTGCCAATGGTGAATGGCGACAGTGGTGAGTCAGTCCCCCGGTCCACTCGCTCCTGTCAATGCAGCGCTAGGCTAATGAATCCTAAATGCTGCAGCTCACAGTGGCTTTCTTCTCCCAGCACCATGCCAGCCCCCCTCTGTCAGTCCCCTCTCCTCTGTCAGTCCCCCCTTTGTCAGTCCCCTCTCCTCTGTCAGCCCCCCCTGTCAGCCCCCCCTCTGTCAGTCCCCTCTCCTCTGTAAGCCCCCCGTCGGTCCCCTCTCCTCTGTCAGCCCCCCTCTGTCAGTCCCCTCTCCTCTGTCAGCCCCCCGTCAGCCCCCCTCTGTCAGTCCCCTCTCCTCTGTCAGCCCCCCCTCTGTCAGTCCCCTCTCCTCTGTAAGCCCCCCGTCGGTCCCCTCTCCTCTGTCAGCCCCCCCTCTGTCAGCCCCCCTCTGTCAGTCCCCTCTCCTCTGTCAGTCCCCTCTCCTCTGTCAGCCCCCCCTGTCAGCCCCCTCTCTGTCAGTCCCCTCTCCTCTCTAAGCCCCCCCATCAGTCCCCTCTCCTCTGTCAGCCCCCCCCCTCTGTCAGCCCCCCTCTGTCAGTTCCCTCTTCTCTGTAAACCCCCCCATCAGTCCCCTCTCCGCTGTCAGCCCCCCTCCTCTGTCAGCCCCCCTCTGTCAGCCCCCTCCTCTGTCAGTCCCCCCTGACAGCCCCCTCCTCTGTCAGTCCCCCCTTTGTCAGCGCCCCCCCCTGTCAACCCCCTCCTCTGTCAGTCCCCTCTCCTCTGTCAACCCGCCTCTTCTCTGTCAACCCCCCTCTTCTGTCTGTCCCCTCTCCTCTGTCAGCCCCCACCCCTCTGTCAGCCCCCCTCTGTCAGTCCCCCCTCTGTCAGTCCCCTCTCCTCTGTCAACCCCCCTCTTCTGTCAGTCCCCTCTCCTTTGTCAGCCCCCACCCCTCTGTCAGCCCCCCTCTGTCAGTCCCCTCTCCACTGTCAACCCCCCTCTGTCAGCCCCCCTCTGTAAGTCCCCTCTTCTCTGTAAACCCCCCCATCAGTCCCCTCTCCGCTGTCAGCCTCCCTCCTCTGTCAGCCCCCCTCTATCAGCCCCCCTCCTCTGTCAGCCCCCCCTCTGTCAGCCCCCCCTCTGTCAGCCCCCCCTCTGTCAGCCCCTCCTCTGTCAGTCCCCTCTCCTCTGTCAGCCCCTCCTTTGTCAGCACCCCCCCTGTCAACCCCCTCCTCTGTCAGCCCCCCTCTGTCAGTCCCCTCTCCTCTGTCAACCCCCCTCTTCTGTCTAGCCCCTCTCCTCTGTCAGCCCCCACCCCTCTGTCAGCCCCCCTCTGTCAGTCCCCCCTCTGTCAGTCCCCTCTCCTCTGTCAACCCCCCTCTTCTGTCAGTCCCCTCTCTTTTGTCAGCCCCCACCCCTCTGTCAGCCCCCCTCTGTCAGTCCCCTCTCCACTGTCAACCTCCCTCTGTCAGTCCCCTCTCCTCTGTCAGCCCCCCCCTGTCAGTCCCCTCTCCTCTGTCAGTCCCCCCTCCTCTGTCAGCCCCCACTCCTCTGTCAGCCCCCCCTCCTCTGTAAACCCCCCCTCTGTCAGTCCCCCCTCCTCTGTCAGCCCCCCTCGTCAGCCCCCCCTGTCAGCCCCCTCCTCTGTCAGTCCCCCCTTTATCAGTCCCCTCTCCTCTGTCAGCCCCCCTTTGTCAGCCCCCCCTCTGTCAGTCCCCTCTCCTCTGTCAACCCCCCTCTTATGTCAGCCCCCACCCCTCTGTCAGCCCCCCTCTGTCAGTCCCCTCTCCTCTGTCAGCCCCCCTTTGTCAGTCCCCTCTCCTCTGTCAGCCCCCCCTCTGTCAGTCCCCCCTTTGTCAGCGCCCCCCCCTGTCAACCCCCTCCTCTGTCAGTCCCCTCTCCTCTGTCAACCCCCCTCTTCTGTCTGTCCCCTCTCCTCTGTCAGCCCCCACCCCTCTGTCAGCCCCCCTCTGTCAGTCCCCCCTCTGTCAGTCCCCTCTCCTCTGTCAACCCCCCTCTTCTGTCAGTCCCCTCTCCTTTGTCAGCCCCCACCCCTCTGTCAGCCCCCCTCTGTCAGTCCCCTCTCCACTGTCAACCCCCCTCTGTCAGTCCCCTCTCCTCTGTCAGCCCCCCCCCCTCTGTCAGCCCCCCCCCCCTCTGTCAGCCCCCCTCTGTAAGTCCCCTCTTCTCTGTAAACCCCCCCATCAGTCCCCTCTCCGCTGTCAGCCTCCCTCCTCTGTCAGCCCCCCTCTATCAGCCCCCCTCCTCTGTCAGCCCCCCCTTGTCAGCCCCCCTCTGTCAGCCCCCCCTCTGTCAGCCCCCCCCTGTCAGCCCCCTCCTCTGTCAGTCCCCCCTTTATCAGTCCCCTCTCCTCTGTCAGCCCCTCCTTTGTCAGCGCCCCCCCTGTCAACCCCCTCCTCTGTCAGCCCCCCTCTGTCAGTCCCCTCTCCTCTGTCAACCCCCCTCTTCTGTCTAGCCCCTCTCCTCTGTCAGCCCCCACCCCTCTGTCAGCCCCCCTCTGTCAGTCCCCCCTCTGTCAGTCCCCTCTCCTCTGTCAACCCCCCTCTTCTGTCAGTCCCCTCTCTTTTGTCAGCCCCCACCCCTCTGTCAGCCCCCCTCTGTCAGTCCCCTCTCCACTGTCAACCTCCCTCTGTCAGTCCCCTCTCCTCTGTCAGCCCCCCCCCTGTCAGTCCCCTCTCCTCTGTCAGCCCCCCCTCTTCTGTAAACCCCCCCTCTGTCAGTCCCCCCTCCTCTGTCAGCCCCCCTCCTCTGTCAGCCCCCCTCGTCAGCCCCCCCTGTCAGCCCCCTCCTCTGTCAGTCCCCCCTTTATCAGTCCCCTCTCCTCTGTCAGCCCCCCTTTGTCAGCCCCCCCTCTGTCAGTCCCCTCTCCTCTGTCAACCCCCCTCTTATGTCAGCCCCCACCCCTCTGTCAGCCCCCCTCTGTCAGTCCCCTCTCCTCTGTCAGCCCCCCTTTGTCAGTCCCCTCTCCTGTCAGCCCCCCCTCTGTCAGTCCCCCCTCCTCTGTCAGTCCCCCCTCCTCTGTCAGTCCCCTCTCCTCTGTCAGTCCCCTCTCCTCTGTCAGTCCCCTCTCCTCTGTCAGCTCCCCTCCTCTGTCAGCCCCCTCCTCTTTCAGCTCTCCTTCTCTGTCAGCCCCCCTCCTCTCTGTCAGCCCCCTTCCTCTGTCAGCCCCCTCTCCTCTGTCAGCCCCCCTCTCCTCTGTCAGCCCCCCTCCTCTCTGTCAGACCCCCTCCTCTCTGCCACCCCCCCTCCTCTCTGCCAGCTCCCCTCCTCTCTGCCAGCTCCCCTCCTCTCTGCCAGCCCCCTCCTCTGTCAGCCCCCCTCCTCTCTGTCAGCTCCCCTCCTTTCTGTCAGCTCCCCTCCTCTCTGCCAGCTCCCCTCCTCTCTGTCAGCTCCCCTCCTCTGTCAGCTCCCCTCCTCTCTGTCACCTCCCCTCCTCTCTCAGCCCCCCCTCCTCTGTCAGATCCCTTCCCCTCTGTCAGCTCCCCTCCTCTCTGTCAGCTCCCCTCCTCTCTCAGCCCCCCTCCTCTGTCAGATCCCTTCCCCTCTGTCGGCCCCCCTTCTCTCTGTCGGCCCCCCTTCTCTCTGTCAGCCCCCCTCTCTGTCCACCCCCCTCCTCTCTGTTGGCCCCCCTCCTCTGTCAGCTACCCCCCTCTGTCAGCTACCCCCTGCTCCTCTGTCAGCTACCCCCAAACAGCACGCACCTCCTCCCTTCTTCCCCTGCTCCAGCGGGGCTAATGTCCTGCAGCCGGGTCACACTGCACTGTCCGTGCACTCTCTTTCTCCCACCCAGCCGCCAGCACCGATGCCACCAGAGACAATGAATGGAGGGCCACTGGACTGGTGTCCTAGCAACCAGGTACACTTTTGCAGGAGAAAGCATGGTATTACAGACTCCGCCCCCTAACAGGTTCACAGACACACACACACATCTTTGCAGCGGCTCCTGGAAGGTAAGGGTTTTTTTTTGTCTCGCTGTAATGGAGGTCTCTATTGGGGGGGCACAGGCACTGTCTGATATATAATCTTTTACTTTCCACTGCTCTACTGACACCATCCACTGCCCTACTGACACCGTCCACTGCCCTACTGACACCGTCCACTGCCCTACTGACACCGTCCACTGCTCTACTGACACCATCCACTGCTCTACTGACACCGTCCACTGCTCTACTGACACCGTCCTCTGCCCTACTGACATCATCCACTGCTCTACTGACACCATCCACTGCTCTACTGACACCATCCACTGCTCTACTGACACCATCCACTGCTCTACTGACACCATCCACTGCTCTACTTACACCGTCCACTGCCCTACTTACACCGTCCACTGCCCTACTGACAACGTCCACTGCTCTACTGACACTGTCCACTGCCCTACTGACACCGTCCACTGCCCTACTGACACCGTCCACTGCCCTACTGACACCGTCCTCTGCCCTACTGACACCGGTCTCTGCCCTACTGACACCGGTCTCTGCCCTACTGACACCGTCCACTGCCCTACTGACACCGTCTACTGCCCTACTGACACCGTCCACTGCCCTACTGACACCGTCCACTGCCCTACTGACACCATCCACTGCCCTACCGACACCGCCCACTACCCTACTGATACCATCCACAGCCCTACTGGCTGACAGTGTCCAATTTTAAGGTAGGCTAGTTTCATACTTTAACCCTTTCCCGCCGAGCGTACGCAGATGTGCGTACTCGGCTTCCGGGAGGTATACCGGGATGATGCCCGCACCTGCAGGCATCATCCCGGTACCGTTTTGTTCAGCGGGCGATTGGCTATCCAGGCATAACAACCGATGCGGCTAAAAGCCGCTCGGCTGTTATGCCGGAGGAGCGGGAGGGGACGTCCCCCCCTCCCGCCGCTGTTACCGGTGCTCCCGCTCGATCGGGAGCACCGATTCGCCATCCGATGCCTCCGGCCGCTGGGGAGGAACTGGAATGAAGCCGTAATCGGCTTCGTTCCAGTCTCCTCATTGTAAACACGGAAGCGACGTCATGACGTCACTTCCCGTTTACTCGGCTGCCAATGGCGCCAGTTTAAAAAAAATATCCGGTATTCAGAATCGCCGTTTTCGGCGATCTGAATACACTGAAGTCTAAAGGAGGGGTGGGGGGTCTTTTAGACCCCCGATCCCTCCATAAAGAGTACCTGTCACCACCTATTACTGTCACAAGGGATGTTTACATTCCTTGTGACAGCAATAAAAGTGATCAATTTATTTATTTTTTTTAAACAATTTAGTCATTTTAAAATAAATAAAAAATAAAAAGATTTTTTTTAAAGCGCCCGCTGTCCCCGCGAACTCGCGAAGCAAAGAAAACGCATACGGAAGTCGCGCCCGCGTATGTAAACGGTGTTCAAATCACACATGTGAGGTATCGCCGCGATCGTCAGAGTGAGAGCAATAATTCTAGCACTAGACCTCCTCTGTAACGCTAACCTGGTAACCGTAAAAAATGTTTAAAGCGTCGCCTATTGAGATTTTTAGGTACCGTACTTTGTCGCCAATCCACAAGTGCGTGCAATTATAAAGTGTGACATGTTTGGTATCTATTTACTCAGCGTAACATTATCTTTCACATTATGTAAAAAAATTGGGCTAATTTTACTGTTTTTTTTTTTAATTCATGAAAGTGTCCATTTTCCCAAAAAGTTGCATTTAAAACACCGCTGCGCAAATACCGTGTGACATAAAATAATGCAACAATCGCCGTTTTATTCTCTAGAGTCTCTGAATATATATAATGTTTGGGGGTTCCAAGTAATTTTCTAGTAGAAAATATGGATTTTAACTTGTAAACACCAAATTCCAAAAATAGGCTTAGTCATGAAAGGGTTAACTGACATTTTTTTTATTAATCGAATCATATTTTTTGGGTACACAAATGCTTTTGTTTAACCATGCCCTTTTAAGTCCCCCCACCCTCCCCCTGTTAATGCAATTTGGCCACAGCCACTGATCACCATAACACACCTCATTACTACTCTCTTTGGGTAACCAAAACGGTGTCCCGGGTATTTTACAATCCTATAGAGCAGTGATGGTGAAACTTGGCACCCCAGATGTTTTGGAACTACAATTCCCAGGATACTCATCTACACTGCAGAGTGCATGATCATCATGGGAAATGTAGTTCCAAAACATCTAGGGTGCCAAGGCTCGCCATCACTGCTATAGAGTGTAGTACAAAAAAATTGCCATGCGCTGTGAAAGTGTTCGGGTTTGGCTTGAAGAAAAGGTGGCAACCCTAGACCAGACACACAGGACAATGTTATTTGCATGCTTGCTCAGAACATTCCTCACAGGGCGGAGCCTTTTTTAATACAAAACCTTTTCTATTGTAACAACCATGGAACAGCCATCCTGGCTGCCCTTTCTCCAAGCCCCATGGCACACAAACAATCGTCAGTTACTTACACATACACGCAGCAAACAGTCTCCTTAGGCCTCATGCACACGAGACGCAGTTAAACGCGCATTCAGATGCAGTTGGACAGTTTTTTCAACTGCCCCTGAACTCATTCAATGTTATCCTATGTGTCCATGCACACAGTCTCGTTTTTTTCCGTTTTTATGCAGTTGCGTTTAATCTCGTTTTAAGAGCTCATGCACACGGACGTTTTAAAAAACTGGCTGCAAAGCTAGCTCCAACGCCTGGAAAAATCGGCGTTAAAAACATGATTTTTACCGCGTTTTGCATTGGCATTTTTGCGCGTTTTTGCGCGTTTTTTAGCGTTAGCGTTAAGTAGCGTTTTTTAAGAAACACATCTCTTGGCTATAGCACTCAGAAAACAAAGAAAATATGTTGCGCGTTTGTGCGCGTTTTTGCGCGTTTTCCCGCGATTCGCGTTTTTTACAGCTCTAGCTCCACGCCACAGAACGCACTGGTCCTGGGTTTTTTTTACAGCTTAAAAACGCCTATGCCATTTGCAGCTCAAAAACGCCTAGGTGGGCATGAAGCCATAGACTAACATGGACAGCCGTTTTTAAGCTGCAAAAAAAGCTCAAAAAAGCGGCTGTAAAAACGTCCGTGTGCATGAGGCCTTACAGAAGCAAAAAAATGCGTTCAGAAGCAAAAATTTCCACGTTTCAGACGCAAAACGCGGCAAAACGCGGTAAAACGTGGCAAAACGCCGCTACCGCGTTTAGCCGCGTTTGCGTTTATATGCGTTTTTAAAGGTGACCTTTTTTTTTACATTAAAAATCTCAAAAATGATTGCAACTGATGAAAAACCATTAGAAAAATATTTTAAACAATTGCAATTGCAAGTGGACAATCCACAACTTGTGGCAAGTGACATGGCAGGTGGCAAGTGACGTGGCAAGTGGACAATCCACAACTTGTGGCAAGTGACATGGCAGGTGGCAAGTGATGTGGCAAGTGGACAATCCACAACTTGTGGCAAGTGACGTGGCAGGTGACGTGGCAAGTGACCTGGCAGGTGACGCGGCAAGTGACCTGGCAGGTGACGTGGCAAGTGGAAAATCAACAACTTGTGGCAGGTGACTGGCATGTGACGTGGCAAGTGGACAATCCATAACTTGTGGCAGGTGACGTGGCAAGTGACGTGGCAAGTGGACAATCCACTTGTGGCAGGGGACGTGGCAAGTGACGTTGCAAGTGCACAATCCACTTGTGGCAGGGGATGTGGCAAGTGAGGTGGCGAGTGGACAATCCACAACTTGTGTCAGGTGACGTGGCAAGTGGACAATCCACAACTTGTGGCAGGTGATGTGGCAAGTGATGTGGCAAGTGGACAATCCACTTGTGGCAGGTGACGTGGCAGGGGACGTGGCAAGTGGACAATCCACATCTCGTGGCAAGTGACGTGGCAGGTGATGTGGCAAGTGACGTGGCAAGTGGACAATCCACAACTTGTGGCAGGTGATGTGGCAAGTGATGTGGCAGGTGATGTGGCAAGTGGACAATCCACATCTTGTGGCAGCTGACGTGGCAGCTGACGTGGCAAGTGACGTGGCAAGTGGACAATCCAAAACTTGTGGCAGGTGACGTGGCAAGTGACGTGGCAGGTGACGTGGCAAGTGACATGGCAAGTGGACAATCCACAGCTTGTGGCAAGTGACATGGCAGGTGGCAAGTGATGTGGCAAGTGGACAATCCACAACTTGTGACAGGTGACGTGGCAGGTGATGTGGCAGGTGACATGGCAAGTGACGTGGCAAGTGGACAATCTACAGCTTGTGGCAAGTGACATGGCAGGTGGCAAGTGATGTGGCAAGTGGACAATCCACAACTTGTGACAGGTGACGTGGCAGGTGATGTGGCAAGTGGACAATCCCCAACTTGTGGCAAGTGACGTGGCAAGTGGACAATCCAAAACTTGTGGCAGGTGACGTGGCAAGTGACGTGGCAGGTGATGTGGCAAGTCACGTGGCAAGTGGACAATCCACAACTTGTGGCAGGTGACGTGGCAGTTGGACAATCCACAACTTGTGGCAGATGACATGGCAAGTGACGTGGCAGGTGATGTGGCAAGTCACGTGGCAAGTGGACAATCCACAACTTGTGGCAGGTGCCGTGGCAAGTGACATGCTAAATACAAGTACACTGCAGCTCTCACAGCTGCTGCTACTCACTCTGGTCTCACAAAATTGCTGAAATAGTTAATTTTTGAGCTGGGGAGGGTCTATGATGTTAGCTTAACTAAACGCTTCTAGACGCAAACGTGGTAAAACGCCGCTAAAGCGCGGTAAAAATCGCGGCAAAACGCGCGTTTCTAAACGCCGGTTTCAACATGTGTCCAGCAGCGTTTGCATCTGCGTCTCGTGTGCATGAAGCAACACTTGAGCTTGCAAATACAAATCACACACACACACACAAACAGACATACGATCAAACTTCCAGCATTATTTCAAAAAGACGAAAAATCTGTTCTTTTGCAAAGAAGAGCCTCCCCAGCACATCGGACCATGGACCCATTCTCTCCCTTGTCTTGATCCGATGTTTAAAGAGGCCTTGTTAACTCCTAAGGTTCTGACTCGCCATTGATGTGGTAGAAATTTGGCTGTACGCAGAGCCCACAGCCATATCTCCTGTGCTAATAAGCACCCATTCCCGTCTAATGATATACCGTATTTATCGGCGTATAACACGCATCAGCGTATAACACGCACCCCAAGTTTAGGAGGGAATTTTAAGGAAAAAAACATTTAGGAGGGAAGTTTAAGGGAAAAAAAAAACGTACATTTAAATACCCATCAATGCAGCCTTATCAGTGTCCATCTGCAGCCTTGTCCACCATTGCAGCCTTGTCAGTGTCAGAGTTTTTTTTAAAATGCCGCAGCTGAGATACAGAGCCGGATGTCCTGTGTATCTCGGCGGCACGCGGTAGTTCTCGGCGGCCTCCGGCTGCCTTCAGCTCTTCTCAGCAGCTTTCGGCTGCCTTCAGCCGTTCTCGCCGAGAAGAGCCAAAGGCTGCCGGAAGCTGCCGAGAAGAGCCGAAAGCTGCCGAGAAGAGCCAAAGGCGGCCGGAAGCTGCCGAGAAGAGCCGAAAGCTGCCGAGATGAGCCGAAGGCAGCCGAAAGCTGCCGAGATGAGCCGAAAGCTGCCGAGAAGGGCCGAAGGCGGCCGAAAGCTGCCGAGATGAGCCGAAGGCAGCCGAAAGCTGCCGAGATGAGCCGAAAGCTGCCGAGAAGGGCCGAAGGCGGCCGAAAGCTGCCGAGAAGAGCCGAAGGCGGGCGAAAGCTGCCGAGATGAGCCGAAAGCTGCCAAGAAGAGCCGAAGGCGGCTGAAAGCCGCCCAGAGGCTCAGAACTGCGGGGTATCGGCGTATAACACGCACCCACGATTTTCCTATGCTTTTAAGGGGAAAAAGTGCATGTTATACGCCCATAAATACAGTAATGTACCTTGCCTATCATTCCATGTCTCCCCAGTTCCCCAGTAAAGAGACATCACCACATTCTTACGTCCTCATCTCAGCATCACTGCCTTTGAGCAGTTCCCTTGTTCTTTTATTTACAGACAACAAAAGAAATTACAAAGAGGAGCTATTGGCTCCAACAGCCAATCACCTCCTACACAGATTGTGACCTCACAGGAAATGAACAACACAGGATGTGAATGACTAAATAAGGATGTAGCGCAGGATAAATGAATTTATACAATAACCGGTGAAGGATGACTACAATTCCGCTGATAGGAATCCTTATTATGCATTGTTCCAGATGTAGCGCCGGCTCCTGAAGAGCACGCGCTATGTGTGTTTTTGAAATTTTATGTTACCCCTAAACCGCAGTTTGGTTTGGTAATTAATGAGGAGAAGGTTTGGGGACTTTAACGAAATTATGGCCTGGTAAGGCCACCTATTTCCATCTCCTGTGACTTTAAATGAAACAGTGACCTGGTAAGGTCAAATGTTTCCATCCCTATAATGATCAAAAATAGGAAAAGCAACGAGGGCGGGACTTTAAAGTCCCGCCCTCATTGCTTTTCCTATTTTTGAGCAGTTTGGTTTGGGTTTGATTACTCTAAATTTTGACCTCAGCATCAGTCTGTCTGGACTGAAGGGTGTTCAGCCTGGCCATAGGTGGCGCTGTCACTTCTGGCAGGTATGGAAACACAGTCTAGTTGGGTGCATTAAAGTTACTTTCTCTCTGAACCAGCCCAGTGGGAGTGTCACTCTTGCTGTGCCTTCTGGGAGGGGGTACTTAAGATGCGGATGTCACGTGTTTCGGGGTTCCGGTCCAGAAGTATGTTCTGACTGCATGATTCTGGTCCCCCTGACCAGCCCCCAGGACTTCCATGGACTGGGGTGCGGATCCACCCGACTTTACGTCTCGGGGCTGGCTAGCCCAAGGTGAGGAAACTGCAAAAAGGATTCGGAGGTGGTGCGGTGCCGTTCTCGGGTTGTAGAGAGGCCCAGCAACTGTGAAGTTATCCAGGGGAGGACTCTTTCGGGAGAAGGCCACGCAAGGGTTGGCTTCTCAACAAGAGCCTGGAAAAGCTGAAGGACCCAAGTGGATCCAATCTCGTGCCGTATCGCCGGACTGGCTGCAAGATACTGGTACCACACAAGGGTTCTACAAGTTTTCAAGTTTCCTTTACCTGTTCTATAACAAAGTCTGTGGCAGAGACTTGTTCCTGACTCAAGCACCCTGTTGGCTGCTAGGCCTGGTGAGAGAAGGACTATCCAACTAGGGTGAGGATCCAGCTTTGAATGGCTATTCTCCGGATTTATTTAAGTAAGAGAGTTATTCTTCATACCGACTTTTCACCTAAACCCTCTGATCCTGTACTGAGTGTTTGCAAACCCATGACACTACCTGCATGGAGTTTGCATGTTCTCCCTGTGCCTGCGTGGGTTTCCTCCGGGTACTCCGGTTTTCTCCCACACTCCAAAGACATGCTGGGAGGTTAATTGGCTTCTGTCCAAAATTGGCCCTAGTATATGAATGGGGACCTTGGATAGTGGGCTCCTTGAGGGTAGGGACTAATGTGAGTGTGCAATGTACAGGGATAGGGACAATTGTAGACACTCAGGTTGAACTGGATGGACTGGTGTCTTTATTCAACCTTCCTAACTATGTAACAGGAAGTTTTCCACTACCTAACAGGTCTCAACCAGTGTCAGTCTGCCCCAGTCAGCTCTTTAGAGTGGCCTGCGGGAGTGCTAACACTGGGAGACTCTTACGACAATACATTAAAATACATCTTCATAAAATTTTTCACAACACTTTGTGTGAAATCCCTGGTGATCCTGCCAGTTCCTCTGCTTTCCTATTTAAAAAAAAGATCTGACCACACTAGGCATGAAAGCACATCGTGGTCAGTTTTCTGGCTCTGCTTGGAACTCAGCCTGCTCTCCTCCAATGGGCAGACTTATGCTGACCCCCCCCCCCCACCCCCCAGCACAGCTCTTCACGGGGAAGATCAGTGTGCTGCTGTTTTTGCTGTTTCTCATCCCCCACCTCTCTAAGAAGCTGAGAACAGAGGGGATGTGATCACTTAGATAAAGGGGTGAAAATGTATTTATAGTGTATTTTTATATCTACACAAATGGTTTGCCTTTCATTTCCATTTTAGGCTGTTTTACGAGGTGATCGTTTGTACTTCCCAACTTTCTGAGATGAGAAAGAGGGAAACATTTTTTAACAGAAAGTATGTAGACACAAGACATGCCAACAGGAAAAGTTAAAGGGGAGTTCCACCCCAAAATGGAACTTCCGCTTATCCGGTTCCTTCCCCCCCCCTCCTCCGCTGTCACATTTGGCACCTGTCAGGGGGGAGGGGGGGAGCAGATACCTGTCTAATCCAGGTATTTGCTCCCACTTCCGGCAATAGATAGATCAGATTTCGCAAGCGATCTACGCCATGTCTGGTCCCTCCTCCTCCCCCCCCCCCGATGTCTTCTGGGAGACATACAGGTCCCAGAAGACAGCAGGGGCCAGTGAGGATGCTCAGCGCGACTCGCGCATGCACAGTGGGGAACCGGGCTGTCAAGCCGCAAAGGCATCACTTCCTGATTCCCTTACTAGCAATGCCGGCGCCTCCACCCAGGAGCCGAGGGACAGATCGGCTTCTGGTGAGGACATCGCGGGCACCCTGGGCGGGTAAGTGTCCTAATATTAAAAGTCAGCAGCTGCAGCATTTGTAGCTGCTGACTTTTCATTTTTTTTTTTTTTTTTCGGCGGAAATCCGCTTTAATACACCAAAAAACGATTGGTGCAAATTTTTCTCCCACTGCGTCTCCTTTATACTGGTTTTAACGGTGGTAATACAATAATATGCTGGCTGGATGAAAGGTTTAGGGGGTCTATGCATCAACCATTCACTTGTGACACACATCCGCCCAGCTACAATGAAACTTGCCATATTGTTTGTTATATAGAACTATCTTGTATGATCAAAGCGCCATCTAGTGGCCAATATGTGGTATTTGTTTTTGAGTATAAGAAATGGAAATAGATGCGCAAGCAAACAAAAAATGATACATGATACAAGAGATGGTCAGAGACTGTGCGGCTATAATACAAAAGATGGTCAGTTACTGTGCTGAAATGATCCAAGTGATGGTCAGAGATCTTACAGACATAATACTAGTGATGTTCAGAGACTGCAAGGATGGGATTCAGGAGATGGTCAGAGACCGTGCAGACGTGATACAAGAGATAGTCAGAAACTGCAGCAATGGTATAGGAGATGGTCAGAGACCATGCAGACATGATACAAGAAATGGTCAGAGACTGCAGATATGATACAAGAGATGGTCAGAGACTGTGCAGACATGATACAAGAGATAGTCAGAGACTGCAGCAATGGTACAGGAGATGGTCAGAGACTGTGCAGACATGATACAAGAGATGGTCAGAGACTGAAGACATGATACAAGAGATGGTCAGAGACTGAAGACATGATAGACGAGATAGTCAGAGACTGTGAGGACATGATACAAGAGATGGTCAGAGACTGTGCAGGCATGATAAACGAGATGGTCAGAGACTTTGCGGACATGATACAAGAGGTAGTCAGAGACTGTGCACACATGATACAAGAAGTAGTCAGAGACTGCAGACATGATACAAGAGATGGTCAGAGACTGAAGACATGATAGACGAGATAGTCAGAGACTGTGAGGACATGATACAAGAGATGGTCAGAGACTGTGCAGGCATGATAAACGAGATGGTCAGAGACTTTGCGGACATGATACAAGAGGTAGTCAGAGACTGTGCACACATGATACAAGAAGTAGTCAGAGACTGCAGACATGATACAAGAGATGGTCAGAGACCAGAGACTGTGTGGACATGATATAAGAGATGGTCAAAGACGGTGCAGACATGATACAAGAGATAGTCAAAGACTGTGAGGACATGATACAAGAGATAGTCAGAAACTTTGCGGACATGGTACAAGAGGTGGTCAGAGAATGCAGACATGATACAAGAGATGGTCTTATTATAGTAATGACAAGCAAAACTCTCACCTGGCTAATACAGTAACACCACATTGCTGCAGCAGCCACCAAACACTAGAGCCACAGGCACAAATGATCCCGCCACAGACAGAGTGCCGACAGATGATCCCTCTATACACTCCTCCATCCCCTACTACCAGCAGGAGGAGACAACACATTCGCTTTGAGTGTCCAGCAGTGCATTCTGGGAGGTGTAGTCTCTGCAGAGCGCAGGCACCAATGGGCCAAGTCTACTGTGTGGTGTGGAGAACAACAGCTCCTGCCATGCAATGTGGTGCAGGCTTTGGGAGAAGGCTAGGATGGCAGTAGAGCCTGCTATTGGCTGCAGCTGATCAGATGTTCTTTGCGTGACAGGAGTGTTACAGCTGGCTAGAACCTTCATGGCTTTACCCCAGTGTGTGCCAACTCACTCACTCCACCAGACTGGGGATACCCAGGGCCCTATTTAATATTGATTGAACCCTGGGCAAACATTTTTCTGGGCTCCCCCACCCCTAGCAATTTTGCTCTCCACCCCAACATCCCAAAAACCAATATGCACATAGACTTATCTAAAAAAAGCTTTAATAATATATACATAAAGATATGGTTCACACTCACTGATTGTTCCAAGCTCAATGATTGGTTGTTGGAGGTTAGATCACATCATTACCACTCACTGATTGCTTGCTGGAGGTTGCTGCACAATATTACCACTCAATGATTGGTGCTAGAGGTTACTGCACATCATTATTGCTCACCCATTGGTTGCTAGAGGTTACTGCACATCATTGCCATTCATTGGTTGGTTGCTAGAGGTTACTGCACATCATTACCACTCACCCATTGGTTGCTAGAGGGTACTGCACATCATTACTGTTTACCCATTGGTTGCTAGGGATTACTGCACAATATTACCACTCAATGATTGGTACTAGAGGTTACTGCACATCATTATTGCTCACCTATTGGTTGCTATAGGTTACTGCTTATCATTATCACACACTGATTGGTTGCTAGAGGTTACTGCACATTATTACTGCTCACTGATTGGTTGCTATAGATTGCTGATCATCATTATCACACACTGATTGTTTGCTAGAGGTTACAGCACATCATTACCTCTCACTGGGTGGCAGGGCAGTATTGTGGTGTGTGATGCAACTGTTGGGTTACATTTGGTTGGAAGACAGGCTGCAGTTTGGAATGATGGTGGGAGCATTGGGGTGAGAGGCTGAGATCATATCTCTCCTATAATGATAGGATGCCAGAGGTGGGGTATAGGAGGGATGAGGATGATAATAACAGGTGGCAGGGTGGTAGGATGCCACAGGTGGGGTACAGGGGATGATAATGACAGGGGGTGGGGTGATAGGATGCCAGAGGTGGGGTAGAGAGGGATGATGGGGATGTTGATAATGGGTGGGGTGGTAGAATGTCAGCAAAGGGGTATGATGATGACAGTGGCTGGGTAGGAAGCTGGCAGTGGGTTACAGGGGGATAATGATGGTGGTAGGATGGTTGGATGCTAGAGGTGGGTTATGGGGATGATGATGATGACAGTGGGTGGGGTGGTAGGAAGCTGGCAGGGGGGTACAGGGGGGATGATGGGGGTGGAGTGGTAGGACACCAGGGGTGGTAGGATGCCACAGGTGGGGTACAGGGGATGATGATGATGACAGGGGTTGGGATGATAGGATGCCAGATGTGGGGTACAGAGGGATGATGGGGATGTTGATGATAATGGGTGGGGTGGTTTAATGTCAGCAAAGGGATAGGATGATGATAGTGGGTGGGTAGGAATCTGGCAGTGGGTTACAGGGGGATGATAATGATGGTGGTAGGTAGGGATGAGCTTCGTGTTCGACTCGAACATTGGCTGTTCATCCGTTCGGCGAAGTCCGAACATTTTGGTGCGTTCGCGTCAAATTCGTGTGGCGCTCACGGCCCACAATGCACTGCGATGGCGCAGTGCATTGCTGGCTCATGATTGGCCAAGCATGCACTGTGACCCCGCATGCTTGGCCAATCGCAGCGCCAGCAGCGAGGAGAGCCATGATTGGCCACAGGCAGGATGCCTGTGGCCAATCATAGCTCAGGCTGTGTAGTGCACGCCCCACACTATATAAGGCCGCCAGCGCGGCGGCCTCGTGTAGTGTGTTGGCGTCTGAAGCAGTGGGTGTTCTGTGTACCTTCAACACAGTACACACCGATCGTTTTCGGCCGATTTTCGATCTTGCTGTTGTGTAGTGGTTGTAGTCTGCGTGCCCTGACCGCAGTATACACCGCTATATTCACCTCACCTATATAGCTAGTGATCTATCTTTTATAATAGAGCTTGCAGTCAGTAGTGTTAGGAGATAGTGCATGCTGTCTGCGTGCTCTGTACCCAGTACACACCGCTATATCCACCTACATAGCTCTTCTCTATTTGAGACCACTTGCCATCTGCAGGAGTTATTGGAAGTTGTGTGTGCTTCCATCACAGCACAGTATACATCTGTATATACCCCTTTATCTCTGGTGTTCTATAATAAAGGCATCTGCAGGAGTTAGTGGGTGTTGTGTGCCTCTAGCACAATATACACTACCCAACTGCTTTTTTACCCAACTCCCTTCAGGCCATTACCATGTCTGGAAGGCCAGCAAGGAGAGGCAGACAGGCGCGAGCCGATAAAAGAGGGCAAGCAGGCTCTGTGTCTAGAGACAACAGTGCTGGTCGTGGACGCAGTGCATTGTCATCAGCACGTGGCCATGGGACACGCTTGTCCTTCTTTTCGGCAGCTGGACATGTTGAACCGCAACATGCCAATGACTTGGTAGAGTGGGTGACCAAGCCCTCTTCATCCTCCTCATCCTCTCTCACCCAGTCTCAGGGTACTAGCAAAGCAGCTGCCAACGCATCGTCTTCCCTCCTCTCAATGTCATCATCATTGACTCCTTCCCTAGACCCACCACGTCCTCCTGAGGAGTCTCCTGAACTCTTTGAGCACAGTGTTGGGTACATGCTCCAGGAGGATGCCCAGTGTTTGGTGGGCTCTGATGATGATACTCAGCTAGAGGAAGGCAGTAGCGTGAGCGCAGAGAGAGGGGATGCTCAAGAAGGACAGCAATCTGGCAGTCATGTTCCACAAGCTGCAGCATACTGCCAGGTTTGCTACAGCGATGAAGAGGGAGGGGATGATGAGGGCACTGACTCCACGTGGGTGCCTGGAAGGAGAGAGGAGGAGGAGGAGGAGGCACATGTCCAACGAGGCAGGATGCCCTCCGGGGGCCAGCTTAGGGGCAGCACACCGACTGAATCACACCGCAGAGCTCCGCCTGTGCAGGGCACTGCCTCTGCGCGTTATTCTAAAAGTTCTTTGGTGTGGGCCTTTTTTGAGACGAGTGCATCAGATCGCACTGCTGCTATTTGCAACATATGTCTCAAGCGTATCTAGCGTGGCCAAAACATCAGCCGCAGAGGCGGCTCTAGACTTTCTGAGGCCTTAGGCAAAACTTAGACATGAGGCCCCACTCACGCCCATAATGGGAAAAATATTATAAAAATTATAAAAATTAACTGTATGAATGCATATATTAACTTAAATCCTATGAACTATGAATTCACAGTTTCTATAAATTTCTCTAGCCAATTATTCTTTAATCACATATCATTAAACATAGGGTGGGTATATATGTTACACGCACACAGATATAGATCAAATTGTGCAGCTGCCTAGCTGCCTGATGAGTTTACTTCCTCTTTCATTCCCTGCAAAGGCAAAGCATAATGGACTACTATGCATCGCATAGTAGCCCATTATGTGTCACTTACCTCACACAGGAGCCAGCGAAGTTGCCGCTGTCCCCTGTAGTCCGCTGCATCCATCTTGTTGGTGGGGTCTCGCAGCTCCGCCGCTGTCATTCGGCGAAGCCGCAATGACGTCACTCCCGCACATGCGCACGGGAGCCGACACGCGCGGCAGCTCCGTCGCTGAGAATGCCGCGCTCAGTGCGCCTGCGCGCCACTGTCTACGCCGCATGCGCCGTAGACAGCGGTGCCCGTTTTCAGGCAAATATCTCCTAAACCATATAGGTTTAGGAGATATTGCTTGGACCTACAGGTAAGCCTTAATCTAGGCTTACCTGTAGGTCAAAGTGGTTTGTAAGGGTTTACAACCACTTTAAGTATGTTTTTATTCATTTTAGTTTTGAAAAGCTCCTCTCAGCTGATGCAACAGTAACTGGAATTGTTAAGATGACTCTTAATGCAACATAGATGTTTGGATAAACGTCAGTTAAATTGTTATCAATGAGGTATTTCAAGGAGCCGGACATATCCAATTTTGGAGGTACAGTACGCATACACATTCGTAGCTCTTCATACAATTCCAGACCTCTTATGTCAGAATCAGAAGAATTGGGTAAAGTAAGTAGGGCTTCAAGTTCTTTGCAGTTTTCTAATAGATCTTTCTCAGATTTTATGCATAAAGAGGAGATATCATATAAAAACCCAAAATTGCTGACATAGCTTTTTAAACCTTCAAAGCGAGGCTCAGCACTAGCACGAATCTTGTCGACAATAACATTGAAATATTCTGCTCTAAACCTGTCTGCAGGGTTAACAACTGCTTCATCTGGACACTCATAATTAAACATTCTTTTGGTCCTGGGTATCCTGCACTGTCGAATTTCCCTTGGAATGTCCATTTCTTCAGCAATTTCTCTGGCAGTAACAATGGCAGAATTAAAGCCATTTTGGCGATATTCTTTCAGCCAGCACAGGAATGCCTCCAAATGTTTTACTGCGGTGTCCAGCTGCATACAAGCCTTTTGCCACACCAGCTAAGGGACAGTCCGACCCAGCTAAGGGACAGACAGTCCGACCCAGCTGAGGGACAGTCCAATCAGATGAGGGACAGGCCAATCAGATGAGGGACAGGCCAATCCAGCTATGGGACTGTGACATTCCAATCCACCTAAGAGACAGTCCGACACAGCTAAGGGACGGCCCAATCAATCTGAGGGACAGCCTAATACAGCTGAGAGACAGCCCAATCCAGCTATAGGAGTGTGACAGTCCAATTCAGCTATGGGACTGCGACAATCCAATCCACCTAAGGCACAGTCCAATCCAGCTAAGGGGCAGTCCCAGCTGAGGGATATAGTCATAGTCCAACCCAGCTGAGGGACATAGTCCGACCCATCCAATCCAGCTAAGGGACAGTCCCAGATAAGAGACAGTCCAGCTAAGGGACAGTCCAACCCAGCTAAATGACAGTCACTGACCTCACATCCATGATACAAGAGATGGTCAGAGACTGTGTACGGACAATAATACAGGAGATGGTCAGAGACTGTGTGTGGACAATGATACAGGAGATGGTCACAGAGTCTATGCAGACAATTATACAGGAGATGGTCAGAGACTGTACAGACAATAATACAGGAGATGGTCAGAGACTGTGTGTGGACAATGATACAGGAGACGGTCAGAGACTTGCAGACAATGATACAGGAGACGGTCAGAGACTTGCAGACAATGATACAGGAGATGGTTTTATTATGGTAATGGCAAGCAAACTCTTACCTGGCTAACACGGTATGAAAAGTTGGAGCCACTGACAGGGTGCTGACAGACAATCATGCCACAAAGATGCAGGAGATGGTCAGAGACTGTGTGCGGACAATGATACAGGAGCCACTGTGCCATGATACAGGAGCCACTGTGCCATCAAAAGCAGCCACCGTGCCATTAATCGCAGCCACTGTGTCATCAAACGCAGCCACTGTGCCATCAAACGCAGCCACCACGCCATCAAAAGCAGCCACGTGCCATCAAAAGCAGCCACGTGCCATCAAACGCAGCCACCGTGCCATCAAACGCAGCCACCGTGCCATCAAACGCAGCCACGTGCCATCAAACGCAGCCACCGTGCCATCAAACGCAGCCACCGTGCCATCAAACGCAGCCACCGTGCCATCAAACGCAGCCACCGTGCCATCAAACGCAGCCACCGTGCCATCAAAAGCAGCCACTGCGCCATCAAACACAGCCACTGCGCCATCAAACGCAGCCACCGTGCCATCAAAAGCAGCCACTGCGCCATCAAACACAGCCACTGCGCCATCAAAAGCAGCCACGTGCCATCAAACGCAGCCACTGCGCCATCAAACACAGCCACTGCGCCATCAAACACAGCCACTGCGCCATCAAAAGCAGCCACTGTGCCATCAAAAGCAGCCACTGTGCCATCAAAAGCAGCCACTGTGCCATCAAACGCAGCTACTGTAAAGCATCCTCAGTAAAGCAGATGAAAAGTTATTTTTAGAATGTGTGAAAATAAAACTGTCTTGTCAATGCAAGTTAATATGGCCTTTGGACTCTTAGATTTGGTGGGGGTGCATTGTTGTTAGGTTTTTCATATATATATATTATAGTTATAAACTGTACCTGATCCTGCTCCTCGCCTTGGTGACAAATGGGTAGCAGGACTCAGTTGGAGAAGCAACACATGATGTTCTAGCTCTGCCCTGCAGTGCAATCTGGGAGTTGTAGTCTCTGCAGAGCACAGGCACCAGACGGCCATGTTGAAGTCTATGTGCCTGTGCTCTGTGGGAGAACTACAATTCCCGGCATGCAATGGGGCCGCCGTCAGGGGAAGGAAGGGCTAGGACTCGGAGGACGGCGCTGCTGCTATTGGACACGCAGGCAGCCTAAGCCATGCAGCAGCATATTACACAGACAGTCTCAGACATACGATACTCTTATCACCCACCTCGTCCACCGCCGCGGAGCTCACTCTGCACTGTCTGCAGCGCGCCCGCCGCCCCCTCACCCCGCCGCTTGAAAGTCTGTCCCACACTCCACACCGCAGCAGACAGTGCAGCACAAGACCTCAGAGGCAAATTAGGCAATCGCTCGATGGCGAGGCCCTTCCTGGTGGCGAGGCCTAAGGCAATCGCCTAATTTGCCTAATTAAAGAGCCGCCTCTGATCAGCCGCTTGGGCACCACATGCTTGACCAGACATATGTTGACCTGCCATGCAGCTCGTTGGCAAGCGTACCTCAAAGACCCACACCAAAGAACAAAGCGGACCTCTCCTTGCTCCTCATCAGCTGGCATCTCCAACCCCACTAGACCTTCAGTCCTCTCTGAGGCCGCGTACACACGGGCGGACTGTTCGCCCAACCTTGTCCGCTGAACAGTGTTTGGGCGGACAGTCCGCTCGTGTGTGGGCTTTCAGCGGACAGTTTCAGCGGACAGTTGGACGGACAAAGTCTTTCGGAAATTCCGAAAAACTGTCCGCTGAAACTGTGTTTGAGCGGACAGTCCGCCCGTGTGTGGGCCAGTTCGCTGTACTTTCGAAATGAGCGGACTGTTCCCGCCCAGAGGAAAGTCTGCTCATTTCGAGCACGTGTGAAGGTAGGCGGGGCCCGCGACGGAGACGTCGCGGGCTCCGCCGCCTGGAATGGGCTTAAAGGGGAACCCCAACGCCGAAAAAAATCGGCGTGGGGGTTCCCCCAAAGTCCACACCAGACCCTTGTCCGAGCACGCTACCCGGCCGGCCAGGAAAGGGGGGCGAGCGAGCGCCCCCCCCCTCCTGAGCCGTACCAGGCCGCGTGCCCTCAACATGGGGGGTGCCTTGGGGAAGGGGGGGCCGCGCGGCCCCCCCACCCCAAAGCACCTTGTCCCCATGTTGATGAGGACAAGGGCCTCTTCCCGACAACCCTGGCCGTTGGTTGTCGGGGTCTGCGGGCGGGGGGCTTATCGGAATCCGGGAGCCCCCTTTAAGAAGGGGGCCCCCGGATACCGGCCCCCCACCCTATGTGAATGAGTATGGGGTACAATGTACCCCTACCCATTCACCTGTGAAATAAAGTACAAAAAAAAAACACAACACAGGGAAAAAATATTTTATTGCACAGCTCCGGGGGTCTTCCGTCTTCGGGGGTCTTCTCGCCGGACTCCTCCGCTATCTTCGTGTAGCTCTTTTGCTAGCGGAGGAGTCCGGCTTTCTTCCTCCCCGCCGCCGGCCTCTTCTCCCGACTTCGGGGGTCTTGTCCCCCTCTTCGGTTCTTCTGCCGGGCCACCGCGCCTTCTTGTAGCTCTTTTGCAGGCGGTGGCCCGGTCTTCTGTCGCCGCTGCCTTCCGTTCTTCTGCCGCCGCCTTCGGTTCTTCTGCCGGGCCACCGCGCCTTCTTGTAGCTCTTTTACAGGCGGTGGCCCGGTCTTCTGTCGCCGATGTCGCCGCCGACTTCCGTTCTTGTTCTTCTTCTTCTTCTTCTTGTTCTTCTCCAGGAGATGTTGACACGTCGCTCACTCCGGCCGGAATGCCAGAGCCGCGCTGAGCGGTCACTTATATAGTGACAATGGGGCGGTGTCACATGGTATATGTCACATGGGTTGGTCACATGGGTTGATGTCACATGGGGACTATGACATCGTAAGGGGGCGGGGTCACCATGTGACCAACCCATGTGACATATACCATGTGACACCGCCCCATTGTCACTATATAAGTGGCAGCGGAGCGCGTCCCTGGCATTGTGGCCGGAGAGCTCGTCGAGTCAACATCTCCAGGAGAAGAAGAAGAAGAACAAGAAGAAGAACAAGAACGGAAGGCGGCGGCGGCGGTGACAGCGGCGACAGAAGACCGGGCCACCGCCTGCAAAAGAGCTATAAGAAGGCGCGGTGGCCCGGCAGAAGAACCGAAGGCGGCGGCAGAAGAACGGAAGGCAGCGGCGACAGAAGACCGGGCCACCGCCTGCAAAAGAGCTACAAGAAGGCGCGGTGGCCCGGCAGAAGAACCGAAGAGGGGGACAAGACCCCCGAAGACAGAAGACCCCCGGAGCTGTGCAATAAAATATTTTTTCCCTGTGTTGTGTTTTTTTTTTGTACTTTATTTCACAGGTGAATGGGTAGGGGTACATTGTACCCCATACTCATTCACATAGGGTGGGGGGCCGGTATCCGGGGGCCCCCTTCTTAAAGGGGGCTCCCGGATTCCGATAAGCCCCCCGCCCGCAGACCCCAACAACCAACGGCCAGGGTTGTCGGGAAGAGGCCCTTGTCCTCATCAACATGGGGACAAGGTGCTTTGGGGTGGGGGGGCCGCGCGGCCCCCCCTTCCCCAAGGCACCCCCCCATGTTGAGGGCACGCGGCCTGGTACGGCTCAGGAGGGGGGGCGCGCTCGCTCGCCCCCCTTTCCTGGCCGGCCGGGTAGCGTGCTCGGACAAGGGTCTGGTGTGGACTTTGGGGGAACCCCCACGCCGATTTTTTTCGGCGTTGGGGTTCCCCTTTAAGCCCATTGCAGGCGGCGGAGCCCGCGACGTCTCCTTCGCGGGCCCCGCCTACCTGTACACGCGCTCGAAATGGGCGGACTTGCCTCCGCCTTACGTGGGCGAGTCCGTTCATTTCAAAAGTTGAGCGAACTGTTTGGCAAACAGTCCGCTCGTGTGTGGGCAAGTCCGCTCATGCAAATTTTGAGCGGACTGTTTGCCGAAACTGTTTGACGAACAAGGTTGGGCAAACAGTCCGCGCGTGTGTACGCGGCCTGAAACCTGCGCTGAGAGGAATGAAGGTGTAGAATTAGGTGTGTCACAGCCAAGTGCTTCCGGGAACTCTGCTAGCGGTACACCCACGTCCAATTATAGCAGGCAAATGTCCCTGCCCCAGCTGCTGGACCGGCAAAAGAAGTTCACTCCCAGCCATCCACATGCCCAGCGGTTGAATGCTAGCTTGGCTAAATTGCTAGAACTTCAACTGCTGCCTTTTCAGTTGGTAGACTCGGCCCCCTTCCGTGAGTTTGTACAATGTGCGGTTCCTCAGTGGCAGCTCCCCAAACGCCACTTTTTCTCACGGAAGGCGATTCCGGCTCTCTACCGGCATGTGGAAGGCAATGTCCTTGCCTCGCTGGACAGGGCGGTCAGCGGTAAGGTGCATATTACCGCTGACTCATGGTCCAGCAGGCATGGACAGGGACGTTACCTGTCTTTCACGGCCCATTGGGTCACTCTTCTGGCAGCTGGGAAGGATGCAGGACAAGGTGCAGTAGTTTTGGAGGTTGTTCCGCCACCACGCCTCCAAAATGCTACTATTGGTTGTGACACACCTCTCTCCTCCACCCCCTCCTCTTCTTCTTCCTCCATGACCTCTTCCAGTGCTCTGTCCTCAGAACCAGCGGTGCTCCGTAGGCGTTCCAGGGGCTACGCAAGTACGCAGGCAAAACGATGCCATGCCGTGCTTGCGCTGGTTTGTTTGGGGGACAGGAGCCACACTGGGGCGGATGTTTTGTCAGCTCTGCAGGGGCAGGCCGAGAGGTGGTTGACGCCACGCCAGCTTAAGCCAGGAATGGTGGTTTGCGACAATGGCACCAACCTTCTCTCCGCCCTCCGACAGGGACAACTGACCCATGTGCCCTGTGTAGCTCACGTCCTTAACCTGGTGGTGCAGCGGTTCTTGGGCAGGTACCCCGGCTTACAGGATGTCCTGAAGCAGGCCAGGAAAGTCTGTGTGCATTTCCGCCGATCATTTAATGCCTGTGCTCGGCTGGCTGAGCTCCAAAAGGAGTTGAACCTGCCCAAGAACCGCGTTATATGTGACATGTCCACCAGATGGAACTCAACATTGGCCATGCTGCAGCGGCTGCACACGCAGCAGAGGGCCATCAATGAGTACCTGTGCGACTACGGCACCAGGACAGGGTCAGGGGAGCTCGGTTTTTTCTCACCATGCCAGTGGGGCATGATCAGGGATGCATGCAATGTCCTGTCACCGTTTGAGGAGGCCACAAGGATGATGAGCAGTGACAGTGCATGCATCAGTGACACTGTACCTCTTGTCCACCTGTTGGAGCATACGCTGCATGGAATAATGGACAGGGCACTTGAGACAGAACAGAGGCAGGAAGAGGAGGACTTCCTTGCCTCTCAAGGCCCCCTTTATCCAGACAGTGTTCCTGCTGTGCCACCCATCACACAGGAAGAGGATGAGGAGGAGGAAGAGGAGGAGGAGGATGATTGTGTCAGCATGGAGGTGGAGGCTGGCACTCAGCATCAGCAGCAGCAGCAGCAGCAGTCTTGTAGGGATGATTTACAGTCCCAAGAAACACGTGGACTTGTACGTGGCTGGGAGGAGGTAGCTGGGGATCATGTTGTCCTTAGTGACCCAGAGGACTCCGGACCGAATGCCTCAGCTAACCTACGCTGCATGGCCTCCCTGATCCTGCAAAGCCTGCGGAAGGATCCTCGTATTCTTCGGATCAAGGAGAGGGACCATTACTGGCTGGCCACTCTCCTTGATCCACGGTACAAGGGTAAGGTTGCCGACCTTATCTTGCCATCGCAGAGGGAGCAGAGGATGAGACATCTCCAGGAGGCCTTGCAGAAAGGTCTGTGCAACGCGTTCCCAGAGACTTGGAGGTTACAAACTCCTGGTCCTGGACAACGTGTTGCTGAGGCATCGGTCAGAAGGAGCGGTGGAGAAGGTGGCTGTCTGACTGATGCTTTCAGACAATTTTTTAGTCTGCAGCCCCAAGGTATGATCGGTTCCAGCACCCATCGCCAGCGTCTGATTTACATGGTGCAGGAATACCTAGGGGCAAGGTCAGACTTGGACACCTTTCCCACCGAAAATCCTCTGGCTTACTGGGTCTTGAGGATGGATCACTGGCCAGAGCTTGCACAGTATGCAATTGAGCTACTGGCCTGTCCTGCATCCAGCGTTCTTTCGGAACGCACCTTCAGTGCCTGTCCACCGAATCAGTTGATCGACTGACCTTCATCAAGATGAATCAGTCTTGGATCACCCACAGCTACCAAGCACCTGAAGCTGATGTAACAGAATAATTTTTTTTGAAATACCACATCCCTTCAAGACTGCCTATGCTGATGCTGAGTGACTGTCCTGTTATGTTGATTGTCTATCCTCTTCCTCCTCCGCTGATATGTTGGAAGAACATTTCTGGTTCTGGTTGATGCCATCAGCCCAATTTTTCTGCCCCTGTTTAACAGGGGCGTTTAAGTACAATTTTTGATGCAATGCTTTGCAGCAGGGCTAATTCCTGCAATAAAACTAGAGTATATGGAAGAGGTTGCAGTGTGGTGGCACCAGCAGCAGTGCCTAAGGCCAAATTTTTCTGCCCCTGTTTAACAGGGACATGTAATTACAATTCTTGATATAATATTTCACAGGAGGGCCCCTTCCTGTGCCCACCCAGAGTAACGGTGAGGACTTATAGTGTTGTGGCACCAGCACCACAACCACCAAAGGTCAATTTTTCTACCACTGTTCAACAATGGCATGTAATTACAATTCTTGATATAATCGTTCACAGCAGGGCGCTCCAGCGCCCACCAAGAGTCACTTTGAGGGCTTACAATGTTGTGGCAAAACCAACACCTTGTTCCGCCATTTCTGCAGAGCATATAGGGCAGGCCCCTACTTTCAAACATCCAACTTACAAACATCTCCTACTTGCAAACGGAAGGAGACAACAGGAAGTGAGATGAAAAAAGATGGACGGCAAAACAAATTATACAGGGGTGATAACCCTTCCCTATGCTTTCCAAAAAGCTTAAAAATAGTTTTTTTGACTGGAGCTACACTTTAAAAATGTACCAGTTGAAAATTACAAACAGATTCAACTTAACACAACAAACCTACACAGTCCCTGTCTTGTTTGCACCGCCTGTATACTGATGTTCTGAGTTTATAGGGCCTGGGGGCCACACGCATTTCCTTTTTTAAATATGGGTACGGGGTTCCCCTTAATATGCGCACAAGACCCAAATAGGCTGGTAATGGGCAGGGAGGGCTACCCATGCCATTGTTCTCAATGATTTTCAACCATATTGCAGGAACCAGATATAACATTAAAACCGCAAGCAGTTTTAAATGGTGTTATTTCCGTTAAATGTCATTTTGTGCAGGGACTGTTCTAAACACGGGAAACACATGGCACTTCACAGGCATACTACAGACACCCCCCAGGCACCATATTTAAAGGAATATTTCACTTTTTTTTTTTCACTTTAATCGTCATTAAAATCAGTGCTCCTGCCAAAACGGCCATTTTTAAAAACATTTTAGGCATTGACCCATGTCCCCTGGGGCAGGAGCCAGGTCCCCAAACCCTTTTTAGGACAGTATCTTGCATATTAGCCATTAAAATTAGCACTTTTCATTTCGAACGTTCGAGTCCCATAGACTTCAATGGGGTTCTAAAGTTCGTTCGAATTTGGGTTCCGTTCGAAAGTTCTGGTGTGAACCGAACCGGGGGGGTGTTCGGCTCATCCCTAGTGGTAGGATGGTTGGATGCTAGAGGTGGGGTACAGGGGGTTGATGGGGATATTGATGACAGGGGGCAGGTTGGTAGGATGTCAGAGGTGGGTTATGGGGATGATGATAGTGGGTGGGGTGGCATGAAGCTGGCAGTGGGGTACAGGGGGGGTGATGGGGGTGGAGTGGTAGGACACCAGGGGTGATGAGGATGGTGATGACAGGATGTAGGTTGGTAGGAAGCTGATAGTGGGGTAAAGGGGGATGAAGATAAGAATAATGATAAGGAGTGGTGGATGCTAAAAGTGGGGTACAGGGCGATGATGATGATGACAGGGGGTGGGTGGAAGGAGCTGGCAGTGGTGTGCAGGGGGGATGAAGATGACAGGGGGTGGTTGGAAGGAGCTGGCAGAGCGGTGCCAGGAACAGGGGGATGATGAGGAGGATAATGACTATGGCAAGGTGTCAGTAGGTGGCATCATATGCCAGATGGCATACATCATGTTACTCAGGGCTGTGAGATCCCAGGCGGCTGGTAGCGATGATTTTCAGGGGGGGGTTGGTCAGGGGGAGACATCACAGGATACTGTCAGCCTGTCAGTGTCATGCAGTACCTTGAGGCTGTGGCAGACTGTCTACGCAATGACGCGCCAGCTTGTCAGGTACTCACCAAAGCCGAAGTGCTGAGAGCGGCTTCCCTTGCAGCTGGGTGCACAGTACCCCTGAGGATGGAACAGTTGGTACAGGGCACAGAGAGGCACGGGTTGCCAGCAGGTGACTAGTACACAGAAGGTCTTCTGAAGGAAGAGATGCCCATGCAGATGGTCTTGGAACTGGTAGAAGTAAATGCCTGCCAGGGGTTCTAACACCTGGAGTGAAGGCTGAGTGTCAAACACAGGTATCAGTCCGTGAGACAGAGGATATTCCAGAGGCAGGCCGATGGTCAAACACAGGTATCAGTCCATGAGACAGAGGATATTCCAGAGGCAGGCCGAGGGTCAAACACAGGTAACAGTCCATGAGCCAGCAAGGCTAAGTGCAGAAAACAGAGGATATTCCAGAGGCAGGCCGAGGGTCAAACACAGGTATCAGTCCGGGAGTCAGCAAGGCTAAGAGCAGGAAGTCCGTTAAATAAGCCAGGGGTCAGATCAGGAGAGAATCAGAGTAGTCTTCAAGCAATCCGGGTCACAACAGGAAGTAGTCAACAGGAACAGGAAACAGAGGAACACAGGTGAGCTGAGGAGACAAACCAGCAAAGACACAGAGCACATTGATGCCTTTTATAGGCCTGTCAGGCCTATCAGGTAAGGCCCATAGCCGTGTGCACAGGTGTGCACATGCGCGTACGACATTGTATCGTATCACGCATATGTGTATGTCGTTGTGCAGCTCTTCCCCGCAGACGCACGGGGAAGTGCCGACGTTGAAGTCTGGTGATTCTCTGACACAGCTCGGAGAGTAGAGCAGGGAGCTGCATAGCAGGAGATTTGCAGAGACCAGCAGAAGGGGAGGAGCCGGGGAGTACATGGAGCCATCCACCGACCCTGAGATCTCGGGCAGTGCTCAGGTGGTCAGTCCGTCCGCCCCTGGCCAGGAAAAAGAAGTTGCAGGCACCGCAGGATTTTGCCCCACGTTAAAGACATCCCTGGGAACATTCCCTTGAACTTCCACACACAAGCTAGGCAAATTAGGTGGCTACAAGGCCCCTGGGAGTGCGAGGCCTTAGGCGACCTCCTAATTTGCCTAATAAGAGAGTCACCTCTGAGAATCCTTTCTTTCTGTCTACAAATACAGGCACACGTCTGCTTCTCCATTAGTTGCAGGAGATCAGCAGGGTCCCGGGCCTCTTCACTGCACCCTGTGTATTGCTTGCAGTCCTAACACTACTAAATGTATGTGCTGGGTGTCCAACAGGGACGTGCGGTGAGGCGAGTGGCTGGTGAGGCACTGGCTGGTATCAAAGCCAGATACACACAGGTTGCATACTCTGCGATCGTTAGAGCGAGAGCAATAATTCCAGCACTAGACCTCCTCTATAACTTTAAACATGTAACCTGTAAAAAAATGTACAGCGTCGCCTATGGAGATATATAAGTGCTGAAGTTTGGCGCCAGTCCACAAGTGTGCGCAATTTTAAAGCGTGGCGTTAAGTATTTATTTACTCGGCATAACATCATCTTTCACATTATACAAAAAATCGGTCTAACGTTAGGGGTTTTTTTTTTTTATTCATGAAACAGTTTTTTCCCCCCAAAAAAATGTGTTTAAAAAAATTACAAAATACAGAAGGGGGTCTCCAGCTCACTATGAAGCTAGCCAACAAAAAAAAAAATTTGTTAAACCACTTGACCTCTGGATGGTTTTACCCCTTCATGGCCATGCCATTTTTCCTATTCTCCACTGTGCTACTTTAACATGCTACTTTGCACGCTACTTTTCGCGGTCATGCAACACTGTGCCCAGATGACAGTTATATACTGTATTTATCAGCGTATAACACGCACCTTTCCCCCCTGAAAATCAGGGGGAATTTGCGTGTGCGTGTTATACGCCGAACCCTGATGTCTCTGAGGGAAGAGGAGTAGCGAGCGCCGCTGGATTACACAGAGCCGCGATCTCCTGTGTACCCGACACTCAGTCATGCACAGCCACGCCTCCTGGCCCCCGCATTGGGCCACTGTTCTGTCTATCATATGAGCAGGATTGTGGCTGTGAGTGACGGAGCGCAGAGTACACAGGAGATCGCGGCTCTGTGTAATCCAACAGTGGCGAGGCTGCAATGATGGAATGATGGGAAAGGTGAGGCTGCAGATGGGCACTGGGCAGGGTGAATTGATGGGCAGTTTAGTGGCTGCAGATGGGCACTGAGTAGGGTGCATTGTTGGGAAATTTAGTGGCTGCAGATGGGCACCGAGCTGGGTGCATTGATGGGCACTAAGCAAGCTGCATTGATGTGCAATTTAGAGGCTGCATTGTTGGGCACTGAGCAGGGTGCATTGTTGGGCACTGAGCAGGGTGCATTGATGTGCAATTTAGAGGCTGCATTGTTGGGCACTGAGCTGGGTGCATTGATGTGCAATTTAGAGGCTGCATTTTTGGGCACTGAGCAGGGTGCATTGATATGCAATTTAGAGGCTGCAGATGGGCAATGAACAGGCTGCATTGTTGGGTAATTTAGTGGCTGCAGGTGGGCACTGAGAAGGGTACACTGATATGCAATTTAGTGGCTAGAGATGGGCACCGAGCAGGGTGCATTGATGGGCACTGAGCAGGGTGCATTGATGTGCAATTTAGAGGCTGCATTGTTGGGCACTGAGCTGGGTGCATTGATGGGTAATTTAAAGGGTGCATTGTTGGGCACTGAGCTGGGTGCATTGATGGGTAATTTAGAGGCTGCATTGTTGGGCACTGAGCAGGCTGCATTGATGCGTAATTTAGATGTTGCATTGTTGGGCACTGAGCTGGGTGCATTGATGTGCAATTTAGAGGCTGCAGATGGTGACTAAACAGGCTGCATTGTTGGGCAATTTAGTGGCTGCAGATGGGCACTGAGAAGGGTGCACTGATATGCAATTTAGTGGCTGCAGATGGGCACTGAGCAGGGTGCATTGATGTGCAATTTAGAGGCTGCAGATGAGCACTGGTGAGGCTGCATTGATGGGCTGTGACCCTTATTTTGCTTCAAAGTTCTTTATTAAAAATGTAAGTTTTTTTTTCTCAAAACTTCCCTCTAGAAATGAAGGTGAGTGTTATACGCTGATAAATACAGTCACTTTTTTTCTTTTGGTGGTATTTGATCACCTCTGGGGGTTTTTTAATTTTTAATTATATAAATGAAAAAAGACTGAAAATTGTGAAAACTGATATTTTCTACTTTCTGCTATACAACACACCCAATACAAAAAAAAAAAATACAAAAAGTCTTCATACATTTATGGTAAGATGTATTCTGCTACATTTCTTTCGTAAAAAAAAATCCCAATAAGTGTATTTTGGTTTGCGTGAAATTTATAGCGCCTACAAACTGTGTGATATACAGTGGCTATTGAAAAGATTCGCTCCCCCTTTAAAATAATCACATTTCCTAATCTGTAATCTGTATAAAGAAATACACAAGTACATCGTACATCCGCTATGTGGATCTTGTAGCTGTGAAGGTTTCGTTTTCCTGGCTGCTTTGTGGTTTTGAGTTTGTTTCAATTTGAGTTATCAGTCACATTGTATCAGAAATTTGTTCACCTACCTGGAGACGGCATGGAACCCAAAATCCTCCTCCTGGGGGTGATCTCAGGTAGGTCCAGACAGCACAGTCCAGGCTATGGGGGGAGGGGATATGGGGGGGGGGGGTCATATATGCAGTATGCAGGGTTGTTTTTTTTATCATTATCCTTTAACCACTTAAGCCCCGGACCCAGGGGCGTAACTAGAAATCACAGGGCCCCATAGCAAAATGTTGCATGCCCCCTCCCCCCCCCCCCCACACAAAAAAAATTAACTAATGCCATTGAACAACAGATTACCACACTCATGTGGCACAGTACCCAGGCAACAGTTTATATTAATTTCAACCAACAAAGTATGCAGTATACTGTATGCAGCCCCTGAAGGACACACATGCATATCCCCATCAGTACAGGCCCACCCTCAGTGCAGGACACCCCCAGCAGTGCAGGACCCCCCTCAGTGCAGACCCCCCCAGCAGTGAAAACCCACCCCTCTCAGTGCAGACCCCCTCAGTAGTACTGACCCCCAGCAGTGCAGGACCCCCCTCAGTGCAGACCCCCCCCCAGCAGTGCAAACCCACCCCTCTCAGTGCAGACCCCCTCAGTAGTACTGACCCCCAGCAGTGCAGACACCCCCCTTAGTACATACACCCCACTTAGTGCAGACCCCCCCGGCAGTACAGACACCCCCCCACCTCAGTACAGAAACCCCCCCACCTCAGTGCAGACACCCCCCACCTCAGTGCAGAGACCCCCCCATTACAGACCCCCCCTCAGTGCAGACACCCCTCATCAGTACAGACCCCCCATCAGTACAGACACCCCCCACCTCAGTGCAGACCCCCATCAGTACAGATACCCCCTGCAATGCAGACATCCCCCTTAGTACCCACACCCCCCATTACAGACCCCCCTCAGTGCAGGACCCCCCAGCAGTACAGACCCCCCCCCCCAGCTTTGCAGACAACCCCCTCAGTGCAGGACCCCCTCAGTACAGACTCCCCCTCAGTAGTGCAGACCCCGCTCAGTAGTGCAGACCCTCCCTCAGTGGTGCAGACTCCCCCTCAGTGGTGCAGACTCCCCCTCAGTGGTGCAGACCCCCCTCAGTAGTGCAGACTCCCCCTCGGTGCAGAATCCTCCTCAGTACAGACCGTCCCCAAGTAGTGCAAACCCCCTCAGTGCAGACTCCCCCAGCAGTGCAGACCCCCCAGCAGTGCAGACCCCCCATCAGTACAGAACCCCATCAGTAGTGCAGACTCCCCTCAGTAATGCAGACCCCCCTCAGTAATGCAGACCCCCCTCAGTAGTGCAGACTCCCCTCAGTAATGCAGACCCCCTCAGTAGTGCAGCCCCCCCAGCAGTGCAGACCCCCCCCCCTCAGTACAGAACCCCCTCAGTAGTGCAGACTCCCCTCAGTAATTCAGACCCCCCTCAGTAGTGCAGCCCCCCCAGTAGTGCAGAGCAGTCCACCCTCAGTAGTGCAGAGCAGACCCCCCCCCAGTAGTGCAGACTCCCCTCAGTAGTGCAGATTCCCCCTCAGTGGTGCAGATTCCCCCTCAGTGGTGCAGGTTCCCCCTCAGTGGTGCAGATTCCCCCTCAGTGGTGCAGACTCCCCCTCAGTGCAGAATCCTCCTCAGTACAGACCCTCTCTCAGTAGTGCAGACCCCCCTCAGTGCAGACCCCCCTCAGTACAGAACCCCCTCAGTAGTGCAGACTCCCCTCAGTAATTCAGACCCCCCTCAGTAGTGCAGCCCCCCCAGTAGTGCAGAGCAGACCCCCCTCAGTAGTGCAGAGCAGACCCCCCCCCCCCAGTAGTGCAGACTCCCCTCAGTAGTGCAGATTCCCCCTCAGTGGTGCAGATTCCCCCTCAGTGGTGCAGACTCCCCCTCAGTGCAGAATCCTCCTCAGTACAGACCCCCTCTCAGTAGTGCAGGACCCCCCTCAGTGCAGACCCCCCCAGCAGTGCAAACCCACCCCTCTCAGTGCAGACCCCCTCAGTAGTACTGACCCCCAGCAGTGCAGACACCCCCCTTAGTACATACACCCCACTTAGTGCAGACCCCCCCAGCATTACAGACCCCCCCGGCAGTACAGACACCCCCCCACCTCAGTACAGAAACCCCCCCACCTCAGTGCAGACACCCCCCACCTCAGTGCAGAGACCCCCCATTACAGACCCCCCCTCAGTGCAGACACCCTTCATCAGTACAGACCCCCCATCAGTACAGACACCCCCCACCTCAGTGCAGACCCCCATCAGTACAGATACCCCCTGCAATGCAGACATCCCCCTTAGTACCCACACCCCCCATTACAGACCCCCCCTCAGTGCAGGACCCCCCAGCAGTACAGACCCCCCCCAGCTTTGCAGACAACCCCCTCAGTGCAGGACCCCCTCAGTACAGACTCCCCCTCAGTAGTGCAGACCCCGCTCAGTAGTGCAGACCCTCCCTCAGTGGTGCAGACTCCCCCTCAGTGGTGCAGACTCCCCCTCAGTGGTGCAGACCCCCCTCAGTAGTGCAGACTCCCCCTCGGTGCAGAATCCTCCTCAGTACAGACCGTCCCCAAGTAGTGCAAACCCCCTCAGTGCAGACTCCCCCAGCAGTGCAGACCCCCCAGCAGTGCAGACCCCCCATCAGTACAGAACCCCCTCAGTAGTGCAGACTCCCCTCAGTAATGCAGACCCCCCTCATTAATGCAGACCCCCCTCAGTAGTGCAGACTCCCCTCAGTAATGCAGACCCCCTCAGTAGTGCAGACTACCCTCCCTTACATACCTTACAACAGATTCCCCCTCAGTGGTGCAGATTCCCCCTCAGTGGTGCAGACTCCCCCTCAGTGCAGATTCCTCCTCAGTACAGACCCTCTCTCAGTAGTGCAGACCCCCCTCAGTGCAGAATCCTCCTCAGTACAGACCCTCTCTCAGTAGTGCAGACCCCCCTCAGTGCAGAATCCTCCTCAGTACAGACCCTCTCTTAGTAGTGCAGACCCCCCTCAGTGCAGACTCCCCCTCAGTAGTGCAGACCCCCTCAGTGCAGACTCCCCCTCAGTAGTGCAGACCCCCCCTCAGTAGTGCAGACCCCCCCTCAGTAGTGCAGACCCCCCTCAGTAATGCAGACCCCCCTCAGTAGTGCAGCCCCCCTCAGTGCAGACCCCCCTCAGTAGTGCAGACTCCCCTCAGTAGTGCAGACTCCCCTCAGTAAAGCAACCCCCCCAGTAGAGCAGACCCCCTCAGTAGTGCAGACTCCCCTCAGTAATGCAGACCCCCCTCAGTAGTGCAGCCCCCCCAGTAGTGCAGAGCAGACCCCCCCTCAGTAGTGCAGAGCAGACCCCCCTAGTAGTGCAGAGCAGACCCCCCTCAGTAGTGCAGAGCAGACCCCCCTAGTAGTGCAGAGCAGACCCCCCCCCCTCAGTAATGCAGAGCAGACCCCCCCTCAGTAGTGCAGAGCAGACCCCCCTCAGTAGTGCAGAGCAGACCCCCCCTCAGTAATGCAGAGCAGACCCCCCCTCAGTAGTGCAGAGCAGACCCCCCTCAGTAGTGCAGAGCAGACCCCCCCTCAGTAATGCAGAGCAGACCCCCCCTCAGTAGTGCAGAGCAGACCCCCCCTCAGTAGTGCAGAGCAGACCCCCCCTCAGTAATGCAGAGCAGACCCCCCCTCAGTAGTGCAGAGCAGACCCCCCCTCAGTAGTGAAGAGCAGACCCCCCTAGTAGGGCAGAGCAGACCCCCCCTCAGTAGTGCAGAGCAGACCCCCCCAGTAGTGCAGAGCAGACCCCCCTCAGTAGTGCAGACCCCCCTACCCTCCCTTACATACCTTACAACAGCGCTGACAGTCTCCACATACAGCGGTGTGTGTTCCTCGAGGCTCGAGCGCAGGCTCCTCCTCCTCTGTGGATGTAAACAGAGAGGAGAGGAGGTGGCTTCGGTCCGCGCCGCTGTGTCCCTCATTCTGCGTTCGAGCACAGAAGGCACAAGTGTTAGTGGTGCGGCTGGCGCTACCCAAGGGTTTCACCCCGCTGGCGGGTGTCACCCGGTGCGGCCCGCACCCGCTTGGCAACACCACTCACTGGGCCCTAGATCGGCTGCGGGCCCCATAGCGCCCGCATGGGTCGCTATGGTGGTAGTTCCGCCACTGCCCGGACCAATTGTCAGCCTAAGGACCAGAGGTCTTTTTACAATTTCGCACTGCACTGCTTTAACTGGTAATTGCGCAGTCATGCAATGTTGTACCCAAACGAAATTTGCGTCCTTTTCTTCCCACAAATAGAGCTTTCTTTTGATGGTATTTGTTTGCCTCTGCGGTTTTTGTTTTTTACGATATAAAAGGAAAAAGACTGAAAATTTTGAAAAAAAAGATATTTTCTACTTTTTGTTATAAGAAAAATCGAATAAACTCAATTTTAGTCATACATTTAAGGCAAAATGTATTCAGCCACATGTCTTTAGTAAATAAAATGTCAATAAGCGTATATTTATTGGTTTGCGCAAAAGTTATAGCGTCTACAAACTAGAGTACATTTTCTGGAATTTACACAGCTTTTAATTTACAACTGCCTATCTCATTTCTTGAGGTGCTAAAATGGCAGGGCAGTACAAACCCCCCCCCCCCCCCAAATGACCCCATTTTGGAAAGTAGACACCCCAAGGAAATTGCTGAGGGGCATGTTGAGCCCATTGAATTTTTTTTTTTTTGTCCCAAGTGATTGAATAATGACACAAAAAAAAAAAAGTTTACAAAAAGTTGTCACTAAATGATATATTGCTCACACATGCCATAGTTATATGTGGAATTGCACCCCAAAATATATTCTGCTGCTTCTCCTGAGTACGGAGATACCACATATGTGGGACTTTTTGGGAGTCTAGTCGCGCACGGCACCCCGAAAACCAATCACTGCCTTCAGGATTTATAAGGGTGCAAATTTTTGATTTCACTCCTCACTACCTATCACAGTTTCGAAGGCCATAAAATGCCAAAATAGCACAAAACCCCCCCAAATGACCCCATTTTGGAAAGTAGACACCCCAAGCTATTTACTGAGAGGCATGTTGAGTCCATGGAATATTTTATATTTTGCCACAAGTTGCAGGAATTTTACAATTTTTTTTTTTTTTTTGCACAAAGTTGTCACTAAATGATATATTGCTCACACATGCTATGGGCATAAGTCAAACTACACCCCAAAATAAATTCTGCTGCTCCTCCTGAGTACGGGGATACCACATGTGGGGGAATTTTTGGGAGCCTAGCCACGTACGGGACCCCGAAAACCAAGCACTACCTTCCGGATTTAAATATAAAATGCTACCAAAAAAACCTGTTAGCGATCACAGGGATCAGGCCTGACTCTGCGATCGCTGCAGTTATGTGTTTAGTGTTTTGTAAGTGACAGTGATCGATCGATACTGCACTAGGGTGGGCTGGGCAGAGGGGCAAAACGCAGATGCCAGCAGGTATCTGGGCTGATCCCGCTAACAATGCGTTTTTTTGGAACCCTAAACTGCTGGGGACGCTAGTATAGATCCGATCAGATCAGATATTGATTTGTTCAGATTCTATACCACTACGGGAGGTTTATGCTTTGCGTGTGGGTGCTAGCGGTACTGGCACTAACCTAGCGCTGCCTGGGGTGACGCAGACCCTGACCCTAAAACCTAATTGATATCACCCGTCGGGTGATCAGGGGGTTAAACCTTTATTGGGTAATAAATGGTGGGTGCCCTGATGCTATAAAAAGCAAACTAACCAGAGTCACCCGTAACACTTATACGGTGATCACTGGTGAAAGGGTTAACTATGGGCAATCAGGGGGTTAAAACCATTTTTGGGTAGTATATGGGGGTACCTAGTGCTATAAAAACCTGGCGGTGAACCTAAAAAAATAACTAGCTACCTAACGACACTAGTGACACTAATGCAGCGATCAGAAAAATGATCGCTTAGTGACACTGGCAAAAGAGGGTGAAAGGGTTAACTAGGGGCAATCAGGGGGTTAAAACCATTATTGGGTAGTATATGGGGGTACCTAGCGCTATAAAAACCTGGCGGTGAACCTAAAAAAATAACTAGCTACCTAGCGACGCCAGTGACACTAATGCAGCGATCAGAAAAATGATCGCTTAGTGACACTGGCAAAAGGAGGTGAAAGGGTTAACTCTAGGGGCAATCAGGGGGTTAAACCTTTATTGGGGTGTGGTAGGGGGCTACCCTAGACTTAACACTAACTGCCCTGACAGTTTTTATTTTTAGAACTGACACTGAATGCAGTGATCAGTAAATAAATGATCACTGCAATCAGTGACACTGTGACTGGGGGGGGGATCGGGGGGCGATCGGGGTGGTGAAGGGGGGGGGGTTTGTGTGCCTGTGTGTGCCTACATGTCAGTGTAGTGTTGGTGCACTTACTTTCTGTCTTCTCCTCGTAGTCCGGTCAAAAAGACCGGCCCGAGGAGAATGACATCACTTCCTCCCTGCCTGTGTATACAATACATCCCTTCATCCCGGATCGCTCCTGAAGCGAACTGGACCACCGCATCCAGCGGGAGGGGGTCCGATCGGACCCCCCACCCGCTGGAAGCCAAGCACGTATATGTACGTGCTTGTGCCTGTACGTGCCATTGCAATGACGTACATTGGCAATACGGCGGTCCTTAAGTGGTTAAAAAAAATTTGTTGTGGGGTCCCCCCCTAAAATCCATACAGGACCTGATGGGCCTGGTATGAATTGGAGGGGGGTACTCACGCCACTTTTTGGTGGTGGGGGGGGGGCGCTCGCTCATCCCTCCCTTTCCTGACCTGCTGGGCTGCATGCTCAGATAAAGGTTTGGTATGGATTTGGAGGGGGACCCCATGCCAGTTTTTTAAAAAAAATTGTTGTGGGGTTCCCCCCTAAAATCCATACAGGACCTGATGGGCCTGGTATGAATTGGAGGGGGGTACCCACGCCACTTTTTCCTGATTTTTTTTTTTTGCCAGCAATTCTTTTTTTTTACATTCAGCTGTCAGCGGGAAACTCCCATGGCAGATGATGACTCATTGGTTGTTAGGGATGTGGCAGCCGGATTCCTGGCCTGCTCCTTAGCAACCAGCTATATGCAGTGGGTTTAAAGAGAAAAACAAAAAAAGCGAACGCAAAATGCATGAAAATTGCATGCAAAAACGCATCAAACGCGGGTTTAAGAACGCAAAACTCACCTGAAAACCGCATCCACAGATATGTGAACCTAGACTAATGCCGCGTACACACGACCGGACTTTTTGACAGCAAAGGTCCGACGGCACGCATCCAATTCGTTCGTGTGTGGGCTCCATCGGACCTTTGCTGTCCAAAAATCTGAGGGACTTTAGAAATAGAACATGTTTCAAATGTTTCCGCCGGACCCAGTTCCTATCGAGAAATCCGCTTGTGTGTGTGCTAGTCCGACGGACAAAAACCGACGCGAGGGCAGCTATTGGCTACTGGCTACGAACTTCCTTATTCTGGTCCGGTCGTACGTCATCACGTTCGATGCTGTCGGACTTGGGTGTGATTGTGTGTGGCCAAGTCCGTTCATTCTGGAAAGTCCGTCGGAACTCCGCCGAAAGTCCGTCGGGAAGACCGGTCGTGTGGTACGTGGCATTAGAGACCGCTTCCCACACTGCCTGTCCTGCCGACAATGGTTTCACCAGACAGGAAGTGAGGGAAACTCTCCAACAGCAATGCAGACATAAACATGAGTTTCCCCAATGGTCTATAGCAGTGATGTCAAGCCTTGGCACCCCAGATGTTTTGGAACTACATTTCCCATGATGCTCATGCACTCTCCAGTGTAGCTGAGCAGCATGGGAAATGTGCTTCCAAAACAGCTGGGGTGCCAAGGTTCTCCATCACTGGTCTATAGTGTCTTCTTCTCCTTTGTATCTTTTCTCCCATGTTCTCTCCTCTATGATTATATTTCTGCACTCTTCTCCCGAGTGTTCCTCCTTTGTGTCTCATGTCTTTTTTTTTTGTAAATTTGTTTTTATTAACAGTTTTTCAACACAAACAACACATATAAACATATGACCCAAACCCCCCCCCCCCCCTCCCACCCATGCCCCCGTGCAGCCCCCCCGTCAAATACAAATCACTAAACACATTCATAGTCATAGTCAACAACCGTATGCCCCAAAGAAAAACTGGCCCCCCAAAAAGTGATGATTCACCCTGACTCCACATGCACAACAGAAAAACCCACAGAGCACATAGCATCAATCTACCCCGCTCTCCCATTGGCTATCCAGGAGTCCTCTCCCCACTCAGCAAACTAATTCAAAGTATCTTCGGTGTCCAGCCAGCCCTGTCACACCTTCTCAAATTTTTTGGAGCATCCCCTACTAAGATACGTGGCCTTGTAAAGTGGAAGTGCTTTGTTAATCAGGCTTTTCCAATATGACACAGTAGGTGGTTCAGGTTTTTTCCAATACAACAGGATGGCTTTGCGCGCATAGAACAAAGACAGAGATATCATAGTTCTTTGTGCCCTGCTAGGAGCCAACCCCTCCACCAGCCCCAGCAAACAAACCGCGACCGTAAGAGGAATCGGCACCAAGAGGACTGTTTGGATGGTATCCGTCACTCCCCTCCAAAAGTCCCCAATCAGTGGGCACTGCCAAAATATATGATCAAAGCCAGCTCGGTCTTCCGTACACCTCCAGCACCCCGCCGCACCCGTACCATACATTCCAGCTAGCCTTGCAGGTGTGTAATGTACCCTGTATAGAATTTTATATTGAATAAGTCTATCTCTGGCCGACACCAGAGTCTGGAAGGGATAGGCCCACATGTCGTCCCAGTCCTCCCCCCCAAAGTCCGCCACCAAAGCGCTCCACGTGTCCCTACACTTTTGTACCACACTGGGCCTATCAACGAACAGCTCTTTGTATACCGCAGATAAGGGCTTCACAAGGTCCCCCGTCCGCAGCACCCTCTCCAGAGGAGACACACCCAACTCCAAAGCATCCGAACCAAACTGGGTGAGGAAGGCGTGTCTCAACTGAAGGTAGCGAAAAAAATACCAGTTCGGTAAATTGTATTTTGTTTTCAGTTGATCAAAAGTGTATAGCCTGGTCCCCCCCACTATGTGCACAAGTTGTTTGATGCCAACCCTGGCCCATATCACCGGGTCAGGAATCGCACCAAAATGCGGCAGCCTGGGATTAAACCAGAGAGGGGCGTCTGGCGACCAGCACCCCCCCTGTTCTTCATCAGGACCTGCGCTCTGTCCCAAGCTCGCACCGTTACTCGCATGGAGACCGTCAGGGAAGGAGAGGCCCCCAGACCCCTATACACCAGGTAGGATAAACTCTCATACGAGCCCATAAGGGCTGCCTCTAGTACCGTGGCGGAGTCCCCATCATCCCTCGTTAACCATCTCCTGGCGACCACCATCTGTCCAGCTATAAAATACTTAAAAAGATCCGGTAAAGCCAAGCCACCTTGACCCCAGGGCTCCTGTAAAACACGGAGACTTATCCTGGGATGCGCAGCGGCCCACAAAAATGAACTGAACAGACTGTTCACCCTTCTGAAAAAGGAGCAGGGGATCCAAACTGGCGTGTTTCGCAAATAGTATAAAAACACTGGTAAAACTTTCATTTTCAGTAGGTTAACCCTACCAATCAGGGACAGCGGCAAATGTTTCCAGGCATCCAGTTGTACCTTCACCTTAGCCAGCAATGGAAGAAGATTGAGAGACATATAGTCACCCACTCTTGGGGACACCCTCACACCCAAATCTATGTGTCTCATGTCTGACCCTCTGTTTCACCATACCTCCCAACTGTCCCGGATTTGGAGGGACTGCCCCTGATTTGGAACAAAGTCCCTCTGTCCCTCATTCCCCCCTCATTTGTCCCTCATTTTGGTCTGATCCAAATAGTTGTATATAAAATGCACTTTTTATCTTTCAAAAAGTGTTTCCCAGTGCTAAACCTTTCATTCAATTTCTAAATTGCTGCATTTGTAAATATCAAAAGCCAATATAAAGGAATAGTTGTCGTAAAAAAAAGAAAAAACACTTGTGGGTTTAACCACTTTCAGACCGGACCATTTTGCTGGCTTAAGACCAGACCACTTTTTGCGATTCGGCACTGCGTCGCTTTAACTGACAATTGCGCGGTCGTGCGACGTGGCTCCCAAACAAAATTGACGTCTTTTTTTTCCCCACAAATAGAGCTTTCTTTTGGTGGTATTTGATCACCTCTGCAGTTTTTATTTTTTGTGCTATAAACAAAAAAAGAACGACAATTTTGAAAAAAAACACATTTTTTTTAATTTTTTGCTATAATAAATATCCCCCAAAAATATATAAAAAACATTTTTTTTCCTCAGTTTAGGCCGATATGTATTCTTCTACATATCTTTGGTAAAAAAATCGCAATAAGCGATTATTGATTGGTTTGCGCAAAAGTTATAGCGTCTACAAAATATGGGATTGTTTTACGGCATTTTTATTAATCATTTTTTTACTAGCAATGGCGGTGATCAGCGTTTTTTATTGTGACTGCGACATTATGGCGGACACATCGGACATTTTTGACACATTTTTGGAACCATTGTCATTTATACAGCAATCAGTGCTATACAAATGCAGTGATTGCTGTGTAAATGACACTGGCAGTGAAGGAGCTAACCAGGGGGCGACAGTGTAGGGGTTAAAGAGGGATTCCACCTACAAAAAAAATATTAAAAGCCAGCAGCTATAAATACGACAGCTGCTGACTTAATAAATGGACACTCACCTGTCCCGGGGTCCAGCGATGCCGGCAGCCGAGGCCGATCCATCACTCGGCTCTCGGCTGCTGCCGCCACCATTCTAGGTGTGGGAATCAGGAAGTGAAGCGAATCGGCTTTACTTCCCGGTTCCTTACTGCGCATGCGCGAGTTGCGCAGCGCAATAGGAAATCTCCGCGCTGTCTCTGGGACCCATGTGTGTCCCAGCAGACAGCGCGTCAGGACAGGAAATGACATACACTCCCGCCAATTGTGACACCGGAGGGGGGAGGGTTCAGTTCTTTAGGGTGGAACCCCGCTTTAAATGTGTCCTAGGGGCGTGTTACTAACTGTGTGGGGCGTGGCTGTGTGTTTCTTCTCACTGATCTCTGCTCCAATCACAGGGAGCAGAGGTCAGTGTCACTTGTTTCTAGGCAGAACGGGGAGATGCTGTTTACTTCCGCATCTCCCTGTTCGTCCTCCCCGCAGGGATCGAGTCCACAGGACCCGTGACCGAACTCACGGGGGTCCCGAAAACCGCGCACACGATGGCATGGCAGCATATTCAAAGGGATGTACAGGTACGCCCTTATGCCTGTCCGTGCCATTCTGTTGACGTATATCTGTGTGCGCTAGTCGGGAAGTGGTTAAATAATTATTTTTTTGTATAATTCTCCTATAAGGGGGGGTGTCCTATGCCTACATACCTTTGCTAGTAGGTGTCCCTCGTTCCCATCTCAGATAGTTATGAGGTATGGATGGTTTCAGGTCTCTCTGGTCTGTGGAGAATCACACAATTTGGTGATCCCGGAAATTGTGACTCCTAAATTGTAGGGTTCTCTGTATCCGGAGAATCCAAAAATTCACAATTCAGTGTTTTTTTGTCTGGATATGCAGTTGACTTGCTCATCCCTTTATTTGACTGACCCTCAGTACATCCTGATAGAGGTCGTTCCCCTTCTTCACTGTACCAGAAAATGTGTTCCTATTGGTGTCTGTGTCCCCTCACTTCCTGTTCTGCCAGACCCCCCCATCTAATAGACAGGAAGTGAGGGGACATCCACTAAATGGGGACAAGGACTGGTACGAACATTTGCCCAATCCATCCAATCTTCAGGAAAAATAAATAAAAATGGCCAGGCATACAGTAGAGCTGCACGATCAGGGCCGTCTTTAAGGCAGGGCAAAAGGGGCAGCTGCCCTGGGCCCTGTCATTGTTATGGGGCCCAAAACAGCTGCCTCATACTTGCCAACTATCCAGGTTTAAATTCCCTCGTCCCTTGAAGTTTTATTCCTGTGCTGTGTCCTAATATCTGTGTGAAGTGCTGGTACTAATGCTGCCCAGCTCTGCCCTATTGTTGTGTGCAAGTGACTCACCTGCAGACCCTGTGTTTACATGTAAATAAACCAGCCTTCATATGTAAATAGCGGTGACAATACTGAGTAAATAGCTGCGGCTGGCGGCATTGATATGTAAATAAAGGTGGCATTCCTATGTATATCATGCTCCCCTGCTGTGAGGACGCGATGTGCTGTAACCTCTAGCAACTAGTAGTAAGCACTAATGATATGCTGTAACTGCTGGCAACCAATCGCAATTGCTGCCTGATCTGATACAGAAAACTGATTTTAGGTCTAGCTGCTATTTATTGTATGTCTCAGAGTAGGTGGAGAGGGAAATTGGATGGGGGGGGGGGGGGGGGGGAGCCCAAGAAAAATCTTGCCCAGGGCCCAATCTATATTAAAGACGGCCATGTGCACGATTCTGGCCAATATGAGAATCACAATTTTTTTGCTTAGAATAAAAAGAACAAGATTCTCTCACGATTCCCGCAATGTAAAATCTTTCACATTATACAAAAAAAAAATATTGGGCTAACTTTACAGGTTCGTTTTTTTTTATTCATTAAAGTAATTTTTTAAAAAAAATTGCATTTGAAAGACCACTGCGCAAATACAGTGTGACATAAAATATTGCAACAAGCGCCATTTTATTCTCTAGGGTCTCTACTAAAGAAATATATATAATGTTTGGGGGTTCCAAGTAATTTTATATTTAAAAAAATATATATTTTAACTTGAAACCAACAAATGTCAGAAAAACGTTTTAGCGTTTAATTGGTTAAACTTTCCTCATTTACACACAGAAATTCCTTTGACAAATTGCTACAATGTTTATATTTAAGATTCACTGATAAAGAATGTTGTGATTCTTGGCAGACTGCCTATTTTATTTTTTTTTCTTCCTTTCTTTTGACTAGACATGTGCAAAAGGAAAAAATTTGTTTAGTTTAGTTTCGTTTTAATTCGTTAATTAATTAATTTCGTTTAGTTATATTAGTTAAATTCGTTAAATTTGTTTTCGGATTTCGTTTCGTTTTCTACTGAATTTGAAAAATCGGCCACATTCGAAAATATTTCAACCAAATTCGAAAATATTTCAACCAAATTCGAAAATATTTCTACCGGATTCGAAATGATTTCAACCGCATTGGAAACTATTTCAACCGGATTCGAAAATATTTTGCGAGCCAACTTTAGGGCCATGTATCTCGGGGTCACTCAGTGCTAGGAACCCCAAATTTGGATATGTTATAGTGCTTGTGTTTGCATACCAAATTTGGTGTTTCTAGCTATAAGAGACCCCGAGATATGTGGCCCCAAGGTTGGATCGCAAAATGTCATTCTCTGCTGCAGAAAAGTGCTTGACATTTTGCAACCCGGCATTGGGGCCCCGTAACTCGGGGTCACTTAGAGTTAGAAACCCCATATTTGGAGATGTTGTAGTACTAGCTCTACTGTGTTTGCATACCAAATTTGGAGTTTCTAGCTATAAGTGACCCCGAGATACGTGGCCCCAAATTCTGGTTGCAAAATGTCATTTTTCGAATTTGATTCGAATTTCGTTTGAATTCGTTAGCATTGTAATTCGGTAATTCGGATGCATCCGAATGTCCGAATAATGAAAATTGGTCCGAATTTCGATTTGGAACGAAACGAAATGCACATGTCTACTTTTGACAGCTGTGGCTTCAGAAGAGCAAAGAGAATTCATGGCATAGATAGAATCGTGAAACACTTTTGTCAAGATCGCAATGGGAAAAAATTGCTATAAAGGGAGCCCCGTAATGATCCGCCCCAAGGGGAGGGGTAATGGAGGGGCGGGCATGACCTGGTGCCTTAGGAGCCAGGAAGATAGAAGAGGGTGTGGTAGGTGAGGAAAATAGAAGAAGGGGAGGAGCGGTATAAAAGGGGGGCGGAGCCAGAGCGAGCACCAGTGCACGAGGGAAATCATCAGAGGAGGCAGCTTTCCTCGCTGCTCCTCCACGTGTCATGGCGCTCACGAAGCTGCGGACGGAGGCGGAGGTGCAGGCGACGGCGTGGCTTACCAGGCGAGTGGAAGACCTAATGGGGGAGGACACAGATGCGGGTGGCAGCGGGGTGCCTGTGCAGCGGGTCCGGCGGTCTCGGCCGCCGGCATGCTTTTCGCCGGGCCCCGCCCCTCGGCCACCTCGTGCGGATGGGAGCCTGATGGGGGACAGGTCGGTCCCCCCAGCTGAGCGGAGGCAGCGGGAATGTCGGGGGCCCGGGGCGGTCAGCACGCCGCCGGCCCACCCCGGGGGGCGGGGCCACGGGCGACAGGGGCGCCGGTTCCCCGTCTTCCGGCCCGGCAGCCAGTCGCGTGGGGGAGCCCAGGGTGGGCCCCGGCACGAGCGGGGGACGGGGGGAGGTGGGTCGGAGGGCAGAGGACTGTGCGCAGGTCACGGGCAGCCGGGGGAGGGGACACAACTTAGCAGATGGTCGGGCTGGGCCCAGCAGCAGGCTCAAGGAGTCGAGGGACGTTGCGGGGGGGCCCCGGGTCTGGCACACACCGGGGGCGGGGCCCCTGCGGAGAAGCAACTCTACGGCCGTCGGAGCGATGCGGCCTCTGGGGGGGTCGCCCAGGGGGCTCCCTTCACAGGTGGAGAAGGACGTGGCGGTGCGGTCGGAAGGAGAGCTGCCCACGGATGAAGAGGTGCGGATCCAGGGTGGAGAGCGGCAGCGCGGCTGTGGGGCATGTTCCTGGTCGGCCCGGGTAAGTCGGTGCATACTGTTTTTAATGATGCTTTGCAGGGGTTGCTGGGGGTAGTTCAGGGTGTGTCCACAGGGTATACGATGCCGGCGATGCCGGTGAGTGGGAATGGGAGGGATCTGCGGGTGGTGCGGACTGGCCCGCCTGTGCCGGGGCCCGCACCTCCAATACAGGGTCCGGGGGCGAAGAAGTGGTGTCCGGCCGGTCGGACGGGTTTAGGATTGGCGACGCGGCGAAGTGAGGGGGTATCCGTTTGCTTTGAGGGCCCGCCGGGAGCACACCGGAAGCCGGAGGTCTGTGAGAAGATAACAACAAGGTGAGTGTGTGGAGATATTCTCACTCCTCCCGTTAGAGAAATTCAGCTTCGATTGGGTCAAGCCCAATGCCACCAAACAGGTGACTGGGAGTGGGGCATTGCAGGCTGCTACTGCGGACTTTGCGACTTGGTTGCAGGCGTTTTGCGGTTTTGGCGAGCGTCATGGGGTAAGAAGATCCCCCGCACGCTGCTCGGCGTTGTTTTGCTTGATAGACGCCATCGGGGGGGCCCAACGGGTACGGGGGTGTCGCATGGCTCTGGTCCGATGAACAGTTACGGCAGCGGAAGGCGGTACGTCGGGAACTACGGTGGGTTCACAAGGACATCAGCCTTTGGTGGAGGCGGATGTCCTCGGTCCGGGCCCCATCTCGGTTTTCCAAGGGGGGCCAGGGGGGTACACCCTCCTCAGGACTGTCGGCCGGAAAGCAGTGGGGAGTGGGCTGGCAGTTCATCGAGGGCGCCTACACATTCGGGGGTGCGTGCAGATTCCAGCACGTATGGTCGGGTTGCGGGGGGGCCCGCACATTGGCTCGGTGCTTTGGGTAGGGGAAGCGTGCCGGCGACGCTTCTGACAAGAGGGAGGACGCCGGCGAGGGTGGCATGGATGCTTCCTTTCCTATGTCAGTATCCGGACGGGGGGGCTGCGCTGCTATTGGCCGGGGGTTTCTGGATACCTTGTGACCGTTGGCAAGGAACCTCAGGTCTGCCTTGCGGCAGCCCACGGTAGTGGACGACAGGTTGGGCGAGGGGATAGCATTGGGACGCAGGGGTGGTCCGTTTTGGGAGAAGCCTTGGGGGGACCTGGTGGTGTCTCCACTGGGGGTTGTCCCCAAGGTGGAGCCGAACAAGTTTCGGCTCCTACACCACTTGTCTTTTCCAAAGGGGGGTTCGGTCGGTTGCTTCTTTGATCCGGAGGTCTGCGCTGTGTCAGATACGACCTTTGCGCAGCTGTCTGGTGGGTACGGCGGTATGGCCTGGGGGGCGCTTGTGGCAAAGGGGACGTCGAGTCCGCGTTCAGGCTGCTACCAGGGCGCCCGGACAGCTCTTGGCTGTGGGGTTGTCATTGGCGGGGGCGGTTCTGCGTGGTCCTGCGTGTTTCTGCGTGTTTGCCCATGGGCTGCTCCATTTCGTGTTCCATGTTTGGCAGTTTAGCTCGTTCTTGGACTGGGTGGTGAGGGATGTCTCTGGCCTTGAATCAATCATTCGCTATTTGGACGATTTTTTCGCTGCATTGGCCCCCGGGCTTCCGCTGTGTGTGCGATCCTCCTTGCTACGTTGCAGCACATCGCAAGCTTTTTCGGGGTGCCCTTGGCGGCAGGAAAACAGAGGGCCCGGGGGAGGTGTTGTGTGCTTTCAGGGCATAGCGATCGATTCCGAGGCCCTGGAATGCAGGCTGTCGTTGAAGAAACTGGGGGACTTGCTGGGGGTGATTCGGGGGATTCGGGCCGCCAAGAATGTTCAGTTAAAAGCTTGCATGCTTGCTTGGGAAACTGAACTTTGCGTGCCGCATTATTTCTATGGGGCGGTTATTCCGCCGACGGCTATCGGCTGCGACGGCTGGGGTAGAATCACCGAGGCACTTAAGTCGCTTGACGACGGAACCAGGGGGTGAATTAGGCGTGTGGCATGAGTTTTGCCCTCGTACAACGGCCGAGTGGTATGGATGACCGGGCCGGTGAGCAGTTTTCGATGTGGCATGGGTTACCGATGCGGCCGGGTCAACGGGTTTTGGTGCGTTCTTTCGGGGCAAGTGGAGTGCGGCGCCCTGGCCGCAGTCATGGACGGAGGCAGGTTTTCCTGGGTAATTTGGCTGCTGGAACTCTTCCAGAGAGTGCTTGCTTGGGTGCTGTGGGGGGGGAGTTGCAGGTACTTGAAATTGCATATTAATTGAGAAAACATGGGGGTGGGGCAGGTGGTGGAGCGCATGTCGGCATCCTCCCCCCGGTTGTTGGAGTTTTCAGTCCGTTAGTCCGTCGGTGCCTGCGTTTCAACATGTTACGGTATGCAGTTCGCAGCCCGGGGGTGGATAATTCCTTGGCTGACTCACCGTCTCGTTTTCGGTGGGGCAAGTTCAGGGAACTGGCGCGGCTCTGGAAGGAGTCCCTTGCCCGGGGTGGATGTGGGCGCTGCCTTTGTAGTCGCCGCGGGCTGGATACCGCGGTCCGTATGGGGGTCTACCTGGTCAGCATACAAAAATGGTATGGCGGGAATGGCAGGGGTTAGTGGGTGAGGTGTCCTCAGACGGGGAGGCAGGCGAATGGCGTTCGCTGGTGCTGTATTTTGTGGTCCGGAATATGGAAGGCGGGCACTCGGCGGCCGCGATTGACAAGAAAATGACAGGCTTGTCATTTCTTTTTAAATTAATGGGTTCGGAGGGTTGGACGAATGATTTTGGGTGCGACAGATGCTGTGGGGTTCTTCAGACACAGGTGAATCGGGGGGACACAAGACGTCCGGTAACTTTCGGATTTTGGCGGCCTTATGTGAGGATTTGGGATCAGTTTGCACGTCACGGTTTGAGGCACTATTGTTTACGGCGGCCTTCTTCCTCATCGTTTTTATGGGGCGTTCTAGGGTGGGGGAGTTGGTCAGCCTGTCCAAAAGAGTAGCTGGGGGACTGTTGGATCGGGACGTATGGGTAGAGGCTGCTACGGTTTGTATCCTGCCCAGGCGATCAAACACCGACTGGCGGGGTCAGGGAGTGGAGGTTTGCTTGTTTTCAATTGCCTGGGTCCCGGGTTTGCCCGGTGGCCGCGGCTCAAGGGTTTCGTGGGGTGCGCCTGGAAGGGGAAGGCCCGTTCCTTATGCACGAGGCTGGGTCCTTCCTGTCGAGCTTGCAGTTCTGCATCGGTGTTTCGGCAGTGTTTGGGGAATAGCGGTTTAGTGGAGGCGGAATATTCTTCACACTCCTTCCGCATCGGGCGGCCACGGAAGCGGCCCAGTGTGGGTTGGATGGAGCGTCGGTGCGTGAGATGGGTCGTTTGGAGTCACGTAGGTTCAGGTCCTACGGTAGGCCGCAGCTGGCAGTTGGTCAATCTCGGTGAGGTGCGGGTCTGGAAAGTTATTACTGCTAAAAAAAAAAACGAAAAACTACAAAACAACAAACAAAAATGCGGTGCGCCTCGTTTTGGATCATGGGCCTCTCTTATGTTTGCTGGGGGGCCAGGAGAGGAGACATGAGACCGGATGGGAGGCAGCTGGGGATTTCCAGGTGAAGCGGAGTTACATTGGTCGGGAACCCCGGGCGTGCAGTGGGAGAGAGCGATGTGTGTGATGGACAGGTATGTGCAGTTAGCCAGGCCCCCGGAGGTGTTGGTTCTCCGGGCTGGGGGGAATGCCCTGGGTGTCAGGAAGGTTGGGGCACTGCTCGGGGACCTAAAGGCGGATTTTCTGCGGCTCCGGCGCGGTTCCCGGACACAATGATATTGTGGTCAGACATCATGACCGGACCCAATGAAGGTGGGCTAGATCGGTGGCAAGTATCCAGCAGACGAGGATTCGTTTGGGTGAATATGGTGGTGGGGAGTTTTTCAGTCAAGCATGGAGGGTTGGTACTCAGACACAGGGAATTGGAGACTAATGTGGGATTGCACCTGAGGAGGGATCGGGTACATCTCCTGGATGGCGGCATTGATTTAGGGTCCCTGGGTTTGCAGGGAGGCCTCCAGAAAGCATTGCGGGTGTGGGGTTGCCCTCAAGGGTAAGGTGGTCACCCTTTCAGGCTGTGGCGGTATCTTTCTGGTGGTCTTTGACGGTGGCGGTAAACGGAGGTGATCAAAAAGGGGTGGGGGGCTCATCGGTAAGATGGGCCCCTCCGGTGTATTCCTGAACGGTGGACGGAATACTGGGATGTTGTGTATTCCTGAACGGTGGACGGAATACTGGGATGTTGTGTATTCCTGAACGGTGGACGGAATACTGGGATGTTGTGTATTCCTGAACGGTGGACGGAATACTGGGATGTTGTGTATTCCTGAACGGTGGACGGAATACTGGGATGTTGTGTATTCCTGAACGGTGGACGGAATACTGGGATGTTGTGTATTCCTGAACGGTGGACGGAATACTGGGATGTTGTGTATTCCTGAACGGTGGACGGAATACTGGGATGTTTTTCACTGCATGAATTGGTTGTCTCTGAGTGGTCACAGCTAGAGGCCTGGTATGTTAAAGGTACCGCAGTGAGGTTGGTGTTTTTGGTTTAAAGTGGGTCACCGTCAGAGATCACCAGACTGGAATTTAGTTTAAAAAATTTTGTTTATGGTTTGATATACATGTTTATATATTTATATATTTATATATATATCTTTGGAGTGAGTAAAAAGTTTTGGTTGTGTTAATAAAGGCCGTTGTGGCCAGTTTACTCCAAAGAGAAGGTGTGGTCTCGTTATTAAGGTTGATAAGAAGGTCGAGGTGGCAGTGGGTAGAAAGAAAGGGGACATTTGGGCTACGCAGGTCATGATTCTTGACGATTAATCGTGCAGCTTTAGTATACAGTGACCCTGTCAATTGCACAAATATGCTGTTGGGAAGGCTGGGACATGTACAGGAGGCCCTGATTGGTTGGTAGAAAGAAACACAGACTTCTGTCAGACCGTTCAGATACAAGTCGTCCTAATTGTGTTTTCGCATTTTCTCTGTTTTTTATTTTTATTTAGTGTGTTCTGTTGGTGTCGGCACTGTGACGGTGATCCAGGATCCTCCATTCCTTAATCTGTCTGCCGGTGACACGGCCCGAATGTCCTGTGTTGTGAAGGATGTCACAGTGGGGGTGACTCTGAACTATTCCTGGTATTTACATGGATCCTGGGAATATCTGGACAACTCACCCCGAATGACGGTCACCCCCAACTCTCTCACCATCTCCTCTGTCACCCCTAATGACTCCGGACTTTACATCTGCACAGTGCGAGGCAACGGCCTGTTTCCATACCGCGGGAATGGGACATATCTGTCAGTCACAGGTGAGGGCAATTAATACCACCGGCACAACACTGACCACTGATCACTAAGGGGCTCATTTAAACTCAAACTGAAGAGGTGCTTTTTATAATGTTCCTATATTAGAAACAATAACCATCCGGGTTATTCTACTGTAATACTATATTTATATTTATTTAAACAACTACTTAGTCTTATTTTATGTTTTGATTTCATCTCTATTTTATATTGGTAATTTTATATATATATATATATATATATATATATATATATATATATATATATATATATATATATATATATATGTGTATATTTTTTTTTTTTTATTGTATGAGACATCGATATATATCGAATAGTTCAACACATCTACCTGCTGTTGGCACTGTAGGATTGAGGTGGCGCTCAGTGGGTGACCCATAGGCCATAGTTATACCTCATTTATCTACATACACTATATTGTCAAAAGTATTGGTACACCTGCCTTTACACACACATGAACTTCAATGGTATCCCAGTCTTAGTCTGTAGGGTTCAATATTGAGTTGGCTCCGCCCTTTGCCGCTATAACAGCTTCACCTCTTCTGGGAAGGCCGTCCACAAGGTTTAGGAGATGTGTCTACGGGAATGTTTGACCATTCTTCCAGAAGAGCATTTGTGAGGTCAGGGCACTGATGTTGGACAAGAAGGCCTGACTCACAGTCTCCGCTCTAATTCATCCCAAAGGTGTTCTATCTGGTTGAGGTCAGGACAGGTGCACTGACCCAAATCATTTGGTGGCGGGGGGATTATGGCGTGGGGGGAGGGGGGATTATGGAGTGGGGGTTATTTTTCAGGGGTTGTGCTTGGCCGCTTAGTTCCAGTGAAGGGAACTCTTAATCCACTTGACCGCTGGGCACTTAAACCCCCTTCCTAACCAGACCAATTTTCAGCTTTCGGTGCTCTCACATTTTGAATGACAATTACTCAGTCATGCAACACTGTACCCATAGGAAATGTCTGTCCTTTTTTCACAGAAATAGAGCTTTCTTTTGATGGTATTTAATCACCGCTGTTTTTATTTTTATTTTTTGCACTATAAATCAAAGAAGACTTAAAATTCGGTACAAAAAAATAAAAAAATTCTTTGTTTCTGTTAAAATGTATTGGCGAGTATTGGCAGAGTATTGCAGATTATTGGCAGAGTATTGCAGAGTATTGGCAGAGTATTGCAGATTATTGGCAGAGTATTGCAGAGTATTGGCAGAGTATTGCAGAGTATTGGCGAGTATTGGCAGGGTATTGCAGAGTATTGGCAGAGTATTGCAGAGTATTGGCAGGGTATTGCAGATTATTGGCAGAGTATTGGCAGAGTATTGGAAGAGTATTGCAGAGTATTGGCAGGGTATTGCAGATTATTGGCAGAGTATTGGCAGAGTATTGGCAGAGTATTGGCAGAGTATTGCAGATTATTGGCAGAGTATTGCAGAGTATTGGCAGAGTATTGGCAGAGTATTGCAGAGTATTGCAGAGTATGGGCACTGAGCAGCACTGTGGGCACTACACATCCTGCCCACAGCGCTGCTGCAAACGACCTCTCCCCTGTCCCCTCGCACTGTACAGATCGGTAGAGAAAGGGGAGGGAGGAACCGGAGCGATCATGTGGTAAACAGCCACTACCAGCGGCCATTTACCGTGATCCGTGATGCACCGGGTCCTCCGGATCCGCCGGCCAAGGATTTTTCCGTGAGCGCGCCCCAGGGGGCACGCAGGAGCAAGATTCTGGGAGGATGTCCATTGACGCCCTCCCAGAATAAGCTGACCGCGCTGTAGCTGTCTTTCAGCTATGGCCCGGTTGGCAAGTGGTTAAGATGGCACCATACCAAGACATTTCGGACAATTTCATGCTCCCAACTTTGTGGGAAGAGTTTGGGGACGGTCCCTTCCTGTTCCAACATGACTGCCCACCAGTGCACAAAGCAAGGTCCATAAAGACATGGATGAGTGAGTTTGGGGTGGAGGAACTTGACTGGCCTGCACAGAGCCCTGACCTCAACCCGATAGAACACTTTTGGGATGAATTTGAGTGGACACTGTGAGCCAGGCCTTCTAGTCCAAAGCTCAAAGTGAACACAGGCTAGGAGTGCTTTATTACCCTTTCAATGCCCCATTCTGATGCACGTAGAGGGGAAAAAACTTTACATATATTTTATGTAACATCAAGATACAATTAATCAGGTTAACAAGGACACAAATTAGGCCGCGTACACATGGGCGGATTGTCTGGCCAACTAAGTTCGTCAGACAATCCGACAGACAGTCCGTCCAACTTTTGAATGAACGGACTTGACCACACACGATGAACAGACAGTCCGCTGAAAACTTGCGCGATGACGTGTACAGCACGTACGACGGGACTAGAAAAACAACGTCCAATACACTGCAATGAAACCTTCGGCCGTGTAAATCCTTTCTGAGCATGCGCCATACTTAGTCCGTCCAAATTGCCTACACACGAGCGGACTGTCCGCTGAAACCAAGTTTGGACGGACAAAACCAAGTTTGGACGGACAAAATTACGGAAATTCCGTAAGACTTTGTTCGTCAGACAGTCCGCTCAAAAAGTCCGCTGAAGCCCACACACGAGCGGATTTTCCGCTGAAACACAGTTCAGCGGACTAAGTTGGACAGACAATCCGCCCGTGTGTACGCGGCCTTAGCATGATGGTGACTTTTTTTACCGGTTACTAATGACATGGAAATGTATAGATAGGCAACTCCTATCCTCATATTGATTAGTGGTTTTAAATTAATAATAACTAATGCAGTAGGGAATGATATAAATACAAAGAATTACCGCTGTAAGGTAATGACTTCTCCCAAAACAGCTATGACTAAGCACCGTGTTCGGTGTGAAACATGTCAGCGGCTGTGCAGTTAGTCTGTTTACCAGCCTAGATGCTATGATTTTATTTACATTTTTGAAATAAAGTTTAATAATTTGGAGTGCGGCTATCCAGCTACATCTTTTCTAATGCAGTAGGGAACAGACACAAAAGATACACTCTGCATCTTTCCAAATAAATGTTCTGCTTTATTATGACGCAATTGAAGGTTTTTATACACATGATTACGTAGGTATCACATTAATATTACAATTGTACTTTTATGGTAACAAGATGCGTAACATAGGCAGACTAATTCTAATCAGGACTCGAAAGAATGCAAAACATGTAATGAAAACATTATTAGTGCCGTGTGCACAGTGAGGGGCGTGTGCAATACATATAAAATAGAATACAATTATATGCAGAACTTACAAATTTCCATTACACTAAAAATCTGAATAATGTTGCATTCATTTACTGTATAAGAGCATTTATTGTTTGTGCAGTAAATGCAGAAGTCATCCAACATCATCCAACATTAATGTTGCAGCCTATGGATTAATTTGCTTGGGAATATATTTCTTTTTTCTTATTAGTGTAGTGTTACCCCCCTGCAGGGGCCGCAGCTATTAGCCAATTCTTTCTCAAACAGCACAGAGGCTGCCAGCCACTGATCACAAGTGTGCACAGCATACTGCATTAGGGTGTACACCCCAAAGCTCAAACACACACATGGGTGTATGTGCATGTTTTTATATACTGATGATGTCAGTAGAGCAGAGATTGTTGCCAGTAGTTTTTATTTGTATTATTTTACTAGTTTTGTCATCTATTGCTTGTAGAACTTGGGTTGGGGAATGGGATACTCCAAAACAATTAGCAAACAACAGCCTGAGCACAATATTCTCCTTAAAAAAAATATATATGTATGAACCCAACATTTCCTCTTCCTGATATGTGACTACTGTACCATGTACAGTGGGACCTGGGATTACGGGCATAAACCGCTCCAGGAGAATGCTCGCAATCCGAAGTACTCGCATATCAAAGCGAGTTTCCCCATTGAAGTCAATGGAAACTAAAATAATTAGTCCCGCATTGACTTCAGTGGCATGCAATACTGCATGCGGCCAGAGGTGGGGGGGGGGGGCGCCGGAGAGCCTCGCAAATGGCCGGAAAGGCCCGAGCACACCTCGGCTGACCTCAGCAAACCTCGAAAAGACTCCATTCCCGAGGTTTTGCCGAGGTCAGCCGAACTGCCCTCTGCCCTTTCCGTGCATTTCCGAACGGCGCCCATCGGCCCGGAAGGGGAGGCCACATATATTAATTTATGTTACTACATGATGATCCTGCCTCGCTGCTCTTTTCCCAGGTGAGGACTCTCTATAAAATGGTGGACACATGATATTCATTAATGTACAGTAACAAATATAAAATCGGTATTATCCCAATTTGGATGTAAAAGTGGAAATCCCCTTTTATACTGTACCTTGATTAATCCTGCCCAGGCCAATTTTCAGCTTTCGGGAATCGCACTTTGAATGACAATTACTCAACACTGTACCCAAACTACATTTTTATTCTTTTTTTTGAGACAGATAGAGCTTTATTTTGGTGGTATTTAATATATTTTTTGCAATATACAGTAAGTGAAAAAATACCAAAGAATTTTTTCTTAGTTTTTTATTATAGCATTTTGAACATAATTTGTTTTTCTTCATAATTTTAGGCCAACGTTTATACGTCTACATTGATGGTGAGTTTTTTTAAGTTTTTTCCAGAATTCTTTTTTTTTTTCCACAAAATTGTCATATTAACAAATTATTTCTCTCACACTGGATAAGCATACTTGCAATTATACCCCAAAATACATTCTGCTACTCCTCCTGAGTACGGTGATACCACATGTCTGGGACTTTTACACAGCCTGGCCACATAGAGAGGCCCAACATCCAAGGAGCACCGCCTGGTGTTTTAGGGACATAAGTTACACATCTCATTTCCTGACTACCTATCACACTTTTGAAAGCCCTGGAGCACCAGGACAGTGGAAACACACACAAAAGGTTTACACTTTTGAAAGGAAACCCCTCCCAACGTATATTCTATGAGGAATGCTGAGTCTTTTGAGCATGTCATTTTTTTGCACAAGTTTTTGGAAAATGTAGAAAAAAAAAATTACATTGTATTAATTTTTTTTTTACACAAAGTTGTAAATTATATGATATTTCTAACACATAGCATGTATATAGCAAAAATTACACCACAAAATACATTCTGCTACTCCTCCTCAGTATGGCGATACCACATGTGAGAATTTTTCACAGCCTAGCGGAACAAAGGGTTAACAAAGATTACCTGTGGTTTTAGTAGAGCAGTTCTCTGCAGAGTAGAGCATTGGTCCAGGAAGCAGGCAGAGATGTGGTCAGGTACACTGATGTCTGCACTGACAGGTACACAGATGGGCTGCACTGACAGGTAGACTGATGAGCAGCACTGACAGGTACACTGATGAGCAGCACTGACAGGTGCACAGATGGGCTGCACTGACAGGCAGACTGATGAGCAGCACTGACAGGTACACTGATGAGCAGCACTGACAGGTACACTAATGAACAGCACTGACAGGTGCACAGATGGGCTGCACTGACAGGTACACTGATGAGCAGCACTGACAGGTACACTGATGAGCAGCACTGACAGGTACACTGATGAGCAGCACTGATAGGTACCCTGATGAGCAGCACTGACAGGTACACAAATGAGCAGCACTGACAGGTACACTAATGAACAGCACTGACAGGTGCACAGATGGGCTGCACTGACAGGTACACTGATGAGCAGCACTGACAGGTACACTGATGAGCAGCACTGACAGGTACACTGATGAGCAGCACTGATAGGTACCCTGATGAGCAGCACTGACAGGTACACAAATGAGCAGCACTGACAGGTACACTGATGTCTGCACTGACAGGTACACTAATGAGCAGCACTGACAGGTACACTGATGGGCTGCACTGACAGGTACACTAATGTCTGCACTGACAGGTACACTAATGAGCAGCACTGACAGGTGCACTGATGGGCTGCACTGACAGGTACACTGATGAGCAGCACTAACAGGTACACTGATGAGCAGCACTAACAGGTACACTGATGAGCAGCACTAACAGGTACACTGATGAGCAGCACGGATAGGTACACTGATGAGCAGCACTGATAGGTACACTGATGAGCAGCACTGATAGGTACACTGATGAGCAGCACTGATAGGTACACTGATGAGCAGCACTGATAGGTACCCTGATGGGCTGCACTGATGGGTACACTTTAATCCAGGGCAATCAGGGCAGTGTGGTGCACAATACTGAAGGGGTTAATCAGTAACTCACTGTTCCTGGTTTCTCCTCCTCACACAAGCTGGAAACAGTGAGTTGCCACTGTTTGTTTGCATTTGTGATCGGCTGTGATTGGACAAGAGCCAATGTCATTGGCTCTTTATCCTTATCAGTGATGTATGGTGTCCGAGGGACAAGGCTCACCACTAGGTGTGACTGGGAGGACATCAAATGAGATGTCCCACCTGGTAATCAATCTGCTATACCTGTGGAGATGCTGGGGTTATAGGATTTGGGAGGAGGACATTGGCTGGCTATATGGATGCAGGGCTGTCTAATATTGATTGGACCCTGGGCAAAAATTTTCTTAGGGCCCCCCTCCCCCCATGCAATTTCACTCTCCACCTTCTCTGAGACATACAATAAATAGCAGCTAGACTTAAAATCAGTTTACTGTATCAGATCAGGCAGCAATTGCAATTGGTTGCCAGAGGTTACAGCATATCATTACTGCTTACTGACTGGTTGCTAGAAGTTACAGCACTCCTTAAGGCTCACTGATTAGTTGCTAGAGGTTACAGCACATGATTTCTGCTTGTTGATTGGCTGCTAGAGATTACTGTACAGTAATATTGCTCGCTGGTTGCTATAGGTTGCAGCACATTTTCTCCTCACTGCAGGGGAGCATGATATACATATGAATGCTGCCTTTATTCACATATCAATGCAGTTGGCCTCAGCTATTTACATATGAATTACGGTTATTTACATGTAAACACAGGGTCTGCAGGTGAGTCACCTGTACACAACAATAGGGCAGGGCTGGGCAGCATTAGTAGCAACACTTCACACTGAGATATTGCGACACAGCACAGGACTAAAACTTCAAGGGACAAGGGAATGTAAACTGGGATAGTTGGCAAGTATGAGGCAGCTGCTTTGGGCCCCACAACAATGACAGGGCCCTTTTGCCCTGCCTTAAAGACAGCCCTGTATGGATGTAAACCTGTTCTGTGTCTTCTCTTAAAAATCTCACTGTTTTATTGTGAATTTTACAGCAACAAGGCTGTCCCGGGTTTGTCCACACATCATTGGGGTACTCAGACCTCATTATCATCACACCTTCATAGAGGGTTCACATACTATTGCCATTGTTTGTTGAGGTGATGTGATGTCTGGTGACTCTCACATAATGTCCTGTCCTCTCCCGGACCGCTGTCATTATGTGATGATAATCGGACCTTTTATTCTTCATGTTTACTGGATGAATTAATAAATGGCCGGCTATGTTCTTATCAAGACAACCAGAATCTCTGCCCTGTTACCAATGTGACTGTCCTGTTATACTGACACTGTACTGAAGATCTGACTGGGTTTGATATATAATATTACAATTCTGTACAACTCTCTCATTGTACCCAGGGGCGGACTGACCATTGGGGCAATCGGGCACTGCCCGAGGGCCCCATGCCACTAAGGGGCCCCATCAGGGTTTCCAGCCTAAATAAAACCAGGGACAGTATGTAAATATCTGTGTTTTTAAAAAAATCCCAAGATTATAGCTGCCCCGCCTCTACAGTACCTTTTCAGTGTGTGTATGTGTATTCTGTGTGTGTGTACTGTGGGTGTATATTGTATGTCTGTGTGTGTATACTGTATGTGTGTATACTGTGTGGCCCCATAATCTCATATTGCCTGGGGGCCCATAATCTCCTATTGCCCGGGGGACCATAATCTCCTATTGCCCGGGGGCTCCATAATCTTCTCCTATTGCCCAGGGGCCCAATAATCTCCTATTGCCCGGGGGATCCATGAGTTGTCAGTCCGCCCCTGATTGTACCACATTATCTCTATTTAGTACAAAGTCAGCCTTGGATGTGGTCAGGTTGGGGTCACCTTCTGTCATCCGGTGCGGTCTTTGTCTTCTACACCGGGCTCCTCAGCTTTATAGTCAATGACCTAAGGAAGATGAAGAATGAGAAGAATCGGAGTGAGAGGAGGACAAGAAGAAGGGATGAGATAGAGATGGAAATGGAACCAACTTACTATGATGACTGTTACTAAAACATCTTCTGTGTTGGATTTGTAGATTTGCAAGGCTTTTCCCTCATCTTCTGAGAAACATTTATCTGACATTTTGTATATATCGTGTTCCTCAATGCTTAGTCTTCTCCAAGCAAATATTGATCATTTCTTTTTTTAACACTTGCTAATGACTGTATGACCTGCCATTAACTTTTGAAACAAATGGATTTTTTACCTTCTTTGGATATTAGTGAAAGCCACAAAAAGGTGTCCACCTAGGATAAAATTCCCGAAAAGAAATGATTAACTGTTTAGCTTCTAGACTGAAAATCTCCCTCCTATTGGTCATTTCATGTATAATGTATTCTGTGTCCTCCCAGTCTGGGATAAGATCTCATTACCTATGCTGATTTGCTTGTTTTATAAACCTCTTCATTCAATGTGAAGATCAGAACAATTTTCTCTGTTTATTGTTTTCACACATGTGTTAAATAAAGCTTTGATCACCATAAAAATTAGTCTTTTGTTCCTGGAGTTGGGTGTGGTCTTCATTGTCAGGACAATAAATGGCGCCCCGTGTGAGGATAGGCTGACTGCTTGGATGACCAGTGATTCAGATGTGGAGAAGGAGGTCAAACCAGACCAAAGGTGCCAATGGTGAACTTTACTTGTCTATTTCTGTTTTCTTTCTCCTCTGTCCTCCTTATCTGGTCTGACCCCCTGAGTCAGTAAGTCTATTCTGAACTAGGAAAGAGATGAACTGTCTCGGGTTCAGTTCAAGCAATGTTTGTAGAAATTCAAAGAATTTTGGTTTCTGAACCTGAACTGAAATAGGAACCGAATCTGCACATTTTCTGGGCTAATAGATAAAGAAATAAAAAAAAAAAATAAGCATTGGGATGATGTGCACTATCCTGGGAACATGCAACATTACTTTGCAACCAATACATATCTTATTATTATTATTTTTTTTTAAAGCACTGAGATTTACAACACACAAATGAAAAATGGTTTTGAATTGCCAACAAATGACATTTCTCTTCTGGCGCCTATTTAAAAAAATGGCACACGGATCCCTCCAAATATCCATTTTTAATTTGCTGGAAATTTAAACTGTATCATTATTTTTTGTAAATATCACTTTTGCTGTAGCACATCCTACAGCAAGAATAAAAATAATTGCATAAAGTCCCCCCAAAATACATACCAGAAAATTTGAGTCTAATTATTATTATTATACAGGATTTATACAGCGCTTAACAAAATAAAGGCAGACATTATAATTACATTACAATTTAGTACAAGAGGAATTAGAGGGCCCGGCTCATTAGAGCTTGCAATCTAGGAGAGAGGGTCAATTGATACAAAAGGTAACATCTGTGGGAGGATCAGCTGATGGAAGGACAGCGTACAGCGAAATGCAGCGCACAATTCTCTTCTTCTTTAATGGGATAATAATGAAGCTGCTTTGCTGGTGATACTGATGGAGTTCTGCCAAACATATTTTCAAAGGCTTTTTTTTTTCTAGTGATATCAAGAATAATATTATTATCCCGTATTTTACATTGTATTTTTTAAAATGTAACTGCCTACTCCCAAACTGTCATTTAAAGTAAAACACATAGCCAAATATTATTCTCCACAATTTTTTTTATTGTGCATTTAAAAAAAAAAAACAATAAAAATTAGACATGCTATCTGTCAATAGAACTTAACCAAAAAGTGCATTTTATACATCCAAAAATCTAGAAAAAATATACCAAATCAAATCATTATTCAAATACTAATATAGGGGTCAACAATGGCAAGAGTTGGTGAAAGCAGGGGTCCGTCATCCGGAGATAATTCCAAAAAGCATCCGGATTATTCTTCTGGAGCTCCCACAGCAAAGGCATATGACATAATTGGTCACAATTAATAAAGCAACCAATGTTTGATCCAATCCTCCTCCCCCTGTTCCTGGACTGGACTTGGGTCAAAGAAATAACTCCAAGGCCAATAATAAATAACACGTTATCTCCTCCGATTCCGCAACATGGCTGGTTGACGAGCGGCCGTTCAGAAACTAATTGAAAAGCACAAAATGAAAAGCGCAAAATGAAAAGCACGAATTAACACTCACCGAACTTCTACTAACACGAAATTAGCAAAAGGAGCCCAAAGGGTGGCGCCTGACTTCATCAACCTACCATTAGCTGGTCCAAATGAACAATTTCCTTTATGAACAGATAAACTCGCTTTCAGAGCTGTGCCAACTGTGTGTAGCATCAGCTACGTTGTACAGAGCTGTGTTCTGGCAGTGGGACAGGGACTTCCCATTTGCAGCGGGGGCAAAATCAAATCTGGCCGATCGCTGCTCAGCCATTCACAGGAGGGCCTCGTATTTTATCAATGAGTACAAGGCTTTCTCCGATTGACTGAGATGAAGTTCTTAATGTTATCCCTCTGCCTCAGTCAATCAGAGGAAGCTTTGTATTTGTTGATAAAATACAAGGCTTCCTGTGAATGGCTGGGCAGCACTCTTCCCATCTTGCTTTTGTTTCAGGAGTGGGACAGGAAGTTTCTATCCTACTGACAGAACATAGCGCTGCATACTCTAGGGAGCTGATGCTACCTACAGTTTATACAGCACCCCCAGCAGGCACATTTGTTAGTGAAGCAAATAGTAAACATGGAGTAAGTCTCCAAAGTCTGCCAGGATCTTTACAGAGGGGCTGTTGTTTACACTTTGGGCTGAGCTGAAGGCTGCCAACTATTTGGGGTTTCCAAACTGTTTACAGACAGGGCTGCTTTGCCTTGACATGTGAAGGACCTAAGCCACAGTCACTTCAGCCACCCGTTAACCATAATATCTCACCCCTCCAAATCCCCTCACAAATGACATGACAAGATTTTGGATTAAATGGCCATGATGGCCTTTTATTAACAATTACTTTGAGATTAAATAAACAACATTTTAAATAACTCTTAACCAACTTTTTATGTACTTTTGGGGTCTTTGAGGGGAACCCACCCCACTGGTCACTGCGACAAACTTCTTTTTGCTTTAGGCCTCCAGTCGCAAGCCCCCGGACCCGGAGACGGTACTCAACTTTCGCAGTGACCCACCTTTTACCCCTTCCAGGTTAACCCCCCTGTTAACCAGAAGGTACCTGATAACCCCATCCACAGATGGGTACCAACCATGTTAACCCCATACCACAGATGGGTACCAACCATGTTAACCCCATACCACAGATGGGTACCAACCATGTTAACCCCATACCACAGATGGGTACCAACCATGTTAACCCCATACCACAGATGGGTACCAACCATGTTAACCCCATACTACAGATGGGTACCAACCATGTTAAACCCCATACCACAGATGGGTACCAAGCATGTTAACCCCATACCACAGATGGGTACCAAGCATGTTAACCCCATACCACAGATGGGTACCAACCATGTTAACCCCATACCACAGATGGGTACCAACCATGCTAACCCCATACCACAGATGGGTACCAACCATGTTAACCCCATACCACAGATGGGTACCAACCATGTTAACCCCATACCACAGATGGGTACCAACCATGTTAACCCCATACTACAGATGGGTACCAACCATGTAAAACCCCATACCACAGATGGGTACCAAGCATGTTAACCCCATACCACAGATGGGTACCAAGTATGTTAACCCCATACCACAGATGGGTACCAACCATGCTAACCCCATACCACAGATGGGTACCATGTTAACCCCATACCACAGATGGGTACCAAGCATGTTAACCCCATACCACAGATGGGTACCAAGCATGTTAACCCCATACCACAGATGGGTACCAACCATGCTAACCCCATACCACAGATGGGTACCAACCATGTTAACCCCCATTCCACGGATGGGTACCAACCATGTTATATATGCATATAACATCCATATTCTCCTCCTTCAAAGATCCAACCACTGCCATAGGCTGTCCGTACAGACCCTATTATAATTAACCATACTCAGGAGGGTGGGTGGGAATCTTTTCCTCCGCCGCTCACTACTGACATCACTCCCCCTCCTGCCTACTAGCTTTCTAACCCGAGCGCCTCCCCTGCTCCGGCCACTCCCCTTTTCTTAAAGGAGACAAATTATTTTCCCTACAAGCATGACTGTGCTGTCCACACCTGTCATGCGGTCCCTACGCTTATCCTTTTCTCTCCTTCTGCTCCGGGGCTCTCTTTGTGTGTCCCCGGGGCAGTGGCGGCTGGTGAAGTTTTTGGATGGGGGGGGCGCCAGACTCCGCCCATCATTTTTGACCCCTCCCGATTCTCATAAACTACACCCCTTATATAATCCACCCAATCCGTCCCCTGTATTCCACTTCCTTCCACCCATAGCATCAGGACGGTGGGGTCAGATACAGGAGGTGAGCAGGAATTTTTCCTTTAGGTGGTAGGCACCGAACACATTGGATACAAACATTTATTGTCACTATATTTGCACTGTGGTGGAATTCTATAAATTAGACTTTGACTGAGACTATTTTTGCTATTACTATAATGATTTAATATAATCTGGATTTTGTTATCGACATGTTTTGTTACTAATTGATTGCGCTGCACTTGCTTTCCAGGCACACAAAAAATAATTTTGAGGACACGAAAAAGGTACTAAGTACACGTACAAACCTTACTTAATTATTTTTAAGCTGATTCACTTTAAGACAAATGCCAAATGAAGCCAATAAAATCCATAGTAAAGTAATGCTACACACAGGTTTTTCTATTGGTTGATATAGCATATTAGGATTTGGATCTCCTCAACAGCTCATGAGCTTTAAAGAGCTTTAAACCTGATGGGTGTTACTTCCTCATTGATTCCCTGCAAAAGTAAAGCATAATGGACTACTATGCATCGCATCGCATCGCATCGCATAGTAGTCCATTATGTGTCACTTACCTGACACGGGAGCCAGCGAAGTCACCGCTGTCCCCTGTAGTTCCGAGCGTCCTTGGTGGGTCTCGCTGCTCCGGCGCTGTGATTCGCCGGAGCAGCGATAACGTCACTCCCACGCATGCGCACAGGAGCCGACACTTGCAGGATATCGCCGCGATCTGCGGCTTGCCCAGTGCGCCTGCGCCGTAGACAGCGGTGGCTGTCTTCAGGTAAATATCTCCTAAACCGTATAGGTTTAGGAGATATTTCTTGGACCTACAGATAAGCCTTAATCTAGGCTTACCTGTAGGTCAAAGTGGTTTGTAAGGGTTTACAACCACTTTAACCTGTTACTGCTAGTGTGAGGTTGAAACATGGACCCTAAAACTGCAACCATTGTTACAAATCAAGACAATAGTTACTAATACTTGTCCATGGCATTGTTGACATGCAGCATGAGGATCAGGTAGCAGGCCTGGCCCCATGAACTGTAGTGTAAATGTCGTCCCTGAAGCCAATAATCAACATAGGCCATTTCAGGTTATTTCGTCATTCTGGTCAAGTGGACAGAGAAAACATGGCAGACAGCATGCATACCTCTTGCAGCTTGTAAAAAAATTGCTTCTAATGAATAAATATTTCAAAGTCTTAAGTATATATGGTGAGATCGATTGATCTTGTGAGACGAATTTCCTTAATTAGTTCTGAGTCAGCGTAATTCAAAAATGTGTATTTATTTGTACACATTTAAATAGAAAAGAATACTTACGCCATACAGTCCGCCCGTGTGTACGCGGCATTAGAAAGATTTAAGGTTATGCCATGTGGCCTATCTAAAATGGCGGAATAACCCTTTGTATGCTGTTAAGTTCTGTGTATAAGAGATGTGTCTCTCTGAGATCTTCCCTCTAGCTGGTGAAATGTTCAAGAGGAAGTCTCACTCTCCAAATCTTAACTACCGTATATACTCGAGTATAAGCCGAGATTTTCAGCCTCTTTTTTGAGGCTGAAAGTGCCCCCTCGGCTTATACTCGAGTCATCGCCGTCTGACTGCTCGATCAGCGTATCGAGCAGACAGACGGCGGACATTAAAATTCAAAAGCCGCGCCTCCTTCTCCGCCTCCGCCTGTGATAGGCGGAACACTGAATTTCCCAGCAGTCAGTGTTCCGCCTATCACGGACATCCGTTCATTCTCATACTACGGACGAGTATGAGAGGATGTCCGTGATAGGCGGAACACAGGCTGCTGGGAAATTGAGTGTTCCGCCTATCACAGGCGGAGGACGGAGGCGCAGCTTTTGAATCGTAGAATGGCCGCCGAGAAGAGCGGCGATCCATCGGCACGACACGGGACGGAGGAGGCACGGGACAGAGGAGGCACGGGACACCGGAAGGCACGGGACAGAGGAGGCACGGGACAGAGGAGGCTCGGGACGACGGCGGCTCGGGACGGAGGCTTGGGACACAGGTAGGCTGGACACACACACAAGGCTGCACGGACACACACACACACACACACACACACACACACACACACACACACCCCTCTCTTATTCTTCTTTGCCCAGGTGCTGCATCTACAGGGAATTTATAAAATTTGTATAATTAAGTCTACTGCATGTTTCGGATTTTCAGAACTGCAGCCTTATGTTGAGCTGCACCCAATCATACACTAAAGGAAGCTTTGAGTGCCTAGACTCTAGTATAGCGTTCCTACATAGTGTTCTCCACAATCTTTTGTCCTTTATTTTGTTCTTCGGTCCCTGGAATTTGTTGGCTTGGTTTCCAAGGAGACCAAATTCCAACCAGCATTTTTTGGAGCCGATGTGAGCAGAGATTGTGCTAATGTTAACACTTACTTTTCCTGAAATATAATTATATTATATTTTTATTATGCAAGAGGAACTTTTTTTATATGCTTTCATGCCCTCTATAGATGTGCAAATTACCATGGATTCCTTTTAATCTCTAGAGTCTTGATTTAACAATCCTAATGGGTTAACATGTGGAAAATGTAGTAAAATGTATTGTTTCTTTTGATTTCCAAGTTGACAAACATTTAAATATGACCTTTGCATAGTACTACTACTATTATACAGGATTTATATAGCACCAGCAGTTTGTAGAATGCTTTACAAAATGAAGGCAGACATTAGTTACAATACAAGAGGAATCAGAAGGCCTTGCTCAATATTTACAGTAGATAGGTTTATTGACAAAACTAAATAATTCTGCCACAATACAAATTGACTTCTTTATGTAGCATGTTATTCTGTATATATGGACCCTGTACAGTAACATTTCTCATTGTGTATTCTGGCTTTAGTTATAATTATTTGTTCCTATTCTGTATACAGTACACACACACACACACACACACACAGGGATGGATGGATGGATGGATACACACACACACACACACACACAGGGATGGATGGATGGATGAATACACACACACACACACACACACACACACACACACACACACACACACACACACAGGGATGGATGGATACACACACAGGGATGGATGGACGGACACACAGGGATGGATGGATGGATGGATGGATGGACACTAGTGATGGCCGAACGGTTCGCCCGGCGGTCGTTTCGCGGCGAATTTCCGACTTTCGCCGTCCGCGGGTTCGAACGCCTTTTTCCGTCGTTCGCCCCGGCGGACTTACGTGTTTAATGTATACAAGAACTTTAACCTTTCGTGACACGTTTATCATGTGTTACAGGACAACCAATTGAGACATGACAGCTCATGGACACTTGGACATTCCCCCTAACCTATAAATACACCCGATCCGGTGGCCATTTTACATTCTTTCTTCTGTCACTGTAGGGAAAGGATCCTGTGTGGAGTAGGGACAGAGAAAACGCTAGCTATTTGGTACACAAAAGTTCTTTTCAGGACTGGTATAGGTGTTAGGTCAGCAGCCTGAGTTTCTTTTGTCAGTTTAGATAAAGGGACAGAGCGCTGTATGCTGCTATTTTAGGGACAGCTCAGCCAGATTAGTCTTTCTTCATCATCATCATCATCATCATCATTAGCTGTTACTATCAGGTCCACAAAAGAGCTGTTCCAGCTAATCGTTCCAGCCTACTCTTTTTTGCCAATTTGTATAGGGACAGGCAGGAAGCAGTGTGTCAGGCAGTGAGGATAATTTTAAAGACTTGCTGTTACTATTAGTTCCACAAAGGTTCTTTTCAGGACTGGTATCAGTGGTACGGTAATAGGCTTGTACACGTATAATATTCTTTCTTCCAAATATAGAAAGAATATTATACTTGACTGCTGCCCTTCTGCTGCAGTCTGCTAATCATTCACAACTCACTTGTTCCACAAAGCTCTTTATCAGGACTGGTAACTTGGTCTGTCTAGGGTGCTACGGTACATAGGCTTGGGTGCGGTACAGTCTGCTGTTCTGTAAGGACCGCTATCGGTCCACAATACATAGGGTTGCCGTGCACTACTGCTGACCGCTGCCCTATACTGCAGCAGTCCTTCATTGGTATAGGGACTGACGTACAGTCTGCTAATCACTAACACACAACCTGCTTGGTCCACAAAAGTTCTTATAAGGACTGGTAACTTGGTATAGGGTGCTACGGTACATAGGCCTGAGTGCGTTACAGTCTGCTGTTCTGTAAGGACCGCTATCGGTCCACAATACATAGGGTTGCCGTGCACTACTGCTGACCGCTGCCCTATACTGCAGCAGTCCTTCAGCGGTATAGGGACTGACGCACAGTCTGCTAAACACTAACACACAACCTGCTTGGTCCACAAAAGTTTTTATAAGGACTGGTAACTTGGTATAGGGTGCTACGGTACATAGGCCTGAGTGCAGTACAGTCTGCTGTTCTGTAAGGACCGCTATCGGTCCACAATACATAGGGTTGCCGTGCACTACTGCTGACCGCTGCCCTATACTGCAGCAGTCCTTCATTGGTATAGGGACTGACGTACAGTCTGCTAATCACTAACACACAACCTGCTTGGTCCACAAAAGTTCTTATAAGGACTGGTAACTTGGTATAGGGTGCTACGGTACATAGGCCTGAGTGCGTTACAGTCTGCTGTTCTGTAAGGACCGCTATCGGTCCACAATACATAGGGTTGCCGTGCACTACTGCTGACCGCTGCCCTATACTGCAGCAGTCCTTCATTGGTATAGGGACTGACGTACAGTCTGCTAATCACTAACACACAACCTGCTTGTTCCACAAAAGTTCTTATAAGGACTGGTAACTTGGTATAGGGTGCTACGGTACATAGGCTTGAGTGCGGTACAGTCTGCTGTTCTGTAAGGACCGCTATCGGTCCACAATAGATAGGGTTGACGTGCACCACTGCTGACCGCTGCCCTATACTGCAGCAGTCCTTCAGCGGTATAGGGACTGACGTACAGTCTGCTAAACACTAATACACAACCTGCTTGGTCCACAAAAGTTCTTATAAGGACTGGTAACTTGGTATAGGGTGCTACGGTACATAGGCTTGAGTGCGGTACAGTCTGCTGTTCTGTAAGGACCGCTATCGGTCCACAATAGATAGGGTTGACGTGCACCACTGCTGACCGCTGCCCTATACTGCAGCAGTCCTTCAGCGGTATAGGGACTGACGCACAGTCTGCTAAACACTAACACACAACCTGCTTGGTCCACAAAAGTTTTTATAAGGACTGGTAACTTGGTATAGGGTGCTACGGTACATAGGCCTGAGTGCGTTACAGTCTGCTGTTCTGTAAGGACCGCTATCGGTCCACAATACATAGGGTTGCCGTGCACTACTGCTGACCGCTGCCCTATACTGCAGCAGTCCTTCATTGGTATAGGGACTGACGTACAGTCTGCTAATCACTAACACACAACCTGCTTGGTCCACAAAAGTTCTTATAAGGACTGGTAACTTGGTATAGGGTGCTACGGTACATAGGCCTGAGTGCGTTACAGTCTGCTGTTCTGTAAGGACCGCTATCGGTCCACAATACATAGGGTTGCCGTGCACTACTGCTGACCGCTGCCCTATACTGCAGCAGTCCTTCAGCGGTATAGGGACTGACGCACAGTCTGCTAAACACTAACACACAACCTGCTTGGTCCACAAAAGTTTTTATAAGGACTGGTAACTTGGTATAGGGTGCTACGGTACATAGGCCTGAGTGCAGTACAGTCTGCTGTTCTGTAAGGACCGCTATCGGTCCACAATACATAGGGTTGCCGTGCACTACTGCTGACCGCTGCCCTATACTGCAGCAGTCCTTCATTGGTATAGGGACTGACGTACAGTCTGCTAATCACTAACACACAACCTGCTTGTTCCACAAAAGTTCTTATAAGGACTGGTAACTTGGTATAGGGTGCTACGGTACATAGGCTTGAGTGCGGTACAGTCTGCTGTTCTGTAAGGACCGCTATCGGTCCACAATAGATAGGGTTGACGTGCACCACTGCTGACCGCTGCCCTATACTGCAGCAGTCCTTCAGCGGTATAGGGACTGACGTACAGTCTGCTAAACACTAATACACAACCTGCTTGGTCCACAAAAGTTCTTATAAGGACTGGTAACTTGGTATAGGGTGCTACGGTACATAGGCTTGAGTGCGGTACAGTCTGCTGTTCTGTAAGGACCGCTATCGGTCCACAATAGATAGGGTTGACGTGCACCACTGCTGACCGCTGCCCTATACTGCAGCAGTCCTTCAGCGGTATAGGGACTGACGCACAGTCTGCTAAACACTAACACACAACCTGCTTGGTCCACAAAAGTTTTTATAAGGACTGGTAACTTGGTATAGGGTGCTACGGTACATAGGCCTGAGTGCGTTACAGTCTGCTGTTCTGTAAGGACCGCTATCGGTCCACAATACATAGGGTTGCCGTGCACTACTGCTGACCGCTGCCCTATACTGCAGCAGTCCTTCATTGGTATAGGGACTGACGTACAGTCTGCTAATCACTAACACACAACCTGCTTGGTCCACAAAAGTTCTTATAAGGACTGGTAACTTGGTATAGGGTGCTACGGTACATAGGCCTGAGTGCGTTACAGTCTGCTGTTCTGTAAGGACCGCTATCGGTCCACAATACATAGGGTTGCCGTGCACTACTGCTGACCGCTGCCCTATACTGCAGCAGTCCTTCAGCGGTATAGGGACTGACGCACAGTCTGCTAAACACTAACACACAACCTGCTTGGTCCACAAAAGTTCTTATAAGGACTGGTAACTTGGTATAGGGTGCTACGGTACATAGGCTTGAGTGCGGTACAGTCTGCTGTTCTGTAAGGACCGCTATCGGTCCACAATAGATAGGGTTGACGTGCACCACTGCTGACCGCTGCCCTATACTGCAGCAGTCCTTCAGCGGTATAGGGACTGACGTACAGTCTGCTAAACACTAATACACAACCTGCTTGGTCCACAAAAGTTCTTATAAGGACTGGTAACTTGGTATAGGGTGCTACGGTACATAGGCTTGAGTGCGGTACAGTCTGCTGTTCTGTAAGGACCGCTATAGGTCCACAATAGATAGGGTTGACGTGCACCACTGCTGACCGCTCACCTATACTGCAGCAGTCCTTCAGCGGTATAGGGACTAAGAGTTTTGTCACAGGGTCATTTAAAAAATGACATGCAGAGGAAGAGGCAGGCCCTTCCGCAGGGGTGGTAGGGGTAGGGCAGGAGCAACAGGCTTGAGCCAAAGTGGGAAGTTGCAGAAGGTGCGTTCAATTACTTTAAAGGATGCACCAGACTTGGTTGAGTGGCTCGCTCAGCCTTACTCTTCTGCACCCTCCTCATCCTCTCGATCTGCACCCTCTTCTTCACTCTCTGCTATGTGCACCCCCAAAGACACTACCACCAACAACACGACCACCACCACCACCACCACATACCTTCCGCTTGAGTCACTGGAATTATTTTCCGATCCATATCAAGAGGACATTTCTGATGCGCAGCCACTCTTGGTATTGGATCAGGAAGAGGAGGTAGCAACAAGCGCTACTCAGCAGTCTGACGCCAGTACCCAGATCAGCCCAAGGAGGAGGTTGGTCCCCGGTGTTGCTGCCTACTCTACTTATAGCGGTGGGGAAGGTGACGTTGATGATGACGTGTCTAGTGATGTCACGTGGGTGCCCACAAGAGAGGAAGAGGAGGGGAGTTCAGAGGGAGATATGGACCAGCAGATAGGGAGGAGAAGCAGCAATGACTTACATTGCACAGCAGGGACAAAGCAGACTGCAAATGTATCAGGAGCGAGTCATCGACCATGTACGGTCACATCTGGCGCTCCCAGGACACCGGCACATGGCTCCGCAGTGTGGGCTTTTTTTAACGTGTCCGCTGCTGACAATAGCGTTGCCATCTGCAATCTTTGCAGTCAACGCGTTAGTCGCGGTAAGCCCAATACTCACCTAGGGACGACCGCCTTAAGAAGGCACATGAGCAGCCATCACCGAGCCCAGTGGGAGCAACGGAACACACAAAGCCACACTGCAGGCTCTCACCGTCCAGCCTCGTCTTCTACTTCTCCTTCTCCTCTCTCCTCACAATTGTCCTCCACTCCACCTTCCATCACGCCAAGCTCACATTTTTCTGCAAAAAGGCAGGCTTCCGTGGGCCTAATGTTTGAGCGTAAAAAAATGATGACGCCGGATAACCCTCTTGCCCAACGGTTGGCGGCTGGCTTGTCAGAACTCATAGCCCGCCAACTACTGCCATATAAACTGGTGGACTCGGAGGCCTTTCGCAAATTTGTGGCCATTGGAACACCACAATGGAAGGTCCCAGGAAGGAAGTATTTCTCAGAGAAGGGCATCCCAGAGCTATATGGCCATGTTCAGCGGCAAGTGAATGTATCTCTGGCACACAGTGTCGGTGCCAAGATACATCTGACCACAGACACGTGGTCTAGCAAACACGGGCAGGGAAGGTATATCAGTTTTACTGCCCACTGGGTGAACCTTCTGACGGCCGTCAAGCATGTAACCCGTGGCACCCGTGTAGATTTGGTTTTACCGCCACGGATTGCATGCAGGCCTGACTCTTCTTCTCCTCCTCCTACTCCATCCTCCTCCCTCTCCTCCTCAGCTGCCTCCTCCTTTTCCGCTGCTAGCGTCTCTTCCACTGCACCGCCCAAGCTCCCCAGAACCTATTCCACATGCCAGGTGAGACGTTGCCATGCCGTGCTGCGTCTGTTGTGCCTGGAAGCAAAGAGCCACACTGGCCCGGCACTCCTTTCAGCTTTGCGTTCACAGGCAGATGAGTGGCTAACACCGCTCAATTTGACAGTTGGTAAAGTGGTGTGTGACAACGGTGCCAATCTGCTTAGCGCATTGAAACAGGGCAAAATCACGCACGTGCCGTGCATGGCACACGTCTTAAACTTGGTCGTGCAGCGATTCCTTGTCAAATACCCTGGGGTCCAGGACATCTTGCGGCAGGCAAGGAAAATCTCGGCCCATTTCAGAAGATCTTACACGGCCATGGCTCGCCTTGCTGACATTCAGCGGCGACACCATCTGCCGGTCAGACGTCTTATTTGCGATTGCCCGACGCGATGGAACTCAACCTTCTATATGCTTGATAGGCTGCTCCAGCAGAAACGTGCAGTTAACGTCTACCTGTATGAACTCTGCGAAAGAAACGGTTCTGGGGAGCTGGGTTTTTTTTCACCGCGCCAGTGGCTGCTCATGCGCGACACATGCAGACTTCTGCGGCCATTTGAGGAGATCACCAAACTGGTCAGTCGCAGCCATGGCGCCATCAGTGACATGGTACCTTATGCCTTCTTTCTGGAGCGTGCATTGCGTCGTGTCATTGATCAGGCTGTGGAGGAGCAGGAGCGGGAAGATGAGGAAGTCGCAATGCTGGATGAATTCCCAGGGGGGGCTACTCTATCTGAGACAAGTCAACAACAGGAGTCTGATGAGGAGTCAGAGGAGGATGGTGCCGGGGCGGATGAGCAGGAGCAAGAAGAGCATGCTTTAAACCTTTCTGGGATCCCTGTTGTGCGAGGATGGGGAGAGGAGAATGAAGAGGACGACATTATCCTGGATGATGAGCAGGAGCCAGGCCACCACACCGCTTCCACTTTAGTGCAAATGGGGGCCTTCATGCTCCAGTGTTTTAATAGGGACCCCCGTATAAAAAGCATGAGGGTCAAGGACCAGTACTGGGTGGCAACGTACTTAGACCCCCGGTACAAACACAAAATGGCGGAAATGTTACCGCCGTCGCAGAGGGCTGTCAGAATGCAGCACTTCCAGGCCTTGCTTCGAGAAATGCTGCATTCTGCTTTTGCGTGCGCTGGCAGAGGAGCAATTCCCACTCCCAGAGAAGGATTTGCGGGTACCAATCCAACAGCGCCTGCAAGAAGAGGCCGGTTTGAAGATGTGTTGGTGACTTCGGATATGAGGTCATTCTTTCAGCCGACCCATCGACAGGTGTCATCCGGATCCAGCATCAGGGAACGCCTAGACCGTCAGGTGTCCGACTACATTGGGTTAACGGCCGATGTGGACGCTCTGAGGAGTGATGAACCCCTAGACTACTGGGTGGGCAGGCTTGACCTCTGGCCAGAGCTTGCCCAATTTGCAATCGAACTGTTGGCTTGCCCCTCATCCAGTGTCCTGTCCGAAAGGACGTTCAGCGCAGCAGGGGGGATTGTGACCGATAAGCGTACTCGCCTAGCTCACCACAGTGTTAACTACCTCACATTTCTAAAAATGAATGAGGCATGGATCTCGGAGGAATTCAACACATGTGATCAGTAGACCATGTATATGTCTATAAACAATTTTTGGAATCAAGCACACAGACCTTCTTAATTCATTTGGCTCACTTCCCTGACCCAAAAAAGCACACCGTACTATATGCCCCTACCCTCCTCTTTGAAGAGGTTGAGCGGTGTCATATTTCTACTGGGGCTGCTTATTATGAGGGGTTCCCACCATCCCTGTGCTGTGCTGACTTCCTCCTGGGTGTTCTTATTATGAGGGGCTCCCACCATCCCTGTGCTGTGCTGACTTCCTCCTGGGGGTTCTTATTATGAGGGGATCACACCATCCCTGTGCTGTGCTGACTTCCTCCTGGGGCTGCTTACGGTGCTGCTGTCAGCGCTGTATGTCACGGAGCTGCTGTCAGCGCTGTATGTCACGGAGCTGCTGTCAGCGCTGTATGTCACGGAGCTGCTGTCAGCGCTGTATGTCACGGAGCTGCTGTCAGCGCTGTATGTCACGGAGCTGCTGTCAGCGCTGTATGTCACGGAGCTGCTGTCAGCGCTGTATGTCACGGAGCTGCTGTCAGCGCTGTATGTCACGGAGCTGCTGTCAGCGCTGTATGTCACGGAGCTGCTGTCAGCGCTGTATGTCACGGAGCTGCTGTCAGCGCTGTATGTCACGGTGCTGCTGTCAGCGCTGTATGTCACGGAGCTGCTGTCAGCGCTGTATGTCACGGAGCTGCTGTCAGTGCTGTATGTCACGGAGCTGCTGTCAGCGCTGTATGTCACGGAGCTGCTGTCAGCGCTGTATGTCACGGAGCTGCTGTCAGCGCTGTATGTCACGGTGCTGCTGTCAGCGCTGTATGTCACGGAGCTGCTGTCAGCGCTGTATGTCACGGAGCTGCTGTCAGCGCTGTATGTCACGGAGCTGCTGTCAGCGCTGTATGTCACGGAGCTGCTGTCAGCGCTGTATGTCACGGAGCTGCTGTCAGCGCTGTATGTCACGGTGCTGATGTCAGTGCTCTGTATTACGGTGCTGCTGTCAGTGCTCTGTATCTCCTGCACCCTCTTGTTTGCCTACCCTGGTCCCTGACCTTCCCTCTCCTCCATTGCCTTCATTAGCTCCATAGTCCTGAATTGTCAGAACAATTTCCCAAATAAAAAAAAAATGCTTGTAGTTATCGATCCCAAATTCACCTCATACATGTATTATGCTATTGTCCAGGTGGTGGGACTACGTGCTACCCCCTAATAATTACCCCGTGGCCGCAAATTCGACCTAAAGGTTTGCGAAATTCGCCTCCCATTGAAGTCAATGGAGCCCGCGGCGAACGGTCGTTTTCGCGAACGTTTGTGTCCGTTCGCGTTTCGCGTTCGCGAAACGTCCCGTCGGAAGTTCGTCCATCACTAATGGACACACACACAGGGATGGATGGACGGACACACACACAGGGATGGACGGACACACAGGGATGGACAGCCATGTCTCACCCTCGGCTTATACACGAGTCAATAAGTTTTCCAGTTTTTTGGGGGTAAATTGGGGGCCTCGGCTTATATTCGGGTCGGCCTATACTCGAGTATATACGGTATATCAGCCGAAATTCCTAATTTTGGCGCCGAAAGATAGCTCCTCCTTTACAAAAGTGTGGGCTAATGAGTGGTTATTATAGTCAAATCACCATATGTTAACACTTAAAACACAATTCTACCTTCTGATGAAATGGCAGGAAATAAGGGGGGAAGGTAGAAGGTAGAATTTCAGCTCACTTACATAGGACTTCTTAATTACATACATGATATGGCAGGAAATGGGGAGGAGGGAGAATTTCAGACTCTTAGGGTAGGTTCACACTATAGCGATGCGGGAACGCCGCAAATCCGCGGCGTTTTCCCGCATCGCATGCCTCCGCCGGCAGTTCACACTGCCCTATGCGGACTGCTGGGAGTGTCAATGAAATGTTAATGACACCCCCAGATCCGTCCGCATATTGCAGTGCGATCTGCACACTCGCACAGGAATCGGATCGCATGGTGTGAACACCCATGCGATCCGATTCTGCTGCGGACCAAAAAAAGGGTCCCGTGCGAGTTTGCTGCGGGAGCAATGCGAATTCAGCCATACTATCTGTATGGCTGAACTCGCATCGCTACGGAGATCGGATGTGATTTGCACTGCAGTGCGGTGCGAATCACATCCGGGTCTCCCCCCGCAGCAGTGTGAACCCAGCCTTAAGCATAATATCTTAACTGACTTTCTAAAAACATATATATATAATGAACTGGAGGATTTAACATAAACAGCATTTATCAAAATCCTGACAGGTTTTAAATGTTTACTTTTCCAATTGTCGCAAGTCATAACATAGAATTAATTGGCTCAAAGTTTCTTTCACACAGTATGGAGAATTATATTCTGAATAAAGTATAATAAAGCCAATTAAAATTTAGATATTAAGAATATAACACAGCTACACAACAACACCGTCATGACATACTGTACACCACTTTACAAGGAAAAGCCCTCACCGCCTCCACAGAGTGATCATGTTTTACACAACTCTCTTACTAGACTCTGTCTGAGTAGAGGCCGGGGTGCATTTTAAAATAGATTGGAGCATAAAAATCTTTTTTCTCCTTAGAGGGCCCCTTTTTTTTTTTTTTACTTATTTTTTTTCTGTGACTACAGGAGGGGGGGGGGGGGGGGGGGGGCGGCGCCCGGGCGCCCCCTATGGACGGGCCGCCACTGCCCCAGGGTCTGCTGCTGCTTCCAAGTGGTCTGTGTTTTCCCGGTCTCCCTGGCTCACACTGCTCATGCCTCACCTGGTTTTGTACACCGTAATCTACTGCAGTCCTCTGTCTACACCCAACTTCTCCTGTACTGCAGGTGACCTGCTTCCCAGACTCTGCTGGGCCTCTCTGCTGGGCCTCTCTGCTGGGCCTCTGTGCTGGGCCTATCTGCTGGGCCTCTCTGCTGGGCCTCTCTGCTGGGCCTCTCTGCTGGGCCTCTCTGCTGGGCCTCTGTGCTGGGCCTCTCTGCTGGGCCTCTCTGCTGGGCCTCTCTGATGGGTCGCTCTGCTGGGCCTCTCTGCTGGGCCTCTGTGCTGGGTCTCTCTGCTGGGCCTCTGTGCAGGGCCTCTCTGCTGGGCCTCTCTGCAGGGCCTCTCTGCTGGGCCTCTCTGCAGGGCCTCTCTGCTGGGCCTCTCTGCAGGGCCTCTCTGCTGGGCCTCTGTGCAGGGCCTCTCTGTTGGGCCTCTGTGCAGGGCCTCTCTGCTGGGCCTCTCTGCTGGGCCTCTGTGCAGGGCCTCTCTGCTGGGCCTCTCTGCTGGGCCTCTCTGCTGGGCCTCTCTGCAGGGCCTGTCTGCTGGGCCTGTCTGCAGGGCCTGTCTGCTGGGCCTGTCTGCAGGGCCTCTCTGCTGGGCCTCTCTGCTGGGCCGCTCTGCTGGGCCTCTCTGCTGGGCCTCTCTGCTGGGTCGCTCTGCTGGGCCTCTCTGCTGGGCCGCTCTGCTGGGCCGCTCTGCTGGGCCTCTCTGCTGGGTCGCTCTGCTGGGTCTCTCTGCAGGGCCTCTCTGCTGGGCCTCTCTGCTGGGTCTCTTTGCTGGGCCTCTCTGCTGGGCCTCTCTGCTGGGCCTCTCTGCTGGGCCTCTCTGCAGGGCCTCTCTGCTGGGCCTCTCTGCTGGGCCTCTCTGCTGGGTCTCTCTGCTGGGCCTCTCTGCTGGGCCTCTCTGCTGGGTCTCTCTGCTGAGCCTCTCTGCTGGGTCTCTCTGCTGGGCCTCTCCGCTGAGCCTCTCCGCTGGGCCTCTCTGCTGAGCCTGCTGGGCCTCTATGCTGGGCTTCTCTGCTGAGCCTGCTGGGCCTCTCTGCAGGGCCTCTCTGCTGGTCCTCTCTGCAGGGCCTCTCTGCTGGGTCTCTCTGCTGGGTCTCTCTGCTGGGTCTCTCTGCTGAGCCTCTCTGCTGGACCTCTCTGCTGGACCTCTCTGCTGAGCCTCTCTGCTGGACCTCTCTGCTGGACCTCTCTGCAGGGCCTCTCTGCTGGTCCTCTCTGCAGGGCCTCTCTGCTGGGCCTCTCTGCTGGGCCTCTGTGCTGGGTCTCTCTGCTGGACCTCTCTGCTGGGTTTCTCTGCTGGGCCTCTCTGCTGGGCCTCTCTGCTGGGTCTGTCTGCTGGGCCTCTCTGCTGGGTCTCTCTGATGGGCCTCTCTGATGGGCCTCTCTGCTGGGTCTCTCTGATGGGCCTCTCTGCTGGGCCTCTCTGCTGGGTCTCTCTGCAGGGCCTCTCTGCTGGGCCTCTCTGCTGGGCCTCTCTGCAGGGCCTCTCTGCTGGGTCTCTCTGCAGGGCCTTTCTGCTGGGTCTCTCTGCTGGGTCTCTCTGCAGGGCCTCTCTGCTGGGCCTCTCTGATGGGCCTCTCTGCTGGGTCTCTCTGCTGGGCCTCTCTGCTGGGTCTCTCTGCAGGGCCTCTCTGCTGGGCCTCTCTGCTGGGTCTCTCTGCAGGGCCTCTCTGCTGGGTCTCTCTGCAGGGCCTTTCTGCTGGGTCTCTCTGCAGGGCCTCTCTGCTGGGCCTCTCTGATGGGCCTCTCTGCTGGGTCTCTCTGCAGGGCCTCTCTGCTGAGCCTCTCTGCTGGGCGTCTCTGCTGGGCCTCTCTGCTGGGCCGCTCTGCTGGGCCTCTCTGCTGGGCCGCTCTGCTGGGCCGCTCTGCTGGGCCTCTCTGCTGGGCCGCTCTGCTGGGCCTCTCTGCTGGGCCGCTCTGCTGGGCCTCTCTGCTGGGTCGCTCTGCTGGGCCTCTCTGCTGGGCCTCTCTGCTGGGTCGCTCTGCTGTGCCTCTCTGCTGGGCCTCTCTGCTGGGCCTCTCTGCTGGGCCTCTCTGCTGGGCCGCTCTGCTGGGCCTCTCTGCTGGGTCGCTCTGCTGGGCCTCTCTGCAGGGCCGCTGCTGGGCCTCTCTGCTGGGTCGCTCTGCTGGGTCGCTCTGCTGGGTCTCTCTGATGGGCCTCTCTGCTGGGCCTCTCTGCTGGGTCTCTCTGCTAGGTCGCTCTGATGGGCCTCTCTGCTGGGTCTCTCTGCAGGGCCTCTCTGCTGGGCCTCTCTGCTGGGCCTCTCTGCTGGGTCTCGCTGCTGGGTCTCTCTGCAGGGCCTCTCTGATGGGCCTCTCTGATGGGCCTCTCTGCTGGGTCTCTCTGCTGGGCCTCTCTGCTGGGGCTCTCTGCTGAGCCTCTCTGCTGGGCGTCTCTGCTGGGCCTCTCTGCTGGGCCTCTCTGCTGGGCCGCTCTGCTGGGCCTCTCTGCTGGGCCGATCTGCTGGGCCTCTCTGCTGAGCCGCTCTGCTGGGCCTCTCTGCTGGGCCTCTCTGCTGGGCCTCTCTGCTGGGCCGCTCTGCTGGGCCTCTCTGCTGGGTCGCTCTGCTGGGCCTCTCTGCAGGGCCGCTCTGCTGGGCCTCTCTGCTGGGTCGCTCTGCTGGGTCTCTCTGATGGGCCTCTCTGCTGGGCCTCTCTGCTGGGTCGCTCTGCTGGGCCTCTCTGCAGGGCCGCTCTGCTGGGCCTCTCTGCTGGGTCGCTCTGCTGGGTCTCTCTGATGGGCCTCTCTGCAGGGCCTCTCTGCTGGGCCTCTCTGCAGGGCCTCTCTGCAGGGCCTCTCTGCTGGACCTCTCTGCTGGGTCTCTCTGCTGCGCCTCTCTGCTGGGCCTCTCTGCTGAGTCTCTCTGCTGAGCCTCTCTGCTGGGCCTCTCTGCTGAGTTTCTCTGCTGAGCCTCTCTGCTGGGCCTCTCTGCTGAGCCTCTCTGCTGGTCCTCTCTGCTGGGTCTCTCTGCTGGGCCTCTCTGCTGGGTCTAGCATTGCCTCTCTCTGTGGGCCACATTTATGACCTCTACTTTCTCACACTTCCCCCCCAGACCTTTTTTTTGCCAGTGGACGAGGCCAAATCAGACTGCCAATGCAGCGAATCAGAGTTCTTCTCAACCCCTGCGGTGTCTCGTCAGCAGGCATGTCATTAGAAATCACGAGACCCTGCACAGACTACCTGGCAGGGACCCCTCTTGGGCACCCAGAGACGTATGAGGCATTGCATGGGTGTGGCAAAATGGTGTTAACAGCATGTGCAGGCTGTTGTGGGGCAGTAAAAACAGGCGGCTGAGCCCCAGTTATACTACTCCCTGGCCACCCAGCTGTATTTTAGACGTTATGTGGAGGAGTGCTGTTCCCATGCCATGGCTGCCACACTTTGTGTCAAAACTGCAAACAAACTGAACACTGCATGCTGAGTTGATCAAGCCACTCAAGTCAACGTGGCTGTGCCACAACTGTGAACCAAACACGTGGCTTGTGATTGTGGTGCATTAACATCATTACAAACTTCCATTCTGAAAAAAAATAAAAAATAATAAAAATAAATAAAACAGGCATTCAGGGGGGGCGACATAATCACCTCCTGAACACCTGACAGCATCCACTTAACCATTAGGTTTGCCACCTTTTCTTCAAGCCAAACCCAAACACTTTAGTGGTCTGGGACACCTTTGGGTGCCCCAAGGAGAGTAGTAATGCGGTTCATATAGCGTCCTGCAGTGAAAAGTGGGTGTGACCAAATTGCTCTTGCTGACATCATCGCCACCTGCTCCACAGTGATGCCAAACTTGCCCACCCAGACAGCCGCCCGCAGCTCCCGGACAGCAACAGATTTGTGTGGGGCTATCTGGGTTACTTTGGGGTCTGAATAATGTGTCAGGGTGTCAGTCCGCCTGAAACCTGGACACACGATTCAAAACCCAGAATGTCCAGGTGAATCCCGGACAGGTGGCAACTGTACTCTGAAAAGCGATCCACTGTGGACTGCTTTTCAGAGTTTTGGCTAGTGTGAACCCAGCCTAATAACAGTCATTGTAATGCCACCAATATTTCTGTCCTTTTAACATGGTGACTTGTATACTGCATGTGTCAGGTTACTTTCACCCTGTTAAAAAGGACAGGAATATCGGTGGCATTACAATGGCTGTAATTAAAGGGGTTTCCTTCATTTCCTTCATTTCTATTGGGCAAAACATTTCTCTCCTCCTCTCTCATCTCGATCAGTGGAGGAACTTCATGGCAGGCGGTTCAGGCACTCCTGTGCAGTTCTCCCCTCTTCGTTAGAGCTGCCTCTTATCCCGCGGGGTTACCTGTAATGTAGGTGCGGGATAGTAGAAGTATTTTCCAGTGCAGCCATGTGGGACCATGCATTTTGGATGAGAAGGCAGCGGGGGAAAAAAAAAACCCCCAAAAAAATGCAGCCGCCCTGCCGGTGATCTGTCAAAAACTGTCCGCCCATCGGATAGTGTCCGCCCCGTACTGAGCAGTACAGAGGACAAGGAGACTCTGAAAGTCTCCGAAGATGAACGGCGCCTGCGCACTGAGTCCAGGTTGAAGCCCCACCATCCAAGTGGACATACGGTAGCACTTAGTAACAGGGCCCCTCGCGGGCTCGCTTCGCTCGCCACGCTTCGGGCACATCCTCGCCACGCTCGGCTATTTTTTATTCTAACTCTATGTCCACTTGGATGGTGGGGCTTGAACCTGGACGCCGTTCATCTTCGGAGACTTTCGACATCTTGTTGTCCTCCGTACTGTGCAAGCGCAGTATAGGACGGACACTATCCAAAGGGGGGACAGTATTTGACACAGCACCGCGGCATCGGGGGGGGGGGGGGAATCTTGGATGATGTCAGGACAGGAGGGGAGGGGCCTTTTGAGGAAGCTTCAGCTACTTGTTGGTTGAGGAGGCAGCAGAGGGCGGTGTAGCTTGTACATCCTGCACCGCCCCCTGCTGCCTCCTCAGCCAATAAGTAGCTGAAATGTCATCACCCGTGATTCCTTGGTTTCTTTTGTTATGGAAGTGTAGGAGATAGGTTGCAGCGGTGACGAGGAGGCAGGCTGCGTGGCTCCCGGAGCTGGTTTTCCAACATCTCTGCCAGCCTAGCTGCCGTCACTGACAATTGCTCTGGGGGGGTTTCAACACCCCTAACCCCCCCCCCCCCTTATCTACGCCCTTGGGAAGGGGGGGGTGTTTGTAGTTTGGCATCTTCACCCTTAGTGCTGGATGACCTTGTCCCAACATTGATTGTGTGATATATATATATATTTTTTATTTGTTATTTTTTTTCTATGAAAGTGGATTAAATCATTTCAGTGCAACTTTTTGATTAGGATATTTAAAGATCCAGGTGTTAACTTGCTCCATAGGTGTATTATTCACATACATTTTATTAGTGTGTTTTTACATATTTGTTAGCCGATGTCTTTGTGGTGCCATTGTTCTGTCATCCTATAGACTAGGGATATGCAATTAGCAGACCTCCAGCTGTTGCAAAACTACAAGTCCCAGCATGCCTCTGCCTCTGGGAGTAGTGATGGACGAACTTCCGACGGGACGTTTAGCGAACGCGAACCGCGAACGCGGCCAAAAGTTCACGAACCGCAAAGTTTGCGGCGGACCCCATTGACTTTAATGACAGGCGAACCTTAAAAACCTACAGGTCATATTTTCAGCCACAAAATACTTACTAGCTGTGCACACATAGTCCCACCACATGGACACTGACATAACACATGTATGAAGTGAATTTGGGATCGACAACGACAAGCATTCTTTTTTTTATCTGTGAAATTTTGACAATTCAAGACTCAGGAGCGCATGAAGGTCATGGAGGAGAGGCAAGGTCAGGCCAGGCTATGAAGGGGGTGCAGGAGATGATCAGTGCCACAGTCAGGGCAGCGCAGTCCTGTGCCAGTGTCCCAGTGTGCCAACCTGTGCTTGAGCCCCTGACCCCTCCCTCTGCCGGGCCCTTACCCCCACCTATGCAGGGCTCCACTGTGGTGGTCCGGAGGTGCCAGTCCAGTGCTGATCATCAGCCATGGTGCTGGCACTGCCTGCTGATTGACTTTTCCGCTGCTATCTCCCTCACTGACACCGGCACTGAGATAGAACATTGACACCAGCACCGCAATAGAGACTGAGCACTGACACCAGCACCGTGATAGAGAGCACTGACACCAGCACCGAGATAGAGAGCACTGACACCACACCAGCACCGTGATAGAGAGCACTGACACCAGCACCGTGATAGAGAGCACTGACACCAGCACCGTGATAGAGAGCACTGACACCAGCACCGTGATAGAGAGCACTGACACCAGCACTGTGATAGGGAGCACTGACACCAGCACTGTGATAGAGAGCACTGAGACCACACCAGCACCGAGATAGAGAGCACTGACACCACACCATCAACCTGATAGAGAGCACTGAGACCACACCGGCACCGAGATAGAGAGCACCGACACCAGCACCCAGATAGAGAGCACTGACACCACACCAGCACCGTGATAGAGAGCACTGACACCACACCAGTACAGAGATAGAGAGCACTGACACCACACCAGCACCGTGATAGAGCACTGAGACCAGCACCGAGATAGAGGGCACTGACACCACACCAGCACCGAGCTAGAGAGCACTGAGGCCACACCGGCACCGAGATAGAGAGCACTGACACCAGCACCGAGATAGAGAGCACTGACACCACACCAGCACCGTGATAGAGAGCACTGACACCACACCAGCACCGTGATAGAGAGCACTGACACCACACCAGCACCGAGATAGAGAGCACTAACACCACACCAGCACTGTGATAGAGAGCACTGAGGCCACACCGGCACCGAGATAGATAGGCACTGATACCACACCAGCATCGATATAGAGAGCACTGACACCACACCAGCACCGAGATAGAGAGCACTGACACCACACCAGCACTGTGATAGAGAGCACTGACACCACACCAGCACCGTGATAGAGAGCACTGACACCACACCAGCACCAAGATAGAGGGCACTGACACCACACCAGCACCGTGATAGAGAGCACTGAGACCACACTTGCACCGAGATAGAGAGCACTGACACCACACCAGCATCGAGATAAAGAGCACTGACACCAGCACTGAGATAGAGAGCACTGACACCACACCAGCACCGTGATGAAGAGCACTGACACCAGTAACATGATAGAGAGCCCTGAGACCACACCAGCACCGAGATAGAGAGCACTGACACCACACCAGCACCATAAAAGAGAGCACTGACACCACACCAGCACCGAGATAGAGGGCACTGACACCACACCAGCACCGGGATAGAGAGCACTGAAACCAGCACCGAGATAGAGAGCACTGACACCAGCACCGAGATAGAGAGCACTGACACCAGCACTGATACCAGCAACTCGCTGCGGGACCCAAAAATGTTAGAAAAGTTTTAAATGTTTATTGTGTGACTATTAGAAAAACAATAGTCCTGAGACTGATTTGTTAAAAAGCTTACTTCTGAGCACATTATTGTATTAACTCATTGTATTGTTTTGTCCTAATTAACTCCATAGTAAGTAGGATGATTAGATTTAACTAAATATGATAGCCTAAGAATGTACAGGAAAACATAAGCTCATTGAATAAAGGTACTAGTTCGTACCATGACAACTTAATTTATGTTTTCCTCAGCCAATAGAAGCACAGAGATGTTATTCTTGTGGGATATGTGAGGGCGGAACACTTTCTTTTGTTGGGACTTTTTCTTCAGCTTTCGTGCTGTAAGCATGTCTCCCTGTTGTGGGCCACATCAGAAATAAATTTTCCTGCTTCTCAGAACACCTGATGTTTTTTTTACTGATCACAAGGGAATTTCCTAACATTTTTGGTCTTTCGAGCCGGGAGCAACACGCTGGTTTTCAGATCAGACGGCCCGACAACACTTCGGTGAGTATTGGACTTTGAAGCTCACCGAACCTTACAAGTCCCCCCAATCAATGTTATTTGGTGAAAAAGGGGCGGGGCCATAGATCTGAATTCCACTGTCTGTTTCCGAACCTTGTGTGATCCAGTCCAGGTGTTTGAGAGGTAAGATAATTTAAATTATTCTTAATTCTTTCTGAGTCTTTTCTTCTCTTTCTCTTGCTTCTGGTTTAATGTGTTGTAATTGCCGACATTGGTATTGATCGTATAATATCTAGATGATCCAGTGCTCGTAGACAGAGACACTTGGGGACGTTGTCTAAGGTAAAAAATTACGTCGCCCGCTGTCCGGACAGATAACAAAAAGATTTGAGGTATACCGAATGTCAGAGGTTAATTGCCTGACTATTTTAAGCGCTGTTTAGTTAAGTGATCTACAGAGATCGCAAGGCTAATTTTCTTCTGTGTGTGTTTACTTTATCTTTGTTCTGATGTTTTTTCTCTTGTATTGACATGGTTTTTGTGCTGGTATTTCTCAGCAGATAAGAAGGCAAATTCACTGAACTCTCTCCCCCTCCCCCTCCCCTCATGGAAGGATTTCTCCTGATCCTGCAAGACCGTTGTAAAAGTTAACCCTTGATTAGCTATGACAATACAGAAGGGTTATATTGTATATATTGAAACTTAGCATAAAAGAAAAAGAAGGTAGATGGCATTTTGGAGTAAATAGAATGTTGTAGAATTATCAGGTGGCTTGATGAATGTGAAAAATGAAAAAAAAAAAAAAAAAAAAGGCTGAGGATGTTTTCATTGCTATGAAGCGGTTTCTCAGAAACAAGAAAATGCAGATTGCCTGACAGAGGTTAATGTGTGCATCTGTGAAAATGTTAGGACTTTTGGTGGGAAAAAGTGTTCGAAAAATAGTCTAAGTAAATATTTATATTGGATTGGAGTTATTTTTAGAATTCATAGACTTTCAACTGTGAAGTGTTAATGATGCAATGCTGTTTATATTTGGGTACATTTATAAAGTCAAAAGGCAAGTTCAAAAAAAGTATAGGTTAAAAATGGCAGCTATTGGCTTCAGCATGCTAAAATTAGGGTAGAAGGACAAAGGAAAAATGCCAAGCCCAATTGCCCCTAGTGGACAAAGAGGATGATCTCATCTGCTGTACCCAGAGACCACCTCCCTATGGTGGTCCTCCCCCTCAGGTGCAAGTAACTGCCCAGAGTAACACCTTCCCTGTGACATCCACCCCTGTCAAAGGAACCGCCTCTGAACAAAACCCCAATTCCACTTCCTCAATCTCTCCAGACAGTAGTTCAGTCCTGGAGATGAACAGATCGATCCTTGAAACATTAACTGACGCCATAACTCATGCACAGGGACGGGGGGGATCCATTGCCTCCAGAAAGCCCAGACTTAGGAAACAGGTTGACTGCCCTACTGAACAGATGCCAGCTTAGATGGGTACAACGGACTGATTGGAAAAAAAAAAAATATATGACAGTACAAGAAGACAAAGAATGTGTCAGTGACTACCTAAATAAATTACGAGAGATTTTTAGAGTGTTCTCCGGGCTCCCCGAAGCTGAAGATGTGAATAGTGCATATTAGCAACAGCTAAAGATTGCTTTTTTTAAATGGATTGAAACAGGATCATAAGGATTACATTGTTTAAAACATGGTTACTTACCGAACTGCATCAGTTTTAGATGTTTTACAATATGCTAAGCATTCTGAGAAGTATTTGAAAGCGAAAGCAAAAAAGAATGTGAAATTAAAGGTTCTTATGCAAGGTGATGAAAGGGAGGAGGATGCAGAAGAGTACACTGCTGAGGCAGAACTAGAGGGGTCTCATAGAGGAAGGATTACTCTACAGAAATAGACAGTGCAACGAGAGTACTTCCACCCTGTGTACAAGCACTGGTAGCATCAGCGGTGTAGTGGTTAGCACTCTCGCCTAGCAGTGAAGGGGGTCACTGGTTCGAATCCTAATCATGACGCTGCCTGCCTGGCGTTTGCATGTACTCCCTGTGCCTGCGTGGATTTCCTCCGGGTGCTCTGGTTTCCTCCCGCACTCCGGAGACATGCAGGTGGGTTGATTGGCTTCTGTCCCGGTTTGGCCCTGGTATATGAATGGGGACGTTGGATCCTTGGGGGTGGAGAGCGGTGTGGGTGTACAGGGGTAGGGGCTAGACGCTCGCTCGGGCTGGGCCGGATGGACTGTTGTCTTTATTCAACTTTACTAACTGAAAAGGTACCACATGCAGTGTTTGTTATCCTGTTACAGCAAAAGAATATCACATTTGAGCCCAGCACGACACCTTTCCTGTATGACAATACTTTTAACACAACCTCACTTAACAATACAGAGGTGTACTACATTAAAACCATCCACACTACTACCACTTCCTACTGACGGGTATAAACATGACTGCACTGTTGCCATCACTGAAAAGGTACTGTCACGAAGTGATCTGAAAGATGTACCATTATCTAACCCTGACATGATACTTTTTGTTGATGGTTCTAGTAAGAAAAATGCAGATGGCACAAATGCAACAGGATATGCAGTAGTGACACAGGATGAGATTTTGGAAGCAGGGCCACTACCAAAACATTATTCAGCACAAGTTGCAGAACTTGTAGCACTGACAAGAGCATGTATACTGTCAGAAGGAAAATCTGTAACCATATACACTGACAGTCAATATGCCTTTTCAACAGTGCATGTTTTTGCACAACAATGGAAAAACAGGGGGATGGTCACCTCCAGTGGTAAACCAATTTCACATACAGTTACCAAAAAAGCTTGCAATCTGTAAATGTCAAGCACACAAAATATACGGACCCCATCTCAAAGGGAAATAAAAGGGCAGATGAAGCTGCACATAAAATAATGACGAGAAATCATAGTGATAGATCATACAGTCCTTACTGATATGCAGCAAAATGCCCCCCTGGGGAAAACAATATTGGAAAACAAAGGGTTGCACAATAATTGATGATATTTACACATCACCTGAAGGGAAACCGGTATTACCAAAATCTTTATTTAGGTATGCAGCAGTATTGACACATGGAGTAACGCATGTGTCAAACAGGGGGATGACTGAGATGTTAAATAAAGTATGTACAGCCTATGGATTCACAAATTATTTAAAAAAAAACTTTTTGCTCTCAATGTCTTATATGTGCAAGACACAATGCTCAGGGAGGTATAAGACCACAGAAAGGGAAGTTCCCTACACCACAATATCCATTCCAACACATTTGCATGGATTTTATTGAATTAGACAAATGTGAAAGGAAGAAATATTGTTTGGTACCCAGGCACCCTGACCAAATGGGTGGAGATATTCCCGACAGGAAGTGCAGATGCACAGACTGTAGCCAAAGCATTACTAAGAGATATTATTCCTAGATTTGGAATCCCTGAAAGGATTTACAGTGATAATGGACCCCATTTTGTAATTAAAAAATATACAACATTTGATAGAAGTGATGAGAATTAAAGGGAAATACCATTGTGCCTATCATCCCCAATCAGCTGGATTGGTAGAAAGACATAATGGCATTCTAAAAAGCAAACTGCGAAAAGTTATGGAAGAAATAGGTAAAAATAATTGGATGTATTGCTTACTAGTAGCTGTGACCAGTATGTATATCACACCCCCAAAAGAAGATGAAAAAGGTGCATGTGGGAGATTGGGTCTCAATAAAAAGTAATAAGAAAAAAGCAGTGGTACTCCCCAAGGTGGGATGGTCCTTTCAAAGTCCTTTTAACTACCCCTACTGTGATAAGGATTGCAGAGAGGTCTACCTGGATTCACCAGTCCCATTGTAAAAACGTTTTACAGGCAGAGTAGGGCCAGTTGGCTACAAGAGGTCCAGAAAGTCCGGCTACAAAGGGAGGTCTCACACAAGGTGGGACTTGTCTCAAACCGGTGAAGTCTCCCTCCCCTTCCAACTCCCCTATCCTATCCGCTGGAACTCTGTAGCTGGTTAGGATGAAAGGGACAGTAATTATCCTTGGGTTACTGGTGACACTAGGAGAGGCATCCATAAGAGGGGGTAGGCGCTATGGAAGAGTAGAGGAACTTTTGGATTGGGAAAGAACAGGAAAAGCATTAAATCTAACCTTTATAGAGGGAATAACTAGCACTATACTGGTAGACTTCTGTCAGATTGCAGATTGTGGGGATACAACTGGGGCTAGAGGACTTCTATGGGCAGATAAATATATCTGCTGGCTCTGGAATAAGGTAGGATGTCAAGCATGGGATCAGGCCCTGTGGACTACAGCGCATCAAGATTGGGGGTATAATCAACCAGGGGCTAAAAAGAGTGGAATAAAGGAGAGACTCATAATCACAAAAGCGGCCAACTCCCCCTGCACAAATAGTAAGAACTGTAACCAACTATTAATAACATTAACGGAGCCGAGGAAGGAAGATCAGCAGTTGTATTCCATGGGAGCATGGGTGTCAGGAACTGACCCCTCAGGAACATTTTTCCTTGAGGTATTACCTCCTAATAAAATTAAACAGGAAAAAGTAGACTCAGAAGGGAAAGAAGAAGGCCATACTAAAATAGAAGTTCTGAGTATAACTATAAGATTCACTAACCTAACAATAGAAGATGCCATAGCTTTGGAGACAGGCTACCAAGAAAAAATGAGTGGTTAGAATGGTTGAGGTACACGGTTAGAACTCTGAAAAAGGAAAACTGTTTAGTTTGTGCCGGAGCCAGACCACATTTAGCAACAGTTCCTTTTCCTCTAGATCACAATACAGAACCAGAAGGTTTAAAATGTATGTTGCAATTGTATAATAAGAGCTATAAACCTGAAATAAATTCTACTTGTCACACATTGAGTTTGTTGTTTCCCCCCAGTACAGAGACCTCAGATACCTCCAGCGGTTACCACTTATCCGGGCAACTTTACTTGTTTTGCACTCCCAGGGAACCGTAGCGCGGTGGATCTTGGGTCACTACCTGATGACTACTGTGTGGAGAGGATTAACACGGACAACGGTGACTGGGTTGAACATGACATTCAGAGAGCTGATGTCTGGTGGATGTGTGGGGATAAGAAACTGCGAGCTAGACTACCGGCCAATGCCCAAGGGGATTGCGCTATGGTCCAGCTGGCTATGCCCCTGAGAATCCTGTCAGAATACCCGTGGACTAAGAGTCACCGACAGTATCGTAGGGACACCTCTCCCTTGGGGTCATTTGACTCTCAGATCTACATAGATGAGATTGGGGTTCCTCGCGGGGTGCCGGACGAGTTTAAAGCCAGGAATCAGGTGACAGCTGGGTTTGAGTGTCTTCTCTGGTGGGTGACTATAAATAAAAATGTTGACTGGATTAATTATATATATTATAACCAACAACGATTTGTAAACTATACTAGGGATGCTGTGAAGGGCCTAGCAGAACAGTTAGCCCCCACATCTCTAATGGCCTGGCAGAACCGAATGGCTTTAGATATGGTCTTAGCTGAAAGAGGAGGGTATGCAAAATGTTTGGTAGCATGTGTTGTACATTTATCCCTACAATACAGCTCCTGGAGGGACCGTGACCAGAGCCTTGGAAGGACTGACTGCGCTATTGAATGAATTGGCGGAAAACTCAGGTATTAATGATCCATTCACAACTTGGCTTGAAGGATGGTTCGGTAAATGGACTGGATTTATCATATCATGTTTGATCTCAATCGCTGTGGCTTTGGCTGTTTTGGTCACTTGCGGATGCTGCTGCATTCCCTGTATTCAAGGACTTTCACAAAAACTCATTGAAACTGCAGTCTCAGGAACAATGTATCAAACCCTCTCTACCTCTGAGGAGACCTATGTGGACATTGAAGCTCAACTTAATGACATACAGTCCGAAAGTGTATAACACAGGGACTTTCATCGAAATGTGTGGAGATAAAATAGTCACACAAAGAGGAGGGAATGTTAGAAAAGTTTTAAATGTTTATTGTGTGACTATTAGAAAAACAATAGTCCTGAGACTGATTTGTTAAAAAGCTTACTTCTGAGCACATTATTGTATTAACTCATTGTATTGTTTTGTCCTAATTAACTCCATAGTAAGTAGGATGATTAGATTTAACTAAATATGATAGCCTAAGAATGTACAGGAAAACATAAGCTCATTGAATAAAGGTACTAGTTCGTACCATGACAACTTAATTTATGTTTTCCTCAGCCAATAGAAGCACAGAGATGTTATTCTTGTGGGATATGTGAGGGCGGAACACTTTCTTTTGTTGGGACTTTTTCTTCAGCTTTCGTGCTGTAAGCATGTCTCCCTGTTGTGGGCCACATCAGAAATAAATTTTCCTGCTTCTCAGAACACCTGATGTTTTTTTTACTGATCACAAGGGAATTTCCTAACATATGACATCGCTCAACCTCTTCAAACAGGAGGGTACGAGCATATAGTACGGTGTGCTTTTTTTGTACAAGGAAGTGAGCCAAAGGTAGAAAAAAGGTCAGTGTGCTCAATTAAATAAATAGTTTATAGAGTTATGCATATACATGGTCTACTGGTCACATGTGTTGAATTCCTCCGAGATCCATGCCTCATTCATTTTTATAAATGTGAGGTAGTCAACACTGTTGTGAGCTAGGCGAGTGCGCTTATCGGTCACGATCCCCCCTGCTGCGCTGAATGTCCTTTCAGACAGGACACTGGATGAGGGGCAAGCCAACAGTTCCATTGCACCTAAGGTAACTCTGGAGGAGCTGAAGAGTTCCACAGCAGAGACTGGAGTATCTGTACATAGGACGACAATAAGCCGTACGCTCCATAGAGCTGGGCTTTATGGCAGAGTGGCAAAACAAAATGGCATATTCTGAGTTTGCTAAAAAGGCATGTGGGAGACTCCCAAAATGTATGGAGCAAGGTGATCTGCTCTGATGTATGGAGGAAGGTGATCTGGTCTGATGTACGGAGGAAGGTGCTCTGGTATGATGTATGGAGGAGGGTGCTCTGCTCTGATGTATGGAGGAAGGTGATCTGGTCTGATGTATGGAGGAAGGTGATCTGGTCTGATGTATGGAGGAAGGTGATCTGGTCTGATGTATGGAGGAGGGTGCTCTGGTCTGATGTATGGAGGAAGGTGATCTGCTCTGATGTATGGAGGAAGGTGATCTGGTCTGATGTATGGAGGAAGGTGATCTGGTCTGATGTATGGAGGAAGGTGATCTGCTCTGATGTATGGAGGAAGGTGATCTGGTCTGATGTATGGAGGAAGGTGATCTGGTCTTATGTACGGAGGAAGGTGATCTGGTCTGATGTATGGAGCAAGGTGATCTGCTCTGATGTATGGAGGAAGGTGATCTGGTCTGATGTATGGAGGAAGGTGATCTGGTCTGATGTATGGAGGAAGGTGATCTGGTCTTATGTACGGAGGAAGGTGATCTGGTCTGATGTATGGAGCAAGGTGATCTGCTCTGATGTATGGAGGAAGGTGATCTGGTCTGATGTATGGAGGAAGGTGATCTGGTCTTATGTACGGAGGAAGGTGATCTGGTCTGATGTATGGAGAAAGGTGATCTGCTCTGATGTATGGAGGAAGGTGATCTGGTCTGATGTACGGAGGAAGGTGCTCTGGTCTGATGTATGGAGGAAGGTGATCTGGTCTGATGTATGGAGGAAGGTGATCTGCTCTGATGTATGGAGGAAGGTGATCTGCTCTGATGTATGAAGGGAGGTGCTCTGGTCTGATGTATGGAGGAAGGTGATCTGCTCTGATGTATGGAGGAAGGTGATCTGCTCTGATGTATGGAGGAAGGTGATCTGGTCTGATGTATGGAGGAAGGTGATCTGGTCTGATGTATGGAGGAAGGTGCTCTGGTCTGATGTATGGAGGAAGGTGATCTGCTCTGATGTATGGAGGAAGGTGATCTGCTCTGATGTATGAAGGGAGGTGCTCTGGTCTGATGTATGGAGGAAGGTGATCTGGTCTGATGTATGGAGGAAGGTGATCTGCTCTGATGTATGGAGGAAGGTGATCTGCTCTGATGTATGGAGGAAGGTGATCTGGTCTGATGTATGGAGGAAGGTGATCTGGTCTGATTTATGGAGGAAGGTGATCTGGTCTGATGTATGGAGGAAGGTGCTCTGGTCTGATGTATGGAGGAAGGTGATCTGCTCTGATGTATGGAGGAAGGTGATCTGCTCTGATGTATGGAGGAAGGTGATCTGGTCTGATGTATGGAGGAAGGTGATCTGCTCTGATGTATGGAGGAAGGTGATCTGCTCTGATTTATGGAGGAAGGTGATCTGGTCTGATGTATGGAGGAAGGTGCTCTGGTCTGATGTATGGAGGAAGGTGATCTGGTCTGATGTATGGAGGAAGGTGATCTGGTCTGATGAGACTAAAATTGAACTTTTTGGCCATCAAAGAAAACGCTATGTCTGACGCAAACCCAACACATCACATCACCCAAAGAACACCATCTCCACTGTGAAACATGGTGGTGGCAGCATCATGCTGTGGGGATGTTTTTCAGCAGTTGGGACTGGGAAACTGGTTGGAGTTTATGGAAAGATGGATGGTGCTAAATACAGGGATATTCCTCAGCAAAACCTGTAGCACTCTGTGTGTGATTTGATGCTAGGACGGAGGTTCACCTTCCAGCAGGACAATGACCCCAAACACACTGCTAAAGCAACACTTGAGTGGTTTAATGGGAAACATGTAAATGCGTTGGAATGGCCTAGTCAAAGCCCAGACCTCAATCCAATAGAAAATCTGTGGTCAGACTTAACAATTGCTGTTCACAAGCGCAAACCATCCAACTTGAAGGAACTGGAGCAGTTTTGCAAGGAGGAGGAATGGACAAAAATCCCAGTGGTGAGATGTGGCAAGACTCAGAGACTTATCCAAAGCGACTTGGAGATGTGATAGCCACAAAAGGTGGTTCTACAAAGTATTGACTTTAGTGGGGTGGATAGTTATGTACATTGACTTTTTATGTTATTTTGTCCTATTTGTTGTTAACTTCACAATAAAAAGCAATGCAGAAGGAGAACAAGAAGTAAAGGAACAGACAAGAAGAAGAAGAAGAAGAAGGAGGAGGAAAGGAAAAGACAAGGAGGATAAGAAGGGAAGGAATAGAGACGGAGAAGAAGAAGGAAATGAATTAAGAAGGAGGAGAAGAAGGGAAAGAATAGAAAAGGATAAGAAGAAGGAATAGAGAAGGAGAAGA